>NC_044558.1:5256498-5586541 GCF_007565055.1 Rhinopithecus roxellana
AATAATTTTGATGTATAAAAACTCACTTTATCGGGAAAATATATAAAGCTTTGCATTCACATCAGTGGGATTTTTCTACACAGTACCACCTAAAACCTTGAAATTGAGCTGTTCCCGGCCAGGTGCAGTGCACTTTGGGAGGCCGAGGTGGGTGGATCGTGAGGTCAGGAGTTCAAGACCAGCCTGGTCAAGATGGTGAAACCCTGTCTCTACCAAAAATACAAGAATTAGCCGGGTGTGGTGGCGGGCACCTGTAATCCCAGCTACTCTGGAGGCTGAGGCAGAGAATTCCTTGAACCCGGGAGGCAGAGGTTGCAGTGAGCTGAGATTGCACCACCGCACTCCAGCCTGGGTGACAGAGCGAGACTCCATCTCAAAAAAAAAAAAAAAAAAAAAAATTGAGCTATTCCCAAATGCAACTATAAAGCAGAATGCTTTTGGCTGTGTGCGATGGTTCACACCTGTCATCCCAGCACTTTGGGAGGCCAAGGCGGGTGGATCACCTGAGGTCAGGAGTTCAAGACCAGCCTGGCCAATATGGTGAAACCCCATCTCTATTGAAAATACAAACAATTAGCCGGGTGTGGTGGTGGGCACCTGTAATCCCAGCTACTCAGGGGGGTAAGGTAGGAGAATCACTTGAACTAGGGAAGCAGAGGTTGCAGCAAGCTGAGATTGTGTCACTGTACTCCAGCCTGGACAACAGAGATTCCATCTCAAAACAAAACAAAACACAAGGATGCTTTTTCTTGGTAATATTGTTTAATCTTTTCACACTTTTCCTGCTCCCGTGTCCTCTTACTTTTCCAGGTTACCCAGAGGAAAAGCTGCAAAAGTGGTTTGCACAATGTCAGCACTCCTCAAAGTGTGTCCTGTGGAATATGAACAAATGTTAGGGGGGAAGTTTCTATATCAAATCTGTTTTGGAAATGCTCTACCAACCAGGTTTTATTAAGAATTCTAAGAGCTTTTACTATGCTGATATGAACGGTGGATCTCCAAGAAGGCAAAAAGTATAATTAGCATGGCTGAACAGATTTGATCAGGGAGCACTTTTACGGAGAGCCGTCTCTCAAGACTAGGGAAATTCTGCATTTAGGTTCTGTCCAGTTCATGGCTTATTCCTCGTAAGAGTCCTGCCTTTTCAAATTAGGACAGCTGGGAAGGCAAGGCTCAGTTTTAAAGCCATGGTTCTGAAACCTAGCTGTGTGTCTCCTGGGCAGCTTCTAATAAATGTGAATCCCTGGGTTCCACCCAAGGCTGACTCAGTGGGTTTGATGCAACCAGCCCCAGATCATCTTTGGACCTGTGATTGGGAGCCCTCCAAGGAGTGAATCACTTCAGGCATCTAAGTGGGAGGAATGCTTTTGGCTGAAGTGGGTAGAGAGGGAGGAAGTGTGGTCCTCCAGCATTCCTGAACTTAGACCGGGCATGAGCTGGCTCTCCTGAGGCTGGACCCACCCTGAAGGAAGAGGAAAGGACTCTCAACTTCTTTAAACATACCTGAGAGTGGTTCTTGGGGGATCTGGAGATTTGAATCGTGGTTCACACTTGAACATAGCTTCACTGTTCACTCTGGTAACCTCTCTGAGCTTTACTTTTCTCCTTGCAAATTGGTAGTACTCATATACGCCCTTGGGTCCTTTATTAGAAACACAGTAAAAACAAGGCAATGGACAGGGCTACACTCTTGGCTTTTCCAAAGACAATTGTTAGTGATGATATTACGATTATTGTTTGGGACTTCTGTTACAAATTAGCATTTGAGTAACAGATGCAACCATTTTCTGTTCTTCAAAGAGAGAATCTTTGAGCTACCTGATACAGTCTAAAATAAATAATGAATCGACTATATATATATATATATATATACACACACACATACATACATATATTAAATTAAACAAAGTATTCATGAAACAACTAGGCTGCAGAGGGCAAGATGGAGCAGAGACCTGAGGCAACTGTCCCGATCAGTCAGGCCAGGCATTACCCGATTTGGGGTGGAGATTATCTGGAAAATTGCCTCAGCTGTCCATTTCATTTTCAGTGCTTTCTCAATGAACCATTGTTATAAGCATTTTTTAGTATCTTCCAACCTGTCACTGAGATTGGGGTTTTGACAGTTCATAGACTTGGAAGTGGAGAAATAATTCTGTTTGTTTTTAAATGGATGACGTCCACTGGATTAAACTTATTGGAGGAAGACAATGCCTCTCTCAAAGAAAACAAAACAGGTGGCCGGGCATGGTGGCTCACGCCTGTAATCCCAGCACTTTGGGAGGCCGAGGGGGGTGGATCACCTGAGGTCAGGAATTCGAGAGCAGCTTGGCCAACATGGTGAAACCCCACCGCTACTAAAAAGACAAAAAGTTATTCAGGCGTGGTGGTGCAGGCCTATAGTCCCAGCCACTCGGGAGCCTGAGGCAGGAGAATTGCTTGAACCCGGGAGGCAGAGGTTGCAGTGAGCCGAGATCTTGCCACTGCACTCCAGCCTGGGCCACAAAGTGAGACTCCACCTCAAAAAAAAAAAAAAAAAAAAAGAAAAGAAAACAGGTGATTAAATCACTATTTACTAAATGCCCCTGATGTGAGAGGTACCAAACTAGCTCCTTTTCTAAGTGTTATTTCATCCATTTCTCAGAACAACTTTGCAAGATCAGTTAAATGAGTTTAAAGTACAGAGGAAAGGAAGCGAGACCTGAAGATGTAAACAAACCTGCCCCTGGACGACAGTTAGTAAGTAGAAGAGTCAGGATTTGATTGTGAGGCTTTTTCCATTGTGTGCTGTGACTTTAATTTCTAGCTCTTTCCTTCTAGAATATGAATCGTTTAAACTGTAGAAATCTTGGCTGGGCGTGGTGGCTTACACCTGTAATCCCAGTACTTTGGGAGCCCCAGGCAGGTGGATTGCCTGAGCTCGGGAGTTTGAGATCAGCCTGGGCAACATCCTGAGCTCAGGAGTTTGAGACCAGCCTGGGCAACATGGTGAAACCCCATCTCTACAAAAAAAGCAAAAATTAGCCGCAAGTGGTGGCGCCACCTGTGGTCCCAGCTACTCAGGAGGCTGAGGTGAGAAGATTCTTTGAGTCTGGGAGGTTGAGGTTGCAGTGAGCCGAGGTGGTGCCACTGCACTCCAGTCCGGGTGAAACAATGAGACCCCATCTTTTTTTTTTTTTTTTTTTTTTTTTTGAGACGGAGTCTCCCTCTGTCGCCCAGGCTGGAGTGCAGTGGCCGGATCTCAGCTCACTGCAAGCTCTGCCTCCCGGGTTCACACCATTCTCCTGCCTCAGCCTCCCGAGTAGCTGGGACTACAGGCGCCCGCCACCTCGCCCGGCTAGTTTTTTTTTTTTTGTATTTTTTTAGTAGAGACGGGGTTTCACCGTGTTAGCCAGGATGGTCTCGATCTCCTGACCTCGTGATCCGCCCGCCTCAGGCCTCCCAAAGTGCTGGGATTACAGGCTTGAGCCACCGTGCCCGGCGAGAGAAAGTTCTTAATTAAGGTCTAACTGTGCAAGAAGAGCAGAACCCGGGCATCCTAACACTAACCATTAATGATCTCCTTCACCTTATTTTCCTAAAAGCAAAAGAGAGACTCAATCATACCAGGCTCCATAGCAGGCAATTTCTCTGCAGAGTCTGGCAAGATCCTAACTGGTATGGAAGTGAGAATGTCCTCAAGCAAATTCACTTTTCCATGTCTGATATTGCCTGTCTGGAAAGAAAGGACATTCAGTCCTTCTCCAGCCTGGGATAACATCTCCAAAGCCAGCTGCGAGCATTCACATGATGCTTGGTCCCTGGAGATTATTTTGCAGGAGCTCAGTCCTCTGTGGTTCTCTGCCACTGCCCGGGAAAGCCTTCCTCCCCAGCCACTGGACTGCTGCCCGCTTTTTCTCCTCACCAGGGCTGCCTCTCCCAGGACCCCTTTGTTTGGGGTGTGCAGAGGATGGTGAAGGAGAGAACGCAGCTAGAGTAGAGTAAGGACTGCAGTGAACCCGTTGTTAGAGGATTCTGTGAGGAGAGAAAGGAAGAGGGAAAAACTGTCTATATCTGGTGCAAAGAGTGTGCCATCAAAACCATTTCTCAGCTGGGCGCAGTGGCTCACGCCTGTAATCCCAGCACTTTGGGAGGCCAAGGTGGGCGGATCACGATGTTAGGAGATAGAGACCATCCTGGCTAACATGGTGAAACCCCGCCTCTACTAAACACACACACACACACAAATTAGTCGGACGTAGTGGTGAGCGCCTGTAATCCCAGCTACGTGGGAGGCTGAGGCAGGAGAATGGTGTGAACCTGGAAGGCAGAGCTTGCAGTGAGCCGAGATCGCACCACTGCACTCCAGCCTGGGCGACAGAGCGAGACTCCGTCTCAAAAACAAAACAAAACAAACCAACAAACAAAAAACCATTTCTCTAGACCCATCACTTTGAAGGGAAAAGAGGACCCTTCACGGACACCCACGGGTGACTGTATGGATGGGAACCAGGAAGACACACTCCAAACTGGTAACCATGTTTCCTTTAGGGAGAAGAGTGGGGAGCAGGACATGGGGAAAGGATAGAAGACTTCAGGCCTGTGGTAGAATATTTCCTTTTTAAAGAAAAACATTTTCAGGAAGAAGGAGAAGAAGAAGAAAAGGAGAAGAAGGAGGAGGAGGAGGGGAACGGTGACTCTGCTTGATAATGAAGAAGCTTTACTCTCCTTAAAGGTTAAACCTCTGAATCTGGACTTTTCAGAAAAAAGGAGAATTCGACATTGCAGATCCAGCCCCAGTGCTGGAGTTGGCAGTGGTCCCAGTGTCCCCTTTAGGGAGGTTGTATCAGCTGTGCAAGAATATATAGACAGAATGGGAAATTGTACCCCGTCCTCATAGTTGGGCCTTAACAGCCTCACCTGCGAAATGGCAATAAGAACAATTTACTAGTCTGAGGACAGGAGGTGGTCATCTTGCTCATGGAAGGGAGAATTCATTTGAAGGGCAGATCCCTGGAGAGCTCCCATTGAATAGGTACCACCCTGTTCCCCAGAAGGGCACCTTAGGCAAGATAGTGTCCTTCTTGCCTTATGGGAACATCAACCCTGAATAGAACCCAGGCACCCTGCCTTCCAGCCCAAGGTAGTCCTGCAGCTGGCCTCTCAACCTCCCCACAGTACTGCACCCTATGTGTACAAGATGTTTCAAAACTGGAACCATCACCCCACAGTCTGTGGGATGTTCAGAGGCTCCAGCACCCTGGGAGAGGAGGCAGGCAAACTGCCAAGCCCAAATACCTTTCCGGAGGCCCTGTGGAGGAGAAAACATTAGTGGGAGGGCAGGCCGCACTCAGATAGGCAGCGTCAGAGCTGGAGGGGCCGGGCCAGATTCGAGACGATAACAGGAAAGCTTGCATGCCGCTACCAGCCCAGGCAGGGATTGGCTTGCCTGGAAGCCCAGGGCCCCCAAGAATGGGTGCAGTCACGTGGTTTGCCTCTCAGGGTCGCAAGCTACCTGCCAGGTGGCAGGAGCCTGTGATGCTGCGTGGGGGCAGTTGGCTAGTCCAGGATGTGTTGTTCTTGCCCTGAGAGAATGACGGTGCCCTGAAAGGCAAGATGGCACCAGGAAGGCCTGCTGCAGGTCCTTGTGCTGTGGCTGGAATGAGCACAACAGAGCCCAGTGCCACTGGGCACAGATTTCTTATCTACAGCTTCCTGAGGTTCCTTTTGGCCAGGACTCCCACGCCTCTCCTTATCCTGGCATTCATCAGTGCAGTGAGAGGGATGGCCTCTGCTCCTGACTCAGCCCCAGCTGAGCCTCCTCACGAGAGAGTCGGGACCACTGTGGGTCATTCCTGTTTGGGCTTTATTTGCTGTGTGTGGTGGGAAAGTCATCTGACCCTGCCATACCTTAGAGTCCCCCAGACCTATCTAAGCTCTTTATCTATGAGAAGCAAAGGTAGACAGCAAGATTCTGCCTACCCTGACCATTGAGGAACAAGGAAACTCGTCCCTCAGAGATGGAAAATTAACCATTCAGGGCAAAAAGTCAGATCAGGTGTGCCAGGTCCCTAATATCTCTTATCACTCTCTTCCTTAGAAACAGAATCCTAAATTTCAGGATTGACAGCCTAAGCAGAATAAAGGCGACATTTATTAGCCTCCATTGTGGCCTGTTTTTCATTTTAAAAGTTGAGGTCTCACTCTGTTGCCCAGGCTGGAGTGCAGTGGCATGACCATTGCTCACTGCTGCCTGGAACTCCTGGGTTCAAGCGATCGTCCCACCTTAGCTTCCCCAGTAGCTGGAGTTACGAGTGCACACCACCATGCCTGGCTAATAAGAGATCCCTTTTTGAGATCTTAGGATTCTAGAAACTATCCTTGAACCTTAGGCAAGAGATCTCCTCTTCCAAGATTACTTGATCCTTTCTTCCACACAAATCAAAGTTTTGCCTAATCTAGCATATCTCTAGAACTGACTATTTCCTTCTACATGCACTACAAACTATCTACTTGTAAGAATTAGTTTTAGTGCCAGGCATGGTGGCTCACGCCTGTAATTCCAGCACTTTGGGAGGCCGAGGTGGGCAGATCACAAGGTCAGGAGATCCAGACCATCCTGGCTAACATGGTGAAACCCTGTCTCCACTAAAAATACAAAAAAATTAGCCAGGTGTGGTGGTGGGCGCCTGTAGTCCCAGCTACTTGGGAGGCTGAGGCAGGAGAATGGTGTGAACCCAGGAGGCAGAGCTTGCCGTGAGCCAAGATCACGCCACTGCAATCCAGCCTGGGCAACAGAGCGAGACTCTGTCTCAAAAAAAAAAAGAAAAGAAAAAAGAAAAAGAAAAAGAAAAAAAGAAAACAAAAGGTATCTGTTTTTATTGACTGAAAAATAGAATAAATACCTGTTTGGAGAAGTCACTGCCCACAAGGAATTGCTTGGGTGCCATTAACCCCCATGCCTCACCTAGGATAATAAGCAATAACTGAAAGTTTGGCTAAGCTGTGGTTGGGAGAGGAGGCTTACAGTACAGCTGGATATAAAATGGCCCCTTCAGGTGTTGAAGGCAGGCGTAAGAGCCCTTTAATAAGTGAAAGGAGGGGGTGGGTGGAAATAGTCCAGGTAATGAAGACACACACAGCCCATTGCATTACTGACATTTATTCGTTTACCCTAATTTATTAAGCAGCTATAATGTTCAAGGCAAAAGAAGATGAAAAGATGATCAGACATAGCATCTGTTCTTAAGTAGCTTATAAGGTCTACTAGGGAAGGTAAGGTGATGCTTAGCTGTGAACATGAAGTTTGGATAAGGTGTTATGGGTCTGCAGAAGGAGAAGAGGTCCCTACCAGGTGTGTTTTGTGGAGCAGGTAGCCTCTGTGGTCTTGCAGGATGGGAAAGAGTCAGACATGCAGGACTGTTGGGAACAGAAATGCCTTCTTCGGGTTTGCTCTTTCTCCAAACCAATGGTAAGAAGTCCCCATCCTTGCAGTGTGATGACTAACCACCTCCTCCCAAGAATATGGATATTAGAGGTGTTGGCTATAGGCAAAAGTGTATTCTGTAGGAAATCCAGGTGTTTTGATTGATGTTTTAATCGCCTAGAGCTAAAGGAAGAAGACAAGGTAAGCATTCAGTTTCTGAGTTAGACAGACTTAGATTTGAGTTGGTACTGCAACATCTTAGCTCAGTTCCTAGAGCACCTTGGCGTTGAAGACTCAAAAGCTCAACTGAGAATGTTCAGCCAGCTGTGGCCATGCCCTGGCAGAGGACTTAGAAGTCATAGGTAAGTGGTGTCAGGGAGACAAGGGGAGAGCCTGGATAGGCCTACACCTTCTGGTCATATCCACTTCTTCTGAGCTCCATGATTCCATTTCCCAAGACCTAGAAGAATGTCATGGTGCAAAAGGTTGCTCTAAGCTTAGTGACGTGGAAAACATCACAAAGCAAATGAAAGTGAGTGGTAATCGAGTAGGTTGGTGATCATCAGAAACTGGTGGTCAAGCTGTCAGGGATACTGGAGTCAAACTATGAGGAGGGCCCTGCCACCTTGGGCTTCCTGGTAAATAGATGTGTTGACTAGTGGAGGCATGGTTTTCCATTATTTCAGTTTTTCTTTTTTGCTTTTCCTTTGAGGACAACGCAATGTAGACCTGTGATGGTTCGCTACCACCATGACCACAATGCATATTTTAATACCAAGGTCATAATCATGCCAAGAGGAGCAAGAGTTCCTTCTTTGTTTTTAATTTATTATGAGTAAATTAGAGGCGTGGAGGTGGGGGTAATCAGTAAGGAAAGCAGAAATGCTTTTGCCTCCCTTTGCAAGAATAATGAGAGGAAAAAAAAAAAAAACAAGACCACAATTTGTGAGATATTTGTTGCTTATGTCTGGGGGTGGGAGGGTGAGGGAACGTTTCACTGTTCTTTGAGATCTTTGCCTGGAAACAGGAAGTTTGTTTGGCCCACTTTACCTGCTCAGGCCATTTGCTATCTACCTCCAGGCACAATCTGCTGTTTGTAATATCACAGTCAGTTGCTGTGGAGACAGTGACGTGAGCACATCAGCCTTCTGGCTGTAGGAAAGGAACAGTCTGCTGAGAGGGGGCCCCAGGTACAAATAAATACATTCCAAAGCAACAGGTGAGCTTCAGAGAAGCCAGCTCTCTGGTTTCTGCTGAAATGTTTCTAGCATTAAACAAACATTGGATGAAACACAAACATCTGTCTGGAAGCGAAGCCTGGAGCTCATGAATTCCAGGGCTGGCTGTGGCCCCTGCCTCCGATTTCCTGTGTGGGCCAAGACAATTGGCTGCTTCTCTCTGTGTCTTAGGTGAGCTGGCGCTCCTTCCTGGCTCCTACCCTTAACCCTGGCCACATGGTGGGATTAGGAGGGCAGATGCAATTGGAAAGTAGGAGGAAGTGTCTCATTCCACGGTGGCACCAGGCAGAAGTGGGCAGGAGAGATGTTTACCCTGCCAGGCCTCACCAAATCATCTTTCTCAGCAAACCACCATTTATTAACCCCTTCTCTTCTTCAGTCACTCGGCTACATTAATGCAGGAGAATGCTCAGATGACATGGTAGCTCTTAGGATGATCTATATCTTAAGGGCAAATCCAGTCATTGCTGGAGAACTGGGCAGGTGAAATCATTCATTGAACCTGTGCGTTTAGTTTCACCATGTTTTCATGTGTTTCTAGATAGCTAGGTTCAGCTAATGTACAACAGGACATGCCTTGTTATCTTACTAATAGCTGGGATTAATGTGGAGATTCAGTGTTTCCTGCAAGCCCAAATCATTGATAGCCTATTCCAAATTTTCAACCCTCTTCTGGGTATATACAGCTTGATATACCAACATTAATATTTTGGTTTATGTTGAAAGCCAAATTTGCATCTAGCCTATGCTCACCTTTAATCCATTATCAAGCACTAGCATTGCTTTGAACATAATAGATGTTCAATAGTTACTTAATGACTCCATGAATTAATTAATGCTACAATTCAGAAGCTGGTTGCAACACTGTATGTACGCGTATGCCTGTCATCCTTCTAGCTAGGAGGGACCTTAGAATCCTTTGCTTTAGCACTTTATTCAACATAAGGTGAACCTGAGGCTCAGGGAGAAGGGGCTTGCCCCAAGCTACAGTGCAGTCAGGACAGGACTCTGAGACCACTCAGTTTGATGCTTTTTCTTCATTCCTTTCTGCACCCTTCTCCACCCCTCATACCCAACGCTTCCCTTTTCCTCATGCTCCAGTGGAGAGGCCAAGCCACATTCCTGAAATCATGAGGAGCTCTGTCAGGCGCCTCAGCCTGCACACAGACGGCTCTGCATTGCTTTTCCCTAGGAGCCAGATCCAACGAGGCTCTCCAAAGGGGCTGGAGGCCCACGGTGGCAGCTGGGCCCTTCCTTCGCTCAACACTACTCAACCTCGCTGGGACGATTTGGAGTCAGAAGTTCTATGTTTGAGTTTCCACCCAGTGATGTAGCAGCTACAAAACCTTGGCCAAACCACTTCACTTCTCTGGGTCTCAGTTTCCTTGTCTGTAAAAGAGCAGTAATAAATCCTGCCTTGTATGTATTCTAGATGGTTGAAGATCAAGCAAGATAAGATGCATATGAAAACTTTAAGCTATGATATGTAATACACCAAGGTATTGACAATGTAACAATAATTATTATTTACAGTAATTTCTTGCCTGGGAGGAGTGATATACCCAGTCAACGGTGTCTCATGATGTTTCTAAAATATCTTCACGACAGAGATTTGTACCAGCCACAGACAGTGGTATCGACCGCACCTACCTTTAGAGTGGCTTCCTGCCGCAGGGTACACCTCTCCTTCCACTTCTTTCAGGTCAACTATAAGCCGGTGCTCTCAGCGATAATCCTATAGGCTCCCAATTATTACTGTTTGTGAAGACTCATCTAACACCAGGGAGAGAGGAGAGGTATCTTCATTACTGGGGAGGAGGAGGACAGTAGATGACACTTGCTTCATACCCTCTACTCCTTTGCATAATTTCTTTTGGGCTCAGCGTATGTAGGGTTCGTAGTTATTTGCAGTGTTGGACTAAAATGAACAAACACCAAACAGTTCCTGATCTGTACCTCTGAAAAGTGAGACTGATGGCTTCTGCTTTTTCTGCTCTTCCTTTCAGCTCTGTAACAGCACTGGCTCACGGCTAGCGAGCACCTTCCCACCCGCAGTGCTTAGCGGCGATCTGGTGTTCCTGTGTGGGTCTCCCACTTTGAAGGCCTTTCCCGGATTCTCCAAACTGAACTTTCTGTCATCGCTATGTGAAACATCGAAATCTTGTTTATTTCCACCCTATACTCATTCATTAGAAATAGAAAGGATGGACCCAAGAGAACTGGCTTTAATATAAGTGAGTTGTATAAACGTGGGGAGGTCACCTAACCTGTGTTTGCAATGATTTCTCTTTAAAATGGGGAGCACCATGTCCTGGCCTACATTACTATCCAGCCTGAGGTTTTAGTGAGGTGCTGGGCATGGGAGCACTTTGCAAGGAGTTACATTACGATAATGGACGATTTTTATTTGAAAACTGCAGCGATCCTTCCTTTCCTTCTGACATCCCCTTCATGCCCTCCTTACATTCCATTCTACACTCTACCCGCCTAGGCCTAATCTGACTTTACATATACCTGCCTGACTTTCTGGAATTCATTTGTTCTTAGTGGGTCATCGTTTGCATTCTGCTAGGCACCATGTGGCTCCTCAATCTGTTGACATGTGCCCTTCAAGCACACGGAGGCACTCAACATGGGCACTTAGCAGACCATGTGGGCTGTGCACACACAACATCTGGTTTGGAAGTGGTGAATTGGTGAATTTAATTCTCCTATGCACCAGACTGAATAACCGAAATCCGGAAGAACTCAAGGGTGAAGGACTTTCCCAGGGTCTGTAGAGCACCAGTTTACTACTTTAGAGCAGAATGTCTTCTTTCCCAGAGTTTTTGATGAAAAGAATTCAGGACAACAACGTTCGGTGCTGATTTGAACTGTGGTAGGTTTGGGTACAAGGGGCTGCACGGGGATGATAAATCCTCCACGGCAAGAATCAGCCATGGTAATTTCAGGTAATTTTCAGGCCAACTTGTTTCTCCCTCACTGAGCCACACTGGCTTGACAGCTGCTTCTTTGTACCCCGAAATATTTGAGCAGGCTGCAGTCATGGCCCCTTGCGTGTCCCTGCCTGCTTTCGCCACTCGGAAAGAACTCAGGTCTTGCAGAGGCTGCCCCTGATTCCCGCGATTACATGTGGGCCCTGTAGGAGATGGAGGGGTGGGTCAGAGGCCCTGAGAGGGAAGAAGGTTGGGATCTTCTTTTCCCTGAAAACAGTCCCCACAATTTCTGAGTGTTATGAAGACGGTATTGGTGTAGAATTCACGTTCATTCCAGCACACAGTGGGTTTACCTAGTTGGCCAAGGGGACTTTGTGGCCAACGGCTATGACCTCAACTGTCCGTCACTGAAGTATATGTACAGATCCTTCTGTCTTGAGGAGACAATAGGAAGACGCTAATTTGGGAGAGAAAAAATAGAGAGTGTGCGGGTGTGTGAGTGTGTGCGCATGTTCTTTTATTAATTGATAATACATTAATCTTTTGGATTTTTAAAATCAAACACACACACACACACACACACACACACACACACACACACACACACGCTCCCGCTCTCTTTTATTAATTGATAAAGGCACCACTGCCCTCTACTGGCAACAATATCATCTTTCCAGTGTTAGAAATGCCTGGATGGAGCCTTCATTGCTTCAGATAAAAAATTTTGAATACTTGTTGCAAATACTTTTTCAAACAATCTGCACATAAAGTGTATTTCATAGGTTTTAGACATTTATTCATCCATTCATTCAACAAGTACTAACTGAAATGAGTAGGATGTGTATGTCCCGGTCTCCAGAAGTTATTATCTATCTAAAAGGTGGACAGGAATGTTAATGTAATGAATACAGTTGATTTCACCATGTCCAGGGTTAATACCCAAGTTGCAAGCCCCCTGAACCACAGAGTACAGCTTCTGACCTACTGCCCTGCACCCTTGGTTGGGATGCTCAGAAACACAGCCAGAGACCTCTTTCTCACTGTCAAGGAGCATCTGCCCTGGAATAACTTTCATGGAATCATAGGTCCAGAAGGTCAGACAAAATTCACATAAATCAGAGTGTGAGATTCCAAGGCCAGATGGGAAACCCATTCTCACAAGTCTTTAAGACTACAGCAATCTTTCAGGTTAGAGAAGCCTGTTTCTTCCAGCTCTTGCCTCAGGCACACATCCTTCGGATTCTTGGAAACCGTGATGTAGCATTCCCCTTTGCCTCGCCTTCTTCATAGTGTTTTCAAGTTTGTTCATATTGGGGCTATTCCAGGCAATTTTAACAGGCATGATTCCATTCAAACCTTCTGATCCTGGGTTTTCTTCTTGTGCTATTCTTTAATCAAATTAGGCAAAGTATGAATCCTTTCTCCATCCCCAACATTGTTTTGGACAAGGTAATGCAATTCACATGGTTCAAAAATCAAAACAATAAAGAAGTTTAAAGTTAATGTCAATCCTCCATGTCAGCCATCTCTACCCTTTTCCCTCTTCCCTCTGCCACAGGTAATCGTTGTTAAAATGCCTCATGTATTCACTTGGTATTTCTTTAGGCAAATATGGACACATGTAAATAGTCATTATTGTTGTTCTACCCCTTTAGGCAAACAGGAAGCATGCTATATACACCATTTTGAGCCTTTCCCCCACCACACATACATTGGATAATTTTCCATATCAATATATTTTTAAAGTTCATCATTCTTTTTATAGCTGTTAATATTCCATCATGTGACAATATTGTGGCTTATTTAACCAGCCTTCTATGGATAGAAAGTAGGTTTGTTTAGAATAAGTACTCTTGAGCTTATATTAGTAAAATATTTTTGCTCTCTCCTTCTCAGTTTTATCCACCTTCTAATACTGTTTCAAATAGCGTTATGGGGCCAGATGCAGTGGTTCGCGCCTGTAATCCCAGCACTTTGGGAGATCAAGGAGGGAGAATTGCTTGAGCCCAGGAGTTTGACACCAGCCTGGGTCATATAGTGGGACCTGTCTCTACTAAAAAATTAGCTAAGTGTGGTCATGCCTGCCTGTAGTCCCAGCCATTCAGGAGCCTGAGGTGTGAGGATCACTTGAGCCCGGGAAATGGAGGTTGCAGTGAGCCGAGATTGTAGCACCGTGCTCCAGCCTGGGTGACAAAGCAAGACCCTATCTAAAAAAAAAAAAAAAAAAAAAAAAAAAAAGTGTTACTGAACCATGGGAGGTTTATCTGCCTGATACCTACCGCAGCCATTCTTGGGGACTCACCCTTGAGGGTCAGCTGCACACAAAAGAGCTCTGAATGCCCTCAGGACAGCAGAATGCAGGATGGAGGGCAGGGACAGAGTATTGGATCTTATAACAAGATCTGTTCAGACTCTGGGAACTGGTATGACAAGAAGAGATTCTACTCCAGAACTTCTCGGAGAGGAATGATGAGACTTTCTGGGAGGATGGATCAAAACAATGAGATTGATATTAAACTAGAAATTACCTACATGTAATTGAAGCTGCACCACTCTTAGACGGACACACAAACCTAAGAAGTGAAGGACCGGCCAGGCGCAGGCTCACGCCTGTACTCCCAGCACTTTGGGAGGCTGAGGTGGGCGGATCACGAGGTCAAGAGATTGAGACCATCCTGGCTAACACGTTGAAACCCTGTCTCTACTAAAAATACAAAAAATTAGCCAGGCATGGTGGTGGCCGCCTGTAGTCCCAGCTACGTGGGAGGCTGAGGCAGGAGAATGGCGTGAACCCGGGAGGTGGAGCTTGCAGTGAGCCGAGATCGCGCCACTGCACTCCAGCCTGGGCAACAGAGCGACTCTGTCTCAAAAAAAGAAAAAAAGAAGTGAATGACCAAAGGAAGTGAAGATTGAAAGAGACAGCAGGCAGTGGGCTTCAGAGAAACGTAATAGACCCCCATGTTCCTTTCCAAAGCTATGCCATACCATTCCAGTCCTGTCCTCTGTACACAAAGTCAAGAAAGCTGGGTGATTCCCTCAATTCCAAGGACCAAGGCAGTTACATTGGTGGTTTGCAGTCAAAGCAACAAACACCGGTGGTAGACTGACTTTTTAAAGAAGTTGTGATGACTGGTGGACTCAGCTTGCACCTGTGCATTTCTTGCTATAGGCAATCTCCAGCCTACCCAGGCAAGAGCAAAACAAGACGGTCAAAGAAGCGATGGTCTCCACTGGGACTGCGCCACATCTACGACCACAGAAGACAGTGTTTCCAGTTATTTATTTATGTGTAGCAAAGCACTCCAAAACTTAGTGGCTTAAAATGACAGTAATTTATGCTTTTTCATGATTCTCTGGGTCAGGAATTCGGGCAGGACTCAGCCAGGCAGTTCTGACTATAACCTATTATCTGGGGTCATTCACTTCGCCTGCATTCCACTAGTGCCTGGGCTGGGCTGAAAACCCAAGATTTTACTCACGTGTCTGATGCCTCAGTGCTCCTCCATGTGGCCCCCTCCACGTGGCCACCTTGGGTTTCCTCACAATGCTGTGGGCTTAAGCGAGCTGGACTCCTGACATCCCAGCTGGCTTCCAAAGAGAGAGGAAGCAGAAGCTACCAACCCTCTGAAGACCTGGGCTTGGAAGATCCAAAAAGTTACTTTTGCCAAATTCTATGGGTCCAAGCGAGTCACAGGCCAGCTCAGAATCAGAGGAGGGGAAACAGACTCTGTCTTCTTGTCTCAGTTAGAGAAGCACATACAAGTACAGGGAGGTGAAGAAAGATTGGGACGCCACCTTTGGAGACTTGCTGCCACAGTGCACGGACAACTGCGGGTAGATGATGCCTGCAGAATTGGGAACATTTTCAGCAAGGCCCATGATCTGTTGGTGTCTCTATAATTGGGTTTTGATTTGCATATTGGTGATTTAAGTGTTCAAAAAGCTTTTTCTCTCTACCAGAAAAATCGCTCCTTTTAATGATCACGCAAAGGCAAGGGAAGCCCTGAGCATACTGCAGGCTGTAGCAAGAGAGGGAGGGAATCTCGTTAGAAGGAGAAGTGGCTGGCTTTGGAAATAGAGGTGGAACTATTGCAGATCTGGGGACACATGTCCTCTCAGAGGTATGCCAACCTGCCTTTGATACCAAACTCAGAAGTTGCAGTTTTTCCGTATCCATGGTGAACAATCCTTTTAGTCCCAACACTCGTCCGTAGTAAACCCAGAGTTGCACTTGGAACCTGAGTAGACAATGCAAATAGATCCAAACTGGCTCAAGAAATGAAATATATTTATTAATACAGGATATCCACTCTAAAAGACATCAAGGAGGCACTAAAGTCCCATGCCAAGAGAGAGAAGTCAGTAACTGTGCCTGTGACCGGGAGAGGCTGGGCTTGCTCTCCTTCACCTAGGTTTGCACTCAGAGCAAGGGAGAATACAGGAGAGGGGGAAAGAGAAAGGTCCCCTCCTGACAGGTACTTTCCTGGCCGTCACAGAAAGAACAAGCCTTTTCTGGTTTATTGGGAACCAAGCTCAGGTGTCCTTGGAGGCAGAGCCATGTGGACCCAGCAGGCAGAAGAGAAAAGAGCCCTGAACAGGAAGTGTGTGAACCTGTGTTCTATTTCAAGCTTTGCCTCACTGTTAAGGGGACTGACCGTTTAACAAGGGGGAGCTGGTGAGATGACTGGACACTTTGAAGTGATACCGGGACCCAAGGGTTCTCAAGTTCATTATTTGTGAAAAAAATGGAGCTTGTTTCTATGATCTTTCTCTGCTCTGAAATACTATGGTCATATAACTAGATGCACTTGGGAGGTCTTTCCTGGATCAACAGATGGAGGACTTTTCAGAGCAGATAAAGGGAATGTGATCACCCACACCTCTGCTTCGGACACAGCGAAGCTGACTGAGATGGAGAAGAAAGAAAACTTGGCCAAAGCTATACGTGTGCAGTAGCTGAGGAGACAGAGTTAGAATTAAAGACTTCTCTAGGTGGGCAAGACAGCTTAGAGTTGTTTGCTTATTTGTTGGCTTTGATTTTTGTTTTTAAAATTTGCCTTTTATAGACAAGAGTCAGAAAGGAGGTCAAGAGACACCTAGCTTCATAGTTCTCTGCCAGGAATCCAGGTGTCCGCACTCTGGCTCTCACTACGGGTGGACTGGCTCTCCTGAAAAAAAGAGCCCCTTTCATTATTGGATGGGCTGTAGGAATGCCCATTCAAATCCATTTCGATCCTTCATCTTCCTCCTCTCAGCCCCCCACCCGCCCGTCACTTTAGCCTTGCACCTTGTGTTACTGCCTCTGTCACACATTGTCAATGTCTCAGCGATGACGAATTCCACACCCCCCTTCCCTATTCCCTGCCCCCACAGTTGCCTGATGAGGGTTCTGGAATAAGATTCAAAATCCTCAAAGAGGTTAATCAGAACCTCCAAATCCCTGAAAAAGTGGAAAACCCAAGTTGATCTGGGCCCTTGAACAGATCCAGATGGAGCGGCATCCTACTGAATGAAACAGATTGTGAGAGAGGGAGCGAGAAAACTCGAAAGATGAGAAAGAGAGACAAAGAAAGAAAAAGGCAAAAAAAGATATCAAGAGGGAGCTGTTCAGAACCCAAAGACTTGAAAGACAGAGGCGTCTTACTCCTCCGCAGCTCAGGCCACCGCTGAGAGGCCAAGGGTGAAGGGGCCCTGTGAATGGGGGCCCAGGCGGCTTCTGCTTTCCCTGAGAAAGCACTGAAGGCTCAGTGGTGTGGGAAGACAACACGGCCCAGCTGTGGGGGAGCCTCTGAGGGCTGTGACATTGACGCTGTCGCCAAGGCCTGCTGGGGCAGGGACAGGCATCCCGACACGGTCTCCTCAGCGGGGCCTCGGCAGCCTGGCCCCACAGCAGCCTGGGCCCCAGCCCCAGCAGCGTAGCCCTGCTCCGAATTTCACACCATGTCTAATCCAATCACCGGCAGATTGCAAACTCTCTGCCTACCTCCCAGATCGAGAATTCTTGGCCGGCTCGAGCGATAGGCCCCTTCCCAGCCCAGCCGGCTGTCCTGCTCATCCATGTAAACCATTCTGCAACTCTCCCCCTGCCCCCACCTCCCCTTCTGGGCCCACCGAGTTAATCCTGTTTGCCTGGTCTGTCAATTTAAACAGCTTTAAATATGCCTCACCAGGTCCGGGTGGCAGAACCCTGATGCTTAAAAACAGAGGCCTTGCATCAAAGGGGGTTGGGGTAACGGGGGCCACGAGGGTGTCATTCAAAAACACAAAAACTACCCCTTGTTAAAAAACAAAAAGAAACCATCCAAATGAATCATGCACACATGAAGAAAAAACTTCACCACCCAACAAAATGCAGTTCCCTGTAATACGTTCAAAACCAACTCCAAGGTGGAGCTATGCTGGTGGTGTGGTGGGCACGGCCATAGCTCAGTATACAGGAAGGGCTTTTCCATGTGATCCAAGTCAGGTTGATCCATCCATCTGGGGGAACACTCCCGCTCTCCTTCAAAGTCAAAAGGGTTGGGTTGGGCTGGATGGCTTTGATAATTCTGCAGCTGAGCTCTGGAGAGGGCTGAAGGCAGTGTGTGTTGCATACAGACAGAGTCAGATGCTCTGACACGGAATCCAGCCCTGGGCTGAGGCTCTGGACCCAACGTTTACAGTAAGTGATGGAGAAGAAGCCCCAGCCCTGTACTCCTCAAACTTAATGCACAAATGCATCACTTGGTGACCCTCACAAAAATGTAGAATCCAATTCAGTGGGTCTGCGGTGGGGCCCGAGATTCTACATTTCTACTGAGCTCCCAGGTGAGGCTCATGCACCTGTCCCATGGACCACATTTTGAATAGCAAGAGTTTAGGTAGAATTGAGTGCCTTTAGCCTTGAACTCAGTTGTCTCGGTTTCCATTTCTATTCCTCCCTCTGACTCCCTACCAGCCCCCTATCTTTTCTATTCTCTTCTCCATGAGGAACAAGACAAGAAAAACTAGTCTTGCATTAAAGCAGTGATGTCTAGATCATATCTCAGAAAGGCATTCTTTCAGTCTGTGCCCTGTTCATGGAGTTGCCAATCACCAAAGAAGTATGAGTAAGTAGGGGGCTGCTTCTGGGGAGGACAGACAGCCAAGGGTCTCTTCACAGAGGAGTCAATGAAAACTCAACTAAAGGCAGGGGAATGGATGAAATGTTTCCTGAGGGAGCCCTCCCAACCCAAGATTCTGTTATCCTAAGTCAGATCCTTGGCTTTGATAAGGGAAAGGAATCTGTCCTTCCTTTGTCTGGGTAGGAGAGTGACTCAGGGCCTGGGCTAGGAACTGGTATCTCTCTGTAGAGGACTTTGGTTACAAGCAAAGCAGTGGGTCTTGAGAAATATGGGGTAGAAGGGCTCATTTGCACTGGTTTTCTAAGGGTTGTTTTTACTTCTAGAAAGAGGGGCAGTCCCACTGCTTCACAATTGCTAGAAAACAGAGACTTCTAACCACAGTGGCATTTAGCTTGTCTCTTAGCACATTCCTGCCTCGTACACCTTTCCCAAACCCACCCAATCCTCCATGTCATCGTCTCCACAAAAGGGACAAGACCGGCTCAGCCCAATCTGATCGCATGTTCTCTACTTTGAGTACTCCCCCCGAAGGTGAAAGGCAGGGTTTGGACCTGAATCATAGGGGCCCTAAGTACAACGTGCAATGCTGGAAAGAAAAAAAATAGCAAGACAGTTTCTAGGAAGAGCCAGGTAGCCAATGCACCAGGAAGACGGGAAAGTGAGCTCTGGCAGAACAGCATGTTGGGGAGTGGCCTTGACCACAGCTTGGCTCAAGGCAGCAGCCACAGTGGGGCATCCGAATAATGGCAGCTGAGTGGCAGTGGATGGGTGTGGGGAGGATTGCTGGAAGAGACAGGGAGGCTGGTGTGAGTGTATGTGTTATTAAAAGTAGAGTCTAAACTGAAACCGCATAAGAGAGGCAACAAAGGGGAAGTGGAGCTCAGAGCACAGAGTTAAGAACATTACCTCTTTACCTGGAGCTTTATCTCAACCACACACAGCTCTCCCCTCAAGGCAAGGGAAGTGCTAAGGGAGACTCTCACTCTCAGAGTCCTGCAAGTATGTCTCATGGCTCACTTGTTCCATCCTCTTAAGTCCCCGCAAAGAGAGGCAATTGTTAATCCAGAGGGTAGCTGAGTGCTTGCAACCTCTCTCTCTCTCTTCAAGAGTTTACTTAATACCCACTGTCTATTGGACATTATGCTAGAGTTGATAGTAAGACTGAAGTTATGCTCCCTGTCCTTGAGAAGCAAAAAATTATTGATGGCAAAAAATAGCTGCATAACAGATAGTTTTATGTGCCTGGCTTATTCCATTTGACATAATGTCCTCTAGTTCCACACATGTTGCAAATGACAGAATTTCATTCTTTTTTATGGCTGAATAATACTCCGTTGTACATACATAGCACATTTTCTTTATCCATTCATCCATTTGTGAGATACTTAGGTTGATCCCATATCTTGGCTATTGTGAATAGTACTGTAAAAAACAT
Source organism: Rhinopithecus roxellana (assembly GCF_007565055.1). Lineage (NCBI taxonomy): Eukaryota > Metazoa > Chordata > Mammalia > Primates > Cercopithecidae > Rhinopithecus > Rhinopithecus roxellana. The sequence goes on from NC_044558.1 coordinate 5,276,616, forward strand.
GGGCATGCAGATATCTCTTCCTCATAAATATATACACCTATTATGTACCCATAATAATTAAAAATAAAAATAATTTTAAAAATAGCTTTAAAAAATGAGATACTAAGCTAGGTGGTAGGTTCATGAGTATTCTTTAAGCTTTCTGTATATCTCACATACTTTATACTAAAAATAAAGTAAATTAAAGCACAGCAATGAGGATCCTCACAGGAAAATGTAGGAAAAGCAAGGAGGGTTTCGTATAGACTCTGGGAGAGGAATGAGTAGCACTGGCATGTCATTAATCAAGTGTGGCCTGGCACCACCGAAAGCAAGCTGGCCATGATGATTCAGAGAGATCATCAATCATGAGAAGACTGACAGAGGTTTCAGGTACTTACCTTTGCCATTATTGTCTTTCAAAGTTTATGTTTTCTTGTATATCACATGTAAGAAATCTTTGCTCAACACGAGATATCTAATATTTCCTTCTGTGATTTTTGTGGTTTCTATATGTTTTATGGTTTTAGCTCTTACATTTTTGTAAATAGTGTGAAGTAAGGGTCGACTTTCTCCTCCTCCTCCTCCTCCTACTCTTCTTTCTTCCTCCTCCTCCTCACTCTCCTTCTCCCTTCTCCCTTCTCCCTTCTCCCTTCTCCCTTCTCCCTTCTCCCTTCTCCCTTCTCCCTTCTCCCTTCTCCTTCCTCTTCCTCTTCCTCTTCCTCTTCCTCTTCCTCTTCCTCTTCCTCTTCCTCTTCCTCTTCCTCTTCTTCTTCTTCTTCTTCTTCTTCTTCTTCTTCTTCTTCTTCTTCTTCTTCTTCTTCTTCTTCTCCTTCTTCATCTCATATAGTTAACTAAAATTTCCAGAACCATTCACTGAAAACTTACTTTCCCCATTACATTACCTTGACATTTTTGTCAAAAATCACCTGACCATACATGAGTGAGTCTACTCCTGGATTTCTAATTCAGTTACGTTATGGTCAGAGAATATACTTAGAATATACCTGGTATAACTTAAATCCTTCTAAATTTATTAAGACTTGGCCTGTCTTAGTACATGTTCTGAGTGTACCTGAAAAGAATGTGTATTCTGTGATTGTTGGGTGGAGTGTTCTATAAATGTCCAGTAGGTCAAGTTGGTTGATAGAGTTTTCCAAGTCTTCTATACACTTACTGATTATCTATTTCCTTGTTCTATCAATTACTGAGAAAGAATTGTTGAAATCCTAGACTATAATTGTGGATTTCTCTGCTTCTCCTGCAGTTTTATTTTGAAACTCTCTTATTAAGTGCATAAATATTTAGGACTGTCTTGAGTAATTGATATCTTTGCCATTAGTAAATGTCCTGGTAATATTCTTTGCTCTGAATTCTACTTGGTCTGATAATAATACAGCTGCTGGCTGGGCGCGGTGGCTCAAGCCTGTAATCCCAGCACTTTGGGAGGCTGAGACGGGCAGATCACGAGGTCAGGAGATCGAGACCATCCTGGCTAACATGGTGAAACCCCGTCTCTACTAAAAATACAAAAAACTAGCTGGGCGAGGTGGTGGGCGCCTGTAGTCCCAGCTACTCCAGAAGCTGAGGCAGGAGAATGGCGTAAACCCGGGAGGCAGAGCTTGTAGTTAGCTGAGATCACGCCACTGCACTCCAGCCTGGGCGACAGAGTGAGAAGCTGTCTCAGAAAAAAAAAAAAAAATTGTTCCATTGTCTTTTGATTGGTATTGTTTTCAACAAGAAATCTACTGTCACTTGTATATTTGTTCGTTTGTACATAACAGGACTCTTTTCTATGCCTACTTTTAAGATTTTCTCTTTATCATAAGTTTTAATTTTTGTGTGTGTGACAAGGTCTCACTCTGTCACCCAGGCTGGGTGCAGTGGCACAAATATACATTACTGCAGCCTCAACCTTCCAGGCTCAAGAGATCTTCCTACTTCAGCATCCTGAGGAGCTGGGGCTAAAGGTGTGTGTCATCATACCCAGCTAATTTTTTATTTTTTTTAAAGATCTGGGATCTTGTTGACCAGGCTGGTCTCAAACTCCTGGACTCAAACAATCCTCCTGCCTTGGCCTCCCAAAGTGCTGGGATTACAAACATGAGCCACTACACCTGGCCTATCATAGGTTTTAGGTAATTTCTATTTTATTTTATTTTATTTCATTTCATTTTATTTTATTTTATTTTATTTTTTTGAGATGGAATCTCACTCTGTCGCCCAGGCTGGAGTGCAGAGGCATGATCTTGGCTCACTGAAAGCTCCACCTCCCGGGTTCATGCCATTCTCCTGCCTCAGCCTCCTGAGTAGCTGGGACTACAGGTGCCTGCCACCTCACCCAGCTAATGTTTTTGTATTTTTAGTAGAGATTGGGTTTCACCGTAATAGCCAGGATGGTCTCGATCTCTTGACCTTGTGATCTGTCCACCTGGGCCTCCCAAAGTGCTGGGATTACAGGTGTGAGCCACCATGCCTGGCCAGTTTTAGGTAATTTCTTTATGATGTGTTTTTGTGTAATTTTATTTATGTTTCTTGTGCTTGGAGTTCTTTAAAGTTCTTGGAATTGTGGAGTTTTAACTTTGCCATATTTGGAAGCTTTTTATCTAATGTTTCTGTAAATATATTTTTTGTTCCTTGCCCTTAGTGTTTTTAATTATACGTATTAATATAAAGGCTGCTTGAAGTTGTCCTATAGCTCACTATGCCCTGTTTATTTTTTTCAGTCTTTTCTTCTGTTTCATTTTGGATCACTGTCCTGTGTTGTCTGATATCAAATGTCAGAAAACCATTGATTGATGTAAATATAGATATAGTTATAGATATATACTTTGTTTTGTATTTTTTTTTTTTGTCCAGTGTGAATGGGTAGGTAAATATGGTCCCTGCTACTCCATTTCGGCTAGAAGCAGAAGTCTCACCTTACTTTTCTGTCCTCAGCATTCTCATCTATAAAGTAAGATTGTTGGATTAGAAATCATTTATGAATTTCTGTTTTTCTATGTCTTCCCTTCAAAACTGTTAGCCTTTCAATAGTTTTTTTAAATAAATCACCAATCAGTAAAAAGATTCCCAAAACGTGCTCTGCTCTATACTTACAAAAACCCATACTCTTCAACTCATCAGAAGGAGATTTCTCAGTAGTTCCTGCCTCCCATCCCCCAAGTCTCTACAGACCTTGCCACATGGTTGCTAGTCAGAAAAGGTCATATGTGAGTCAGATCTGTTATCCACCTGTAATCTAAAAGCCTGTGAGTCCAAGGGTGACCTTCCTTGCCCCCTTCTCTTTGTCTCTTCCTCTCTCCTTTCCTCTCTTTCTCTGTTCCTTACTTTTTTCCAACACTTATTGAGTGGCTACTCAGTGGTCTCAACAATGAGATTTCCCTGTTTCCTGGGGAAACAGCAGCATGAAACATAACTTACGACACTATAGAAGTAATCTGAAGGCTATCCGCTGTGAGCCTTGGCCTAACTAGCACTTAGGAGCAATGAATAGAAACTCTACCTCCTTTCCATTGCCTTGCTTAGTCTCTTTTTTTTTTTTTTTGAGACGGAGTCTCGCTCTGTCGCCCAGGCTGGAGTGCAGTGGCCGGATCTCAGCTCACTGCAAGCTACGCCTCCCGGGTTTACACCATTCTCCTGCCTCAGCCTCCCGAGTAGCTGGGACTACAGGCACCCGCCACCTCGCCTGGCTAGTTTTTTGTAATTTTTAGTAGAGATGGGGTTTCACCGGGTTAGCCAGGATGATCTCGATCTCCTGACCTCATGATCCACCCACCTCGGCCTCCCAAAGTGCTGGGATTACAGGCTTGAGCCACCGCGCCCGGCCGACCTTGCTTAGTCTTAACCTCCACGGGATAATCTACTTAAAAAGGCAAAGGGTCTGCAGGACTAGGTATAAAAGGAAACAAGCGAACAAAGGCAAAGGGAAAAGAGCAGCAAAACGTTGCAGAAAGGTCTGCTTTTACTTTGCTTACTCTTGAAAACAAGTTTTGCTAGTTTGTTCTCTGGAAAACGAGGACTTTGCTCTTATTTTCCCTTTAGAAAAGAAACTTGTTCAGATTATTAGAATTGTATCTTGCTAATTTTAAAATGCCATCCTCTTCGATGACCTGCAAGTGTGATGTGAGTCTCCCACCCTCTCTGCAACCGTGATGTCTGAGTCAATTGTTCATACTGTTTTGCCGAGGTGTGGGAGAAGGAATTTATCCTTCTAGCTAGTTATTGGGCATGTATTGAATTTGTATATAGGCAAATATATGTGTGTATTTCAGCATACATTCTCCCCACCCCCACTGCGCAATTTTAATGGGACCATTCTATGTCCACTCCTAACTAATGGTGGGTACATGAACTAAGCTAAGCCAATTAGATATCTATTCTGACACCTAAGATCTTGAAGAGGCCGGGCACTGTAGCTCACACCTGTAATCCCAGCACTTTGGGAGGCCGAGGTGGGTGGATCATGAGGTCAGGAGATCAAGACCATCCTGGCCAACACGGTGAAACCCCATCTCTATTAAAAATACCAAAACTGGCTGGGTGCTGTGGTGGGTGCCTGTAGTCCCAGCTACTGGGGAGGCTGAGGCAGGAGAATTGCTTCAACCTGGGAGGTGGAGGTTGTGGCAGTGAGCAGAGATCATGCCACTAAACTCCAGCCTGGGCGACAGAGTGAGACTCCGTCTCAAAAAAAAAAAAAAAAAAAAAAAAAAACAAGAAAAGAAAAAGAAAAAAGAGGTGAATCAGAAGATGCTCTGATGCCAGTTCTGATCCCTCTTCTGTGTCCATGTCTAGTTCTGCAGCATCTTACCCATTTATGATCTCTCTCTTATTTCATAAGTAACTGAAGGGAGCCAGAATTGGTTTCTATGAGCTGCTACCAAGAGCAAAGATGAAACAGTCACCTCCAGTGGGGGGTACACAAATGATGTAATTCTCCTCCCCACTCCCAAACTCATAGAAAAAAATCCACTGTGATGAATGCTGTGACATACTGCCCAGAATCCACCTTCAGGATGAAGCGTGCATTCCTCCAGCTGCTGAAGTGTAGGTGGATGGGAGTGTGTAGAGATCCGCTCCACTTCCCTCAGGAAAGGACAACTCTCAGAAGCCATTGTGGTTCCAGAGCTCCTCTTGAGATCCTCTGAGGCTCTCAAAACTATATTACAGTTCAGCTTCACCTTTGCTCTGTTTTACTTCCTCCACTCCCCAAAAAATACTTTTTTCTGCAGTAATTCCCCAGTAAACTTTCTGTAAACAAACCTCTGTCTCCTGAATAACTCACCTAAGACACCCACTCAGGGCAGTAATCCATGAGAAGGGGCAGGGTCTGCTGGCACCTGTCTCTCGTCTGTGTGACTTGGGTGTTTTGGCAAGCCTCAGACAAATTCAAAGGGATGGTTTCCTGGGAATTGATATCATTCATTTATTCAACAAATGGCCTGAGTACCTACTATGTACCAGGCACTGTTCTGAGTACTTGAGTTCTATCAATGAACACATTGATTTAAACATTTTTTTTTAGGCCACACCAGTGGCTCACGCCTGTAATCCCTGCACTTTGGGAGGCCGAGGCAGATGGATCAACTGAGGTCAGGAGTTTGAGACCAGCCTGGCCAACGTGACGAAATCCCGACTCTACTAAAAATAAAAAAAAATTAGCCTTGTGTAGTGGTGGGCGCCTGTAATCCCAGCTGCTCAGGAGGCTGAGGCAGGAGAATCGCTTGAACCCGGGAGGCAGAGGTTGTAGTGAGCTGAGATTGTGCCGCCGCACTCCAGTCTGGGCAACAAGAGCAAAACTCCATCTTAAAAAACAAACAAATAAATATTTTTTAATCCCTGCCTTTGTGGGATATAAAGATGTTCTCATGGTGGGAAGCACAGTACTCCTTTAAAGGCAGTAGTTCCAGTATTAAGCCTCTCATCTTTACCTTCCAGAGGCAACGCTTCCCCTCAGGGATTCTTTATCATCATACAAATAGCTACCCAGCTTGTGTGCAATACTTGTGTGGGGAGAGTTCCAGGTCCAAGCCAGGTACAGATTTGTCCATCTGCACCTTCTTGGGGCAGCTTGGTTCATTTTTGTTTTTGAGACGGAGTCTTGCTTTGTCGCCCAGGCTGGAGTGCAGTGGCACGATCTTGGCTCACTGCAACCTCCGCCTCTCGGGTTCAAGCAATTCTCTGCTTCAGCCTCCCGAGTAGCTGAGATTACAGGTGCCCGCCACCACGCTCTGCTAATTTTTGTATTTTTAGTAGAGACGGGGTTCCACCATGTTGGCTGGTCTTGAACTCCTGATCTCGTGATCGACTCGTCTTGTCTTCCCAAAGTGCCGGGATTACGGGCATGAGCTACCACGCGCCCAGCCAGCAGCTTGGTTTTATTTAATTGCTTGAAACTTTTACAGCTGCTTTCCTTCCCTTGGCTAAGATACCCTTCCCAGTGCTGCCCATTCCACTGACCTTCCAAATTGTATCAGATGGCTTCAGGCCTTACAGATCTTGCAGCTCCCAACACCCACGTTTCTCCTGCTTCCTCAGGGCCTCTAATACCTCCTGAAAATCTTTCACATTCCCTCACCTGTGTCCTTCTCTCTCCCCATATCATTGAAAAGTACTGAAATCAAATGCTTGTACCTCTTTCCAGTTAAAACCTGCCAGTTTTGACTCATTTACAACATAAAAATTTGCCTTTTAAGGTCTGATTTGCCTTTTGACTGCTCCCACCATGTCCAGTTGTTGCTGTCACTACACAGTTTGGGAGGTAGTGGCCATAATTTCAGAACTTCTCTTTCTGAGGATATTTATTATTTGTCTTTCTTGTGTTTTGAAACAGGGTTGTGATAGTCTCCACAGGTTGGAGAAATGCAGCTCTACCAGGTCTATAGTGGCCATCCTCAGTCTGGGCACTTCTTTATTTTTGTCTTTTTAAAGCAATATGATTGCACTTGGTGACCACAGTCATCCTCACTTCTGAAGAGCCAGGTATCACATCTAACGGGTAAGAAAATAGCCTGAACGTTGCAAAGCCAAAGCAGAATAATGGATTTGCTTGACTAAAGTTAAGAAGGTGAGTGGGGAAGTCAGGAGAGATGAGGATGGGAAGAGAAATGGGGCATGCCAAATTGTGGTTCAAAAGAAAGTATAAATCCTTTGCTTTCTGCAACTAAAGGGATCTGCTTCATGGATTACCCAGGTTTCCCTGGCTCCTACCTGGCCATTGTACAATCTATCAGTACAGAAACTTGCCATGGACACAGTTATAGATAATTCTTCCATCTCATTGTGAGCCCATTAAGGGCATGAACCATGGCATGTTTCAGCTTGGCCATGACAGATGTTTAATAGAAGGAAGAAAGGTCAAACCAAATTCAATCTTCTTTGTTTCTTATGGGTTTCTCTAACAGGAGCAAATAAAGGTTCAGAATATCTGAAAGTTGCCTTACTCATTTTACCCATTCCTTTCCTTCCACCTGCCTCTGCTATAGGCCCTCAAGAGTTGACCAAATACAGTAGCAGAGATGACAAAAGTCATATTGCTAGCTTGCAACTTAAAGGTCATGGTATCTGAAAATTTAGAGGGCACCTAAAGTTCAACCAGTCGGCTTCCCCTCTTGTTTCAGATGAGCATACTGTGGTCAGAGAGGTGAATGGTTGGTTGAAGGTCACATCGCTAGATGGTGAGAGTTGGTGCTTGTAACTGCTTAACCAGGATCACTACCTTCTTTGTCACTTTGTGATACTGACTGTCTCTCAAAGGTTGGAGATCACAGAGCAAGCCTCATAGAAGCTGATGAGCTCTTCCTAGTGGTCTTTGTGCACTTCGGGTACCCTCAAAGAATGCCGATGTCTGCCCACAGAGTCTAGAGGCCTCAAGTTTTTCCTATAGGTGAAGATAACTTCAAAAAGTGGCCATACCGTTTGAGGTCTGCTCTTTAGTGCATCTTCTAGAAAAATGTTCTTCTTTATTAAGTTCACAGCACCCATTTACATTACTCTCTCATTTCTACTTGTTTGAAATTAGATCACAGTTCAAAATAATATAATACATGGGAAAGTGTTAAGCATCTTGGTACTTAACTTCAAAGTTGTTGAACAGTTCTGAATAAGATTTTCACCTACTGGAGGGGTCTGTGTTCAATTTTGAATAGCCAATCACTAGCTTTTCTATTCTATTATGGCTGTTTATAAGAGTTAATGGGTAGTTGTTTTTTCAATTTCTCCTTTTAACTTTTTGAATTCTCTGCTTTGTATTTAGCTGCCATAAAGAAACTTCTTTAATGTTAGACAGGAAAACACATCCTGCCTATCTTGTTGGGTGAGCTCTTTGCTGGTCCCTGTATGTGTCTACACTGTAGAAAATGAACTTATGTCATGTCTTTGTTATGGATTTTCCCTGGAGAGGTTTCCCCTTCATTTTGCAACTAGTTAAGTTTCCTTTCACTGATTGCCAAGGATTGTTTTAAAACAAACAAGCAAGCCAACTTCATCGGAAAAGCGCAGTAAATATTAGCCAGCATCACTAATAACTAAACAATGGTGTGTAAGTACAGTAAGCTTTAGAGAAACACAAAAGATGCACCATTTCTCATCATAATAATGGCTAACACTTCCTGTGTGTCAGGCACTGTTTTAGGTGCTTTATATCTTTTTAATGAAATAACCTTTAGGAAAACTGTATTAGGTAGATTGTTTATTATGTCGAACTTATAGATCATGAAACTGAAGCAGAGTGAAGTGAAGCAAGTTGCCTAAGGTCATGCTCTCGTTAGCGGTGGAGCTTGGATTTGAACCCGGCAGTCCAAATATGAGTATCTCCCGTGACCGTTATCATCTCCAGTACCTTCTGCTGTACTGTACCAGCACACACCTAATCTACCTAACAGAGAGGCAATTAAGCCAGGTCATTAAGTAATTTGTTATACATAATAGTATACACAAGAACGCTTGGGTGACACTGAATTTTTCTTAACTTTGCAAATGACCTTATAGTATTATCTTTTGTGCAAAAGCTGCTAGGGACATCATTCTACCTCAGGAGTCAGAAGACTTTTTCTGTCAATGGCTAAACAGTAAATATTTTCGGCTTTGCAGGCCTCATGGTCTTGGTTGCACCAACTCGGCCACTCAGGTCAAAAGCAGTCATGGGCAATAGGGAAACACGGGCGTGGGACACTCAAATTTTACTTCCATATAATGTTCACATGCCACAACATATACTTTCTCTTTTGATTTAAGAAAAAAATAAATAAAAAGTGAAAATCTTTTTTTGTTTGTTTGTTTGTTTTTTGGAGACAGAGTCTTGCTCTGTCACCCAGGCTGGAGTGCAGTGGTACAATCTCGGCTCACTGCAACCTCCGCCTCCTGGGTTCAAGCAATTCTCTGCCTCAGCCTCCCAAGTAGCTGGGACTACAGTCGCCTGCCACCAGGACCGGCTAATTTTTGTATTTTTAGTAGAGACAGGATTTCACCATCTTGGCCAGGTTGGTCTTGAACTCCTGACCTCGTGATCTACCCGCCTTGGCCTCCCAAAGTACTGGGATTACAGGCGTGAGCCACCGTGCCCAGCCAATCATTTTTAGTTTATGGGCCATGCAGAAACAGGCAGCAGGCTGGATTAGGCCAATGGACCCTAGTTTGCTAAGCCCTGTTCTTGCTAACTGATTCTTCCATCTCATCGTGAGCTCTCCAAGGCCTGGACCATGTTAGAGTCAGCTTGGCACAGTACAGACATTTAATAGAAGTTCGTTGGGTTGAAAGGAATTGAACTCAGAAAGGGGGAGGAGAAGGAGGGCATTTCAGAAACCCCATCCTGTTTCATGCTCAGACAGGAACTCAACTCAAACAAGCGTGGGACATTCCTTCTTCCCTGCATACCTCACTTGCTTTTTGTAATAGTTTTGTTCACTTTTGATTGCACTGGTACCTACCTGGCTTATCCAGGTCTATAGCTCTCACTGTCTCTGTATGGCAGGTTTCAGACTGCAATTTGTAGATAGAGATCTCGAAGGAGAGAAGAAGAGGCTCCCAGCTTCCTCTGCTGGGCTCTGGGCCAAGCTGTCCCCGTGGCACTTCAAGAGACAGGGACCTTCCAGGCGATTTAGAGGTTCCTCATTTGGCTGAAGAGCAAATCAGAATGCTCCTTTCTGATTTCCGCTCCTGATAGCATGGCACACAGATCAAAGGAAGAAGTGCTCCAAATAATACTGAAACCTTCTGCCTCCAGCTGCACAAGAACTATTTGGAAAGTGTGCGAATCTAGAAGGTATGCAGCTTAGAGCAGAGTAGAGGGCACCTTACTGAGGTTTTCTAAAGATCTGTGAACTACAGACTCTTATGATTCTGGGACGTTTTAGGAGCAGGAGAAATTCCAGTTGTCCTATCATATAGGCAGGCTATAACCTCTGAAGCCTTTTCCGAGTTGGAGACTCAGTTCCTAGAAACAAAACCCTCATCCTCATCTCCAGATGAATCTGAAGGGTTCTCTAGCCAATGAGGTTGGCCTGGCACAAAGCCAATGTCTGGCTGCTGTAAGAGTTTGGGTGCTTCCTAGTGGCTGCTTTTCTCTGTGCGTCTGCAGCGCCGGCATTGGTCACAGCTGAGGAGACACCAGCCTGGAGCTTGGTTTTGGCAGGACAGAGTAAAAAAAAAAAAAAAAAAATGGGGTTTTTCAGTTTGGATGGGATATTTTTCTTTTTTTCTTTTTCTTTTTTTTTTTTTTTGAGACGGAGTCTCGCTCTATCGCCCAGGCTGGAGTGCAGTGGCCGGATCTCAGCTCACTGCAAGCTCTGCCTCCCGGGTTTACGCCATTCTCCTGCCTCAGCCTCCTGAGTAGCTGGGCCTACAGGCGCCCGCCACCTCGCCCGGCTAGTTTTTGTATTTTTTAGTAGAGATGGGGTTTCACCGTGTTAGCCAGGATAGTCTCGATCTCCTGACCTCGTGATCCGCCCGTCTCGGCCTCCCAAAGTGCTGGGATTACAGGCTTGAGCCACCGCGCCCGGCCGGATGGGATATTTTTCAACTGAGCACGAGAATCTTCCCCCACCCACGTTCTCCAACATCATCTACTCTGAACAAAAACTCTAAGACTGCTTAGATAATATGGTTTATCTCCTTTCTGTTCAGCTCTGCCTTTAAAAAGTGTTACATTGGTTAAGGAGGGGATTTCCCCAGGAGTGTGGCATGAATTCTTTCTCTCTTTGGGAGATGCACTTCCAATTTTTTGTGTTCTTTGCTGAGATAATCAGCATTTTTTTTTTTAAGATGGAGTCTCGCTGTGTCACTCGGGCCAGAGTGCAGTGGTACAACCTCAGCTCACTGCAACCTCCGCCTCCCAGGGTCAAGCGGTTCTCCTGTCTCGGCCTCCCGTTCTTTTCACCCTTCCTTCCCATTCTTACTGTATTTGTCCCTAAGTCTAGAATTATGCACACACCAAGCAAGGCACTGCCTAGTCTGGAGATCTGAAGGGATCCCCAGTATTCTTCCTCAGAATTGCCTGGCATTTTACTGTTAGAGACTCACTTCTTCGGGTTAAGCATGGACTCTTTATTATATGTTTTAAAAATCAAAACAAAACAAGAACACACTTGACAGGAGTGATGACTTGTCATGGGAACAGTCATTGTCACAGGAAAAACCCAGGGTTCTTCCTGATAGGTCACAAAGAGGGTTCAGAGCAGATGGAATCTAGTGTAGGGTCAAGAACACCAAAGTTCCAGGAGCTTCTAGTCAAGAAAGTGAACAATGGCTTCCCCTTGTACTTCAACCAAAACCCCTCACTCTTCCCCACAGCCCACAAGGCGCCATGTGATCTACTTCCTGCCACCCTCTCTCACTCCACCCTGTGTCATGCTCATTTCTTTTCTGGTGCTTCAGCCAGAACATCTTTTATTTCTGTTTCTCAAACATATCAAGCTCCTTCCTGCCTCAGAGGCTTTGCAGATGCTATTCCCTCTGCCCAGAATGTCCTTCCTCCGGATGTGTACATGGCGACTTCCTGTCATTCAGGCATCCTCTGACATACCATTTCCTGTCCACCCAGTCTAAAATTGCCCACAGATATTCTCCATTACATTACCTCAAATTGCCTCATTTTACTTTTATAGTATTTACCCCTCTCTGAAATTATCTTTTTTTTTTTTTTTAATGTGCTTCTTTCTTGTGATTGTCCTCTCATAAAATGGTAAACCCTATGAGAAAATGAATCTTCCCAATTTCAATTATTAAATAAATGAATCAAAGTAAGGATCAGACCTTCCAGCAGGGACTGAAAGCAAAGAGATAGGAAGTTTACGGGGAGGCGTGGCAGTGACCTGGAGGTCAGACAGGTGTCCAGGTCATCTCTGGGAGCCCTAGAGGTTGGTGCTCCCTGGCAGGGGTGGTGGGTACATCTATGTAAGGCCTCTGAGAGGCCCAGTCAATAGGACTCCTCTTTCCTGCCCTGATTGAGATCCCTCAGAGAAATAACACAAAGAAGGCCGGGAACGGTGGCTCATGCCTGTCGTCCCAGCACTTTGGAAAGCCAAGGCAGACAGATCATGAGGTCAGGAGATAGAGACTATCCTGGCCAACATGGCGAAACCCTGTCTCTACTGAAAATACAAAAATTAGCTGGGAGTGGTGGTGCGTGCCTGTAGTCCCAGCTACTCGGGAGCCTGAGACAGGAGAATCACTTGAATCAGGGAGTCAGAGGTTGCAGTGAGCCGAGATCACGCCACTGCACTCCAGCCTGGTGACAGAGCAAGACTCCGTCTCCAAAAAAAGAAAAAGAAAGAAGGCAAAGGAGGAAGGCAGGGGCAAAAACTATTACTTTTATCATTGATAAACTGGAGAATATGGCTTATGTCTATAAGCAAGAGCGCTAAATAAGGTGGAGCATAGTTCCATCTGTGATTTATGTTAGTCGTATAAGTTATGTTAGACTTAGGTTAGTCACAGCAGCACTGAGCCATGCTGCCTTCTGCATGGGTCAGGCCTCATAAAACAGACGGCATGGAGAAGCGGGACAGAAGGAATGCTTGTGTGGCTAGATGACTTCCAAGAAAAGAACAGAAGAAAGGGCTGTTCCTTTTTCTCCCAACCTCACCAAACACACCACTCCACCTTCCCTGCAACAGAGTTAGCAAGGGGAAGTAGGAAGGCCTGGAGTCAAGGATGCTCTGTGGTACAGCAGCAGGTGGAACTGCTTTTAAGAGAAAGGAGGAGGGGGGATGCGGTGGCTCACGCCTGTAACCCCAGCACCTTGGGAGGTGGAGGCGGGAGGATCACTTGAGCTCAGAAGTTTAAGACCAGCCTAGGCAACATAGGGAGACCCCGTCTCTACAAATAACAAAAAGATGAGCTGAGCATGGTGGTGTACAGCTGTAGTCCCAGCTACTGAGGAGGCTGAGGTAGCAGGATTGCTTGAGCCTGGGAGGTTGAGGCTGCAGTGAGCTGTGATTGTGCCACTGCACTCCAGCCTGGGTGACGCAGCAAGACTCTGTCTCAAAAAAATAAAAACATAGAGGACGGAGGCATCAGAGATGGGGAAAACTGGCTCTCCACTACAACCACTGTTAACCTCAGAGGAGGGAAAGGATAGACGGGTAAGTGGGTCACTAAAGCACAGGAGAACATCTGAGGGTGTGGACTACCTGACCGTGCGGGGTGCTGGCTGCTCCTCTGCCTCACCTTTGTTCTGTCACTTATTCGTTATTCATTGCAAATGTGTTCCCAGACACTCTAGGCACCCTAGACCTCATGACAGCTATTGATGAACAGGACCTAAGACTCCCTTTGGCTGTCTCAGGCTGGTGGAGGAGGCAGAAGTGGACAGGCTCCTCTCCCAGCATCTTTTGCCTGTTCCCCGGGCCCCGTCACTTTGGCTTCCTTCATCCCTGTACTCATGTGGTGCGCCATCCACGGCAAGCACCGTGCTCTTGCCGTCCTTCTGCTGCAAATCTCTTCCCACTGTCCTTCAGCTATTTAGTGACCACTCATTCTTAAAAAATCAGTTCATTCGGCGCAGTGGCTCTCACCTATAATCCCAGCACTCTGGGAGGCCGAGGGGGGAAGATCACGAGGTCAGGAGATCGAGACCATCCTGGCTAACATGGTGAAAGCCCGTCTCTACTAAAAGTACAAAAAATTAGCCGGGCGAGGTGGCGGCACCTGTAGTCCCAGCTACACGGGAGGCTGAGGCAGGAGAATGGCGTGAACCCGGGAGGCGGAGCTTGCAGTAAGCTGAGATGGCGCCACTGCACTCCAGCCTGGGTGACAGAGCGAGACTCCGTCTCAAAAAATAAAAATAAAAATAAAAATCAGCTCATTCATTGCATCATCTGGGAACACCATCCCTTTCAGTGATTCTCCCCATTATGTGCCCTTATGTCACCATCAATCTCTTCTGCAGAATACTTGCCGAAGTTGTAATTGTGCATTTAGTTGTGTGATTCTTGTATTTACTTTTTAAAAACCATTTATTATGGAAATTTTCAAACATTTGCAAAAGTAGGGTAAATTGTAAAAATAATTCCATGTGTCCATTGCCCGGTTTTAACAACTATCTACTTATGACTAATCTTATTGATTCTTTCATTGTCTTTTATAAATTTTCTAGAGATTGTTTGTTTCTCTCACCACTTTATCCCTGGTGCCCAGCATAGTGCCTGACTCATACAAGGCACACATCCTTTGAAAGAATGACAGACGGAATGGATGAATGATATGCTGCATATCATGTAAAAGGACAGCGCAGGTTGCCGAGAACATAGATGATGTGTTGGTTAGCTGGGGCTGTCATAACAAAATACCATCGACTGGGTGGCTTACACAACAGACATTTATTTCTCATGGTCCTGGAGCCTAGAAGTCCAAGATCAAGGTGCCAGCAGTGTCAGGGTCTGGTGAGCCTTCTCTCCTTGGGTTGCAGGCAGCCAGCTCCTCATTGTGTGCTCACATGAAGGGTGGAGAGAGGGAGGAAGCTCTTTGGTGTCTCTTCCTTTAAGGGCACTAATCCTATCCTGAGGCCCCACCTTCATGACCTCATCTAAACCTAATCAGCTCTCCAAGGCCCCATGTCCAAATACAATCACGTTGGGAGTTAGGACTTCAACACATGAATTTTGGGGGGTGCTATTCAGCTCATAGCAGGTAAGCAGCATCTAGCTTAGAGGGAGGATTCTGCACAAGCCCAGCCTGCCAGCTTGCTTCCCACAGTTTTGTGAAGACAGAGGGGAGAATACACAGGATGCAGAAGATGGGAGAGGTTGTGGGGGATCCACAAAGCCAGAAGAGGCAATGCAGACTTCCTTAGGTATCCTGGCTGGCAACAGCCCAGCTCGCCTACCTCACCTACTTGGGTTTATTTCACTAGAATTTTTGCCTTGACACTCATGGCCTAGAACAACAATTCCCAAGGAACACTAGTCTAGGGTTCTGCTTCTTGAAAAAAGGAATCAGTGGTCCTTGTGTTTGGGAATGCTATTTACCCTCTTTTTAGGATATTCACTCTAGTAACTCTTGCAGTTGTATGTGTTTTTACACTTTTGTCTAAGGTCGTTCTTTCCAAATTTATTTCTCATGGATCCCGTTGCCACTACCATAAATATCATTAACCCCATGGAGAACCAGTGTCTGCAGAATATGTTTGGGGTACATCATAAACACACTTTCTCCTTTACTGGCCATTTCCAGAAAAGAAAAATTTTAAATTTGTTCCTTTTCCTTTTTTTAACCTTTTAAGAAATTATGTAATTAACACATGATCAATAGACAAAAACATAGAATGTAAAAATAGAATAAAAAAGAAAACTGGATTATGATTCCATGACAGAGAAATAATTCCCTTACCATTTTCAGTGCATCTCTTTCTGGACTTTAACAAATGCATAATTACTGTATATGTTCCTCACAAGATATTTTTTAAAAGAATAATTGAGATCAATTACCACAGACAATGGCAAAACAGTCTTAAAAAGAGAATGCGTTCCCTGACAACTTAAGAATGGGGTCCCGGCCGGGCGCGATGGCTCACGCCTGTAATCCCAGCACTTTGGGAGGCCAAGGTGGGTGGATCACGAGGTCAAGAGATCAAGACCATCCTGGCTAACCTGGTGAAACCCCATCTCTACTAAAAATACAAAAATTAGCTGGGCGTGGTGGCGGGCACCCTGTAGTCCCAGGTACTCAGGACTGGAACTCCGTCTCAAAAAAAAAAAAAATGGGGTCCTTCCTAAAGAATTCCAATGTGCCTTTTCCACCTTTTGTTTCTTTATTTTATTGTGAGTACATTGCCATTGCTTTCCTTTGTTTACCTGACATTCCCCTGGACTAAAGTTAGTCCAATTTGACAGACAGACAGTTAGTTCAAACACAGGTAGGGCACTAAACTGTTTGTTTCTTTTTTTGGGATGAAGTCTCACTCTGTGGCCAGGCTGGAGTGCAGTGGAGTGATTTTGGCTCACTGCAACTTCCACCTCCCAGATTCAAGCCATTCTCCTGCCTCAGCCTCCTGAGCAGCTGGGATTACAGGTGCCTGTCACAACGCCCAGCTAACTTTTGTACTTTTAATAGATACTGGGTTTCACCATGTTGGCCAGGATGGTCTCGATCTCTTGACCTCAAGTGATCTGCCTGCCTCGGCTTCCCAAAGTGCTGGGATTACAGACGTGAGCCACTGCGCCCAGTCGGCACTAAACGTTTAATAACAGTATCATGCAAGGAAAGACTGCAGGCTGCTTCACTTCTTGATATCAAGTGACTTGAAAAGTCCCTGAATAGTATTATAGGTGAAGTTGGGCCATGGGGGGAAGGTGGGTGGGTGGAAGGGAGCTAGCAACCTGTCCTAAGAATGGTTTTACTTACTCAAGATGAGATCAAGAGACTTAGAAATGAGCTTGAGCTTAGTCTCAAAGACTTGCCTTTGTAGAATGAGTAGAACACAGTTCTCCGTTCACATATCCTGCTTTCCCTTCGAAGCTGAGTGACCCAGCTTTTGTGATTTTGCAATGTGTGCCATCTCCTCCCTACTCTTTTCTGAAAATGTTGTGCAGCCAAATTTATTTGCATTTGAAATGAATTTGGAAGAATTTTGAAAAGAATATCATGACACCTTTTTAATGAACTGGAAGCCTATTTTGAAAGTCTTAAGAATAGCTGGGGCATCTTTCTCTCAGACTTCACATGGTGGCCAATTGATCCTTGGTACCCATTCTTCACTCTCCCACAGTGATGGACACAAACACCTTTGCCATGGTCTGCTGGTGGGCGGCATGTACTGCCCTCCCCTGGCCTTTGGGTCTGGCATAGGACGTTCTTTGGACAACAATCTGTGAGAAGAAAGGACAAGAGCCAAGCTTTCAATATGCTCAGCTGGCTGGTCTTGCCCTCTTGTGTACCCATCCTTTGCTCTGGGATGAATTTTCCCTGGGAAGCCTGTGGCCCCAGCAGGATGAGACACAGAACAGACCAGAAACCAATCCACAGCTTGCAGCCAAGCCCAGCTGAGCCTATCCTGGGTCAGCCAACCCCTAGATGACCCCACTGATTGATACCTGAGCGAGGAGGAAATGCTTATAGTTGTATGCGGTTGAATGTTGGGGTGGCTGTTCTCATAGCACTATTGTGGTATAGCTAACTGATACACATAGGATAGTCAGTATATATGAAAACTACGGGATGCTTGATAAAACAGGCAATCAATCAACATTAAACAGTAAACTCGTAGGAGGTCTAGGTTGGTGGTAACATTAAGTCTTGAATTTTCCTGGGACCCAATTGCAAATATTTGGCACCATTTTCTTCTAAGGGACAGTCCCTTCCAAGTATAAGTGGATTGAAGAATGTGGATGCCATAACACTGGAAGCTGCCCAGTTGCCTGGTGTCCAGGGAATTTGCTCAGACTCTCTGCATTGGTGAAGAAGTCCCACAGAGCACACCGTGATCAACAGGCAAGCCAACACAGGCCTTTCTGTGCAGGGGGATCTGCTGCGGCTCACCCACGGCCTCTAACAATTTGGGGAATCTAAAGCACGGGCTGCTTTCCTGGCGGCTCCAACCCGGCTGACACAGCCATCCGGCTAAGGAGATTAAGCAGGCTTTATTTACAGAAGCCTTCTAGTGACAGCAGCATCCACCACACCCAGGTAGAGCCTGGGAAGAATGAAAGTACATTCTTCTCTTGTCGCCGCTGAATGCTGGGGCAAAGGCTACATCCACCACAGAGATAATCTAGACAGGTATCTGGGAGGCCTGCCCGGGGGCTGTCCCGACACACTGCCAGTCAGCATCATGGAAAGACTGACGCCAGTGCAGGGCCTCAAGCATGATGGCGGTGAGTGCCCGGACAGGATCTTACATCGGGGGAGTCCTACAACACCTGAGCAGGTTTAGCACAGGAATGGGACGCAGTGGACATTCGCTGCATGAATGAATGAGGACAACTAATGGCCAGCCCCATTGCCTGTGTGTCCTCTTGCTTCCCATGTCTTCATTTCTGGAATAAAAAAAACAATTTCACAAAGAATGAGTATTTTATAAACACCAGCATTAATAAAAATGGTTATTATGTTGATAAGCAAGAGTAATACAATACCTCTTAGAGGTGGATCTTTCACTCCGAGTGTTTGGGTGGTCAGAAGGAAATTATACTCCCCTGTTCTCCCACCACAAGCCTTGCACTTGGGCGAGTGTCCACACCTGTACACAGGTACGTGCACACACATCTGGAAAGATGGTACTAGATTGTGATAAGAACACCATCTCTGTAGTCAGACCCTTTGGGCTCAGGTCCCAGGTCTGCCATTTATGAACAGAATGACCTTGGACAAGTTACTTCCCCTTTCTGAACTGCAATTTTCTTTTTTTGAGACGGAGTTTCGCTCTGTCGCCCAGGCTGGAGTGCAGTGGCCAGATCTCAGCTCACTGCAAGCTCCGCCTCCCAGGGTTCACACCATTCTCCTGCCTCAGCCTCCGGAGTAGCTGGGACTACAGGCGCCCGCCACGTCGCCCGGCTAGTTTTTTTGTATTTTTTAGTAGAGACGGGGTTTCACCGTGTTAGCCAGGATGGTCTCGATCTCCTGACCTCGTGATCCGCCTCTCTCGGCCTCCCAAAGTGCTGGGA
This sequence comes from Rhinopithecus roxellana, assembly GCF_007565055.1. Classification (NCBI taxonomy): domain Eukaryota; kingdom Metazoa; phylum Chordata; class Mammalia; order Primates; family Cercopithecidae; genus Rhinopithecus; species Rhinopithecus roxellana. The sequence goes on from NC_044558.1 coordinate 5,295,692, forward strand.
TTACAGGCTTGAGCCACCGTGCCCGGCCTGCAATTTTCTTTTATGTAAGATGGGATGATAACGGCCCCCACCTCACAGAGCTTGCTGTGAGGATCAATTAAGATAACGTAAAGTGCCATAAAAAATGTAAAGGGGCACCGCTACCAATAGAGCCGCTGGGAATTAGATGAACACGAATATTTTGAGTTTGCTCTGCCTGGGAGGCAGTGGAGACAGGAAAAGAACATGTGTGCATCCCTACCCTGCACAGACAGGGATTGGTAGATGATGCTGTCACTGGAAATATTTCTGTAGATTAAGTTGCTAAACTTTCAGAGAGAAACCAGTGGGAAGCCAGGGAAGATTTCCTTAAAAGAGATGATGCTGAAAAATACTCGAGATGCCTGATGTCTCAGTGCTTAGCCTCACTTTTTAAAAACCCAAATGCCTCAGTTATCTCTGAGGCCTTTAAAGATGCTAGTCCTGTATTAAATCATGACTTGTCTTTCTGATCTCTGTTGTGTGATCTATGCGTGCTCTTGGATTTCTGCCCGTCCACGTCATTGTTGATGTCTGTACCCATTAGCCATCAGTTGTAGAGCCAGCAGTTCTCTTTGTGAGGATCGCAGCCCCATGCCACAATTTATTGCAACAAATATGAAAACACTTTGGGTCATTATGATGCTTAGGTCAAGGGGTTGGGTCAAACGGAGCCAAAGGACATTTTCAGGAGCCCTGTTTCTTCAGCCGATTTCCCTTCTGTTCTCCCGAACTCCTTGTGTATTCCAGCCACAATTCCTGCTGAACTTGGCTTAATATTTTGATCTTAGACCCTTAGTTTTCATCCTGGCAGCCCAAACCTACGAACCAGTCTTTTTTCTTATGATATGGAGACTGAACACCTTCGTGTAACATTTTCCCAGTGGCCTTTCAGCGTTGGCCACACCACTCAGCACTCTGCTCACTCTGTGGCAGCCTTCAGGGCATGGTATATAAAAGGGGAAGAAAACTGACATTCGAGTCTTCTTTATGCTACCAAGTAATGGTGTGACCTTGGGTGAGTTGCCTGACCACTCTAGCTCTCAATTTGTCCATCTGTTAAAATTTTGGGCTGGATCCACGCCTTCTTGCTCTAAAGTTCTGTCATTTGTATGTTTTGCAACAGTGAATGGGAAAAAAAAAATCCCTGACCTTTGAATTCCTCCAAGGTCCCATCCTTCCCGTGGCCTTCCTGTAGTGTGTGGCTTGTGCACTGTTAAAGAGTTAATTTCTTGCTCCCGGTCAGCAGACAGGCTTTGCTTGTGGTCATGTAGGGATGCAGGCGCCTTTCCTCTCATGGCTGTGCCTTCTCTAGGTCTGAAGGGGGAAAGAGATTAGGAATGAAGCAGTATTGGTTTCTATGGGTCAGGCTGGGACAAAGTATACATGACTTTACTCCCATTCCATTGGCCATGATTTAGTCACATGACGACCTCTCATGGCAAGGGAGACTGGAAAGTGAAATCTGATTGTCTGAAGGAAGAGGACATGGCCATGGCAAGCACCAGCAGTGTGGGAAACCTAGGCGCAGCTTGCCTTGAGGCAGAGGCTGGCATGGATCGCCTCTGGGAAGCATCCAGATCTCTTTCTGCACAGAGGTTCTCACATACCAGTTTAAGCCAGTGTGTCAGTTGACTGTAATGAAAAATATGTTCATTCAGCAAATAGTCGTTAACATCACATTTGCACCAGGAAACTGTGAACACACTGAAAATGAATGATTCATAGTCCGAGGCCTCAGGGAGGCTCATCTAGCAGATGAGCTAAGACAAAAACAATTGTCATATGCAGTAGTATGTACATACTATAATGCATACATGTAGCCGGTATAGGAGAGGGACAATGTGTCATGGGATTCCTAGAATGGAGAATTATAGTGTTTGATGCATGCCTTGGAAAACAGGAGGGAGTCCTACAGAGGGATACATGATGGGGAAAGAGGTGAGTGGAGTCTGGGAGAGATGATACGATGGAATGCCATGGTGGCAGAATGAGAGTTAGCAGGCCTGGAAGAGTTTAGACTGTGTTTGTTATAAAATGAGTGCCACTGACAGTCTAGAGCATTCGGGCCTGTGGGCTTTAGAGGAAAAAGGGATCTCTGGCCACATATCATATTCTCCACCCTTGGCCCAGAGCCTTCCCCTGCAAAGGCTACCCTGGTTCCGGAAGGAACAGGAGAAAATTGTGGATGACTTAGACTCCTGGAAAATCAAACCAAACCCAGGTCCACAAAAGGGGTGGTGGTGAGGAGGGATGGAGAGGTACTACAGCTCATCTCGGGACATCGCCTCTCCTGGAGACCCACACTTTGAGGAGAGTAAACATTCACTGACCTCTAGTGGTCAAAATGGCGCCCACGCGGTCCCACAAGCCCAGCTGCACAAGTCTGTCGCAAATGATAGCTGTTGGGGAAGAAATTGCTTAGATTAAATCCTCTCTTCTTTCCAGCCTCTCCTTTTTCAGCCTCCACGGGCTTTCCCCCTTCATCTAACTAAATCTCTCTAGCAGTCACCCTCCCAACAAGGGTGCCTGGCCCAAGCTGGGGCGTTTCAGGGATGAAGGAGACAAAACGGTGCCCAACCCGTCTCAGTGTGGGCCACAGTCTACGGATGCTAATCTTACTTCATGAAGCTGCCTGGCTGTCAGTGGAGAGCAATGCACATATTAAAAGTCGATATCCTACTCAAGGTTAAATTTTAGTAGAGTGTGAAGTGGGGTCAAGTTTTCTAACAATAATCACTAATGCTTAAGGAGCACTATAAGCCAGATGTCATTCTAAGCACTTTCTATTGATTGATTGATTGAGACAGAGCCTTACTCTATTGCCCAGGCTGGAGTGCAGTGGTACAATCATAGCTCACTACAGCCTCCAACTCCTGGGCTCAAACAATCCTCCCACCTCAGCCTCCCGAGTAGCTGAGACTACAGGCACGCACCACCATGTTTGGTTAATTTTTCAGAAGTTTTGTAGAGATAGAGTATCCTTATGTTGTTCAGGCTGGTCTCAGTTTCCTGGGTTCAATTGATCCTCCTGCCTTGGCCTCACAAAGAGTTGGGATTATAGTTATGAGCCACCATGGCCGGTCCTCAGTACTTTACGTGTGTGTGTGTGTGTAATAAATATATGTGTGTGTGTAATAAATATGTGTGTGTGTATATATATATTTGTTTACTCCTTATAAAAACTCTTAGAAGTAGGCACTGTTGTTTTCTTTCATTTTAAAGATGAGGAAATTGAGCCATGACGAGGTTAAGTAACCAGCTCAAGATCACAAAGCTAGGCGGTGTAATTGCAGAACTTGTGCTATTAGCGCAGGATATTGTCCCAGGGCCGTCTTGGACTAGCCATGCAACACTGACATCTCCAAAGACCCGAGCCTCAGATTCTTCATCTGCCATGTGAAGGGGCTGGACGAGAAGCAGAGGTTTCAGACTTTTCTTAGAGGTGGATCAAACATATACAACAGATAACAGGGCATTTGCTGGAGTTAAAGCTGGGACCCAGTAATCCTACTCACTTTTCCTGTCCTCCCCGGCTGCTTTGGTTCTTAAACTCCTGGGAAACATCTCAGGACTCCAAGGAACTACCGGTATTTATTAACATGTCTTGTATTTCAGGCACTGTATTAGGTGTTTTAGAAATATCACATACTTAATCCACACAACCATCTCATGAGGTAGCTGTTATTATGCTCATTTTACAGATGAGTAAACCAAAGCACAGAGAGACTGAAACAGCCGAAAGTCACGGAGCTAGCAAGCAGCAAAGCTGGAAGGCAGAGGCCGGACCTTTTTCACAGCCCCTCTGACAGCAAGAACTGTGTGCCAGAAATCAGTGTACTGGGGTCTGGTTCAAAGTCTACCCCCGAGTCACAGTGCCAGGGAAGAAGGTGAAGATGATCCCTCCTGCTGGGAGCAGGGGCAGCTGAGTAGAGGTAAGCTTACAGCGGGTACCAGGACCCACAGGGGCATCTCTGGCCCAGCTCAGGCCACCTCGAGCACATAGCTAGCCACCAGAGCCAGAGCCATCTCTGCCTTGCAGAAGGTATAGGTGAAAGGAAATTGTCGTGATTTAAGCTTTTACTCTCAGGTTTCTTTCTAGTGTCTGGCACCCACACCTAGGAGGCCATAGAAGCAGAAGTGTTTGCCACCAGCCCAGACACGAGCCGTCTCTAGGAGGAAGCAGCAAGCCCTTGCTAGGCAGGGCTGTGGGATAAGTCCACGTCACTCAGCCTCCTCGGTGGCTGCTTATCTCACATTGGCAGTGAAGGAGAAATTGTTGGTTAGGGGCCCCCGGGAGGCTTTTCTTTTTTGCAAGCATGTGTTTGTTCTCAAGTTTGTGGTTGTTGCTCTAAATCCAGAGTCTAGACGGAAAAATGATATCAACAGGTCCTCAGTGCCCTCCCCAATTTAAAAAAGACCTTTGAAGCACGGCATCTTGGTAAAAGACAATCAGAAGACCCGTGTTTTAGTCCTAGCTCCGCTCTTACTAGCTGTATGACCTTGGGTTAAGCTCCTTCCCTCTCTGGACTTAGAGAGGGGAAAGCGACTTACTAAGTTCACCCAGCAAGCTATGACACAGTAGCACTTAAAGCTCAGCCCCTGCTCCTTTCTCCAGCACCATGGAATGGATGGATTCATTAAATCACTGGATTTATTCACAGAGTTAACAGATATTTACTAAGCTCTCCCTCTGTGCCAGGGACTGTGCTAAGAACCAGGAATCCTGTGATGAACCAACACCTTCCAAACTGGAGGGGAAATCTGAAACCATCTCGTTGTTTGCACTCCATTTAAGGATGCAGAAAGTAAGGCCGAAAGGGGCAAGCACAGTGACCTGCTCAAGGTCACAGAGAAGGTGATGTGGTGTAAAACGACCTTAAAAGCATGCTGCCCATGGAGACAAGCTGCAGAGATTGATATGGTATATTTAGCTGAATTTTGTGACTGAGGGCTGTTGAAGAACGAGAAGAGAGGAGAGAAAGCCTTATTTGGAGGCCTAGAAGTCACAGACTGAGACGTCAATACCAAATCTTTCATTTCCCATCGTGGCTTTTTGTTCTCTCTCTAGGAATAGCAAGAATTTTGTACATAGCTGGGAATGAAAGCAAGGAAAATGGTACCGGGATAAAGTTTGAGAAAACTGTTTCCTTGTAAAGTCTGTGCTCCAACACTGGCTGTGTGACAAACAGCGAAGTGTCCCCGCATGGTTTTCTAACCGTCTCAACTTGATGAATCTGAGGATGTATTCAAGGATGGCGGGTCATGAGACTCACAGTCCAAAGGCATGTTAGATCCAAGACTGCTTCGTGATCACAAGAAACACATTGCCAACTGAGTTTTGATGACACTTATTTTTCCTCCCATGAAACCTGAGCGTTCTAGTTAAAGACTGGAAGCATGAAAATTTTGTGTGAACTGAATTAGGGGTTATTGTAAAGCTCATCATTTCAAGTGAGTCTGAGTCTATTGTTAACCAGAATATCATTCCTTAATTTGTCTTTTCAGTAAGTTTTGATTTTAACCTTTATATCAGATTTTTTAAGAGCCTGACTTATTAAATACGACCATCGTTGAACATAAACTATAAGACAAATCCAAAGAGGCATGGAATAAAATTTGAATTCATTCTTTATGGGCTATCTACATAGATACTGTCTTCATCATTTACTTAGTCACCAGTGAAGTAACAAAAATGAATAAGAAAGGGCTCTTGTCATTGAGGAATTTGCAGTCTAGTGGAGGAAAGAGTTGCATGAAGAGAATATTTTAGTATAATGCAATGCATGCTCTTACAAAAATATACTGCAAGTGCGATGGTGAAGGCTATACTTTTAAGAAAAGATGAAGCACTTCCACTTTCCTATACCATAAGCCCCTACAAAAAGAGAATGTATTTCGTACCAGCTCATATAATGGAAACATAAGGCACAGAGCAGTTGTGCTCACTAAAGCAAGAATTAGGAGATTCACCATCCTGAGCACTTTTCCACACAAACTCCAACAGCCCAGCCCGCTTCCGCTGAAACGCCTGAGCTCAGACAGGTCAGTGCTCCTCAGGACCTGGGCATCCCCTGAAGGTGATGGGCCTCAGCTCAGCCCAGTGAACTGCTGGGACTGGCGCCTTCTGAGCTCTCCTGGCTGGGAAGGAAGAGGGAGAGGACTGAGCCCCTGCAATGTCGCTCAATGACTTTTTCTCATCAGTATTTGTCCAGGTTCCTGGATGGAGGTCACCTGCCCTGAACACTAAATTCAGAGAGGTGAGGATGGTCTCTTGAAGGGCAAGAGTACTCAAAAAACTAGCAGAACTGGGAAGCTATAAAATTGGGGTGCAGAAAGAAATGGAGTGAAGGGAGAGTCAGGCTAAGGTGGGGAGTTTATAGTTTCTAGAACTAGTCAGATCACACCTGGTGGAGGTCCAGACTTCACCAGGCTTACGTCCACCATGAGGGAGAAGCATGTGTCAGCCCTGAGCATTCATGTCCGAGCCAGACCACAGCTGAGTCTCAGGCTGAATCCATCTGTGGAGATTGGCCCCAGGGTGACCTTGGCCTCTTTCAAAACCTGTTCAGTCAGGCCAAGGATGGGAGGAATGGCAGGAGGCCAGATGGCAGGGGTTGAAGCTGGGGTGGGTGCCACGGCTGATGGGTTCAGGGCCCCTGGCTGGACTTCTGTCCCCATCCTTGTCAAACATTCCTGCTTGTGACTGTCAGGAAGAAGTTGTGGCTGTGGGGAATTAGTAATGAGATATGGAGTCATTCACCTCCAGGTCACTAGTTCAAAACCAGGTCACCAGTGAGTCAAAGTTCCAACCAAGGGCGCATGGTGAGGGTTTCATCTGAGTGGCTTGAAGGCAGATATTTGCCCTCCCAGAAGACAGCTCAGGCAGGTCAGCGGGGGCCACAGGGCAAGGAGCTTTGTCCCGCTGACATGAGGTGCAGGTCGGGAGAGGCCTCCATGGCCTTCTGGCTCCATTCTCTCTAATACCTCCCTTCTCTGCCCCCAGGCCAGGTCACACATTCATGTCAAAAGAACCCAGGTAGGCAGCAGTTACTCAGATAATCTGGTGATAGCCCTGTTTACTTAGAAATTTCTGCTCTCTGAGGGCAGAGACAGTATCTCTCTAGCACAGATTTTATTATTATTTTTGGCCTTATCATTATCTAAATTTATTTATTTGCTTGTTTACTTGTCTACTACCCGAACCCTACCACTATTATTACTTAAGCTCTTTAAAAATGGAGACCCCATGTATGCCTGGCACTTTTTAGGTGCTTAAGAATTGCTGATTAAATGAATGAGTCCATAAAAAAAAAATGAATTCCTGGTGCCTCACACTGTCTGGCAGAAAGGATGTGCGCAAAGATATTTGCTGAATCAATAGATGAACAAATAAATGATGGATCACAGAACAAGTTTTGAGAAATAATCAGTTTCCAGCATGCCAATGATAACATTTTACAGATAGAGAATTAGGAAGTTTTTCTTTTTTTTTTTTTTTTGAGACAGAGTTTCGCTCTTGTCGCCCAGGCTGGAGTACAGTGGTGAAATCTCCGCTCACTACAACCTCCACCTCCTGGGTTCAAGCGATTCTCCTGCCTCAGCCTTCTGAATAGCTGGGATTACAGGCACCCGCCACCGTGGCTGGCTAATTTTTGTATTTGTAGTAGAGACAGCGTTTCACCATGTTGGCCAGGCCGGTCTTGAACTCCTGACCTCAGGTAAGTTGCCCACCTCAGCCTCCCAAAGTGCTGGGATTACAGGCGTGAGCCACCGCACCCGGCCAGGAAGTTTTTCTTAACACCAGCCTAAAGTCTCCAAACCCAAAGCAGAGTGCTTGGCTCGCATTAGGTGCTTGGAAAATGTTTCTTGAGTGGATGAATGCTAAATGGATGACTAAATGGATGGATGGATGGATGGATGGATGGATGGACGGACGGATGGACGGATGGATGGACGGACGGACGGACAGATGGATGGAGCAAACAAATATGACTAGCATGCATGATGAAGCAAAACCCAAAACAATTTATGAAAATTAATTTTTTTCCTCTTTATCGGAAATTATAGCCTTTGGTTTCCCTCTCTTCATAACTATAGATCTGGAATTTTCTCATGCTTTCGATTTTAACCTAGTTAAGTTTATTCAATCTTTCATTTGTTTAGCCAACACTCGCTGATATGGTTTGGCTGTGTCCCCACCCAAATCTCAACTTGATTTGATCTCCCAGAATTCCCATGTGTTATAGGAGGGACCCAGGGGCAGTAATGGAATCATGGGGGCTGGTCTTTCCTGTGCTGTTCTCGTGATAGTTAATAAGTCTCATGAGATCTGATGGGTTTATCAGGGGTTTCTGCTTTTGCTTCTTCCTCATTTTTCTCTTTCCACTGTCATGTAAGGAGTGCCTTTTGCTTCCCGCTGTCATTCTGAGGCCTTCCCACCTATGTGGAACTGTAAGTCCAACTAAACCTCTTTTTCTTCCCAGTCTCAGGTGTGTCTTTATCAGTAGCATGAGAACGGACTAATACACTCCCTGAGTGTGTTCAATATGCCAGGTACATACAAGGGTGAGTGAGACAGAGCCCAGCCCTGTGTCCAGAGATGGAGTCATATTCACACTTGTGTCCGTGCCAGTCACTATGCCGCGGGTTACAACGAGTGAGGCAACCTGGTGGTGTTTTGGTGGTGTTGTCTGCCTTAGATTGCAAATACCTACTCAGTTAGATATAGTAGCAGAACTTAGTCATGAATCAGGACTCACATGTAACCAAAATTGTAGATGGGCCAGGCATGGTGGCTCATGCCTGTAATCCCAGCACTTTGGGAGGCCGAGGCAGGTGAATCACTTGAGGTCAGGAGTGGCGACCTGTCTCTACTAAAAATATAGGAATTAGCTGGGCTTCATGGCCTATGCCTGTAATCCCAGCTACTCAGGAGGTTGAGGCACGAGAATCACTTGAACACAGGAGGCGGAGATTGCAGTGAGCCAAGATTGCACCTCTGCACTCCAGCCTTGGTGGGCAACAGAGCAAGACTCTGTCTCAAAACAAATACATAAATAAATTGTAGATGGACTGTTTTGAATGTATTTTCCATGTATTGTGACTCACCTAGCACCTCTGACAATTAGTGGCTATGTGGAGATTTTGAACAATGAGACTGCTTATGACACCCAAAGAGGTCATAATTTCGAACTATACTTCTCTGGACGAGAATCAAGTAGTCTCACAACTCAAGAAAACTGCTATAGCATTCATGAGTACCCACCATGTGCCAGGGATTGTGCTAAGGGTTGGGGATGGTAGATAAAACCCCATGTTGGCCCTCTAGAAGATCTGAATCTAGTCAAACATAAAAACAAAGATTGTACAATGTAATAACTATCACAAACAAGGAATATTCAAATGCAATGGGAGCATAGGAGATACCTTGATCGATTGTGTTTTGGGAAGTTGGAATGGGTTTTACAGACGAGTTAATATTTGAGGTTTGCTTTGGTCAGAGAATAAAAATTTGCGAAGGGGGAAGAAAAGACCGTTTGGGAGAAGAGCATGGCATAGCCGAAGTATGACAGTTGTGGATGTATGAAAATTTGTAGAACCATGAGTTGTCTATGTGGCTAGAACATAGCATGTGCAGAAGAGAGAGATGGAAATGGAACTGGAAACGCAGGTATGAACCAGACTGTTTTCTTTTTTCTTTCTTTCTTTTTTTTTTGAGACGGAGTTTCCCTCTTGTTGCCCAGGCTGGAGTGTAATGGCGCGATCTCGGCTCACCTGCAACCTCCGCCTCCGGGGTTCAAGTGAGTCTCCTGCCTCAGCCTCCTGAGTAGCTGGGATTACAGGCATGCACCACCATGCCTGGCTAATTTTTGTATTTTTGGTAGAGATGGGGTTTCTTCATGTTGGTCAGGCTGGTCTCGAACCCCCGACCTCAGGTGATCCGCCCACCTTGGCCTCCCAAAGTGCTGGGATTACAGGCGTGAGCTACTGCGCCCGACTGTTTTCTAAAGGCAATGCTGAAGAGCTTAGTTGTAATGCTCAGGTAATAGAGGGTCATCAAATTAGGATTTTTGACCGCTTACATCTGGGGATTACGTCTCCATTTCCTACAAAATGGCAGATTAGATGACCTAACAACTCTCCTACAAATGCTGAACAAATGATAATGTACATTTTTCTAAATGCAAAGCTGAACTCACAAGAAAATAAGGAAGATCTGGAGGGAAAACAAGCAAGAATTGAAAACAAGTGCAGTCAGTGAATGGAACGATGTGAGGCAACTCAGGGTGTTGGGACAAGTACTGGGGAGACTGGGTTTTTAGGCATTTCAAATTGTACATTTAAGAAGTGTAGAATGGGCCGGGCGCAGTGGCTCACGCCTGTAGTCCTAGCACTTTGGGAGGCCGAGAAGGGCAGATCACAAGGTCAGGAGACCGAGACCGTCCTGGCTAACACAGTGAAACCCCGTCTCTATTAAAAATACAAAAAATTAGCTGGGCATGGTGGCGGGTGCCTGTAGTCCCAGCTACTCGGGAGGCTGAGGCAGGAGAATGGCGTGAACCCGAGAGGCAGAGCTTGCAATGAGCCGTGATGGCGCCACTGCACTCCAGCCTGGGCGACAGAGTGAGACTCCGTCTCAAAAAAAAGTGTAGAATGGGTTTTTCAGGTCTGCAGGAATACTGACTATGAGGCCTGTGCCTACGCTAGGTGGACAGTTGAAATTAACGCCTTCACGTAAAACCAGAAAAGATTTGTAAGGAAGGAAACGCTCTACTCACCTACAGAGAAGGTGCTTTTGACTGTTGAGACTGAGCTATGCGTAGAAGGGAAAAATATGTCCCTGAAATCTCATAACCATGTGACCAGCTTCCTGAGAGTCAGAGGTTTGCATTTACCTTACTCCAGTGGTCTGGGAGCCCCTCAGCCACAAGTCCTCTTTGGTGGATGATACTGCTGGGGCCCCACCTGGCAGGACTCAAGTTGAATGCAGTTCTCTCAGAATTCTCACTGCCAAAGTGGTGAATGATCGATCGATTCTGAAGTGACAGTCAGAATTGAGTCTCAAAAATTATAGAATTGTGAGTTCCACAGGAGTAGTCTCAGTTGGGCATGGTGGCTGGCACCTATAATTCCAGCACTTTGGGAGGCCAAAGCAGGCAGATCCCTTGAGCTCAGGAGTTCGAAACCAGCCTTGGCAACAAGGTGAGACGCTGTCTCTACAAAAAATACAACTAGCTGGATGTGGTGGTGTGCACCTGTAGTCACAGCTACATGGGAGGCTGAGGCAAGAGGATCACCTGAGCCTGGGGAGTTGAGCCTAGGTGACAGAGTAAGACACTGTCAAAAAAAAAAAAAAAAAGTAGTCTCACAGAATAGTCTCATAACCCGCTGTCAGCAAATGCCAGCAGATACAACATGCAACAGGTGTAGACCACTAATAATCAGAAAACAGAGCTATTGAAGAGAGCCAATAGCTTAGTATTTTTTTTTTAAGTTAAGGATATATAAAGAAAAAATGGAAAAAATAAAAACCATAAGACACTATGAATGAAACCCAGACAGATTTGAAAAACAAATAGAACTTAGAAGAAAAGTGTGGTAATTGATGTGGCTTACACATAACTGTAGTGAGAATATAAGAGCTGGAAAGTTTGAGAAAACTGCCCAAAATACAACACAGAGACGTAAAGAGACAGAAAAGACAAAAGCAAGATTGAGAGGCATGAAGGATAGAACGAGGGTAAAAGTGTGATTAACAGAAATTTCGGGAGGAGAACATTAAGAGAATGAGGAGAGGAACTAATCAAAGAGAAAATGGCTAAGAATTTTCCAGAATCTATGAAAGAAATGAATCTTCAGGGCAGGAAATGAGTCCTGAGAAAAATAAATGAATGAAATCAGTACCAGGTCACATCACAGAGAAACTTTTAAAAATGCAAAATAAAGATTTTTGTTGTTGTTGTTGTTGAGACGGAGTCTTGCTCTGTCGCACAGGCTGGAGTGCAGTGGCCGGATCTCAGCTCACTGCAAGCTCCGCCTCCCGGGTTCACGCCATTCTCCTGCCTCAGCCTCCCGAGTAGCTGGGACTACAGGCGCCCGCCACCTCGCCCGGCTAGTTTTTTGTATTTTTTAGTAGAGACGGGGTTTCACCGTGTTAGCCAGGATGGTCTCAATCTCCTGACCTCGTGATCCGCCCGTCTCGGCCTCCCAAAGTGCTGGGATTACAGGCTTGAGCCACCGCACCCAGCCAAAATATCTAGAGAGAAGTGTGGATTGACTGTGAAGCAACTAACCGACTTTTCAAAAGCAATGATGGAAGCCAGAAGCCCATGGAATGATATTTTTAAAGCCTTGAGAGAAAATAACTGTCTGCCTTCATTTTTACCGCTTTTAACTATCATTTTAAAACAAGGGGAAATAAAGATATTTTTACCTAATGACCGTGAGAATTCACCATTCAACGACCCTTGCGGGAAAGATATTCTAGACTATGGACTTCAGGAAAGAAAAAAATTGAACCTCAAGGGAGGTGAAGGCAAGAAGGAAGAACAATGAAGGAAGCTGATAAACAAGTAGACAAAGTCAGAAATTCATCCACTGCTCAAAACCACCAGAAGCCGGGCACGGTGGCTCACACCTGTAATCCCAGCCCTTTGGGAGGCCGAGGACGGCGGAGCTCTTGAGCCCAGGAGTTTAAGACCAGCCTGGGCAACGTAGCAAGACTTCGTCTCTACTAAAGTAAAATTAACTGGGCATGGTGATGTACGCCTGTAGTCCCAGCTTCTTGGGAGTCTGAGGTAGGAGGATCAGCTGAGTCCAGGAGGTCGAGGCTGCAGTGAGCCATGATCATGCCACTGCACTCCAACCTGGGTGACAAAGCAAAACCCTCAAAAAGAGAAAACAAAACAAAACAAAACAAAACAAAACCCCAAACCAACAATAATGATAATAATAACAAAATTGGGGAGTATAAATATAAGTTGGGCCGGGCACAATGGCTCACATCTGTAACCCAGCACTTTGGGAGGCTGAGGAAGGTAGATCATGAGGTCAGGAGATTGAGATCATCCTGGCCAACATGGTGGAACCCTGTCTCTACTAAAAAAAAAGAAAAAATTAGCTGGGCGTGGTGGCGTGCGCCTGTAATCCTAGCTATGTGGGAGGCTGAGGCAGGAGAATGGCTTGAACCCGGGAGGTGGAGGTTGCAGTGAGCTGAGATTGTGCCACTACACTCCAGCCTGGCAACAGAGCTAGATTCCATCTCAAAACAAAAACGAAAACAGAAACAAAACAAAACAAAAATAAGGTGGAACGATCTAAAATGCTGCATGGCGATAACCATGTGATGGGTTACAATGTCTAAATTCCCTCTACTATTTGTGAAGAGAGTAGTAACATTAACTTTAGACTTTAGGTCAAATGTGCTTGACAAAAGTTTAGGGCTCACCACTAAAACACTGGAAATAGAGTGTGTGATTTCCAAATTAATGGAGGGAAAAGGGGAAAATAAAGAAAACTTGATGAATCTGAAAGAAGGTAGGAAAGGAGGAAGAAAAGGCATTAGAAAGCATAGTAAATAGAAACTACAAAAAGAAATGGTGGAAATAAATCCAAATATATTAGGAAACAATAAATGTAAGTGGCCGGGCGCGGTTTCTCGCGCCTATAATCCCAGCACTTAGGGAGGCCGAGGCGGGCAGCTCACAAGGTCAGGAGATCGAGACCATCCTGGCTAATACGGTGAAACCCCATCTCTACTAACAATACAAAAAACTAGCCGGGCGAGGTGGCGGGCGCCTGTAGTCCCAGCTACTCGGGAGGCTGAGGCGGGAGAATGGCGTGAACCCGGGATGTGGAGCTTGCAGTGAGCCGAGATCGTGCCACTGCACTCCAGCCTGGGCGACAGAGCGAGACTCCGTCTCAAAAAATAATAATAAATAAATAAATACATAAATAAATGTAAGTGAATTAGACTCACTAGTTAAAAAATGATTGCCAGGTTCAATTTTTTTTTAATAAAAATAAAACTTGCTTATCCTGTTTTTAAAATACATACCTAAGACAAAAGGACACAAAAAGGCTGAAAGCAAAAGGATGAAAAGAGATCTACCAGGCAATAAGAATCAAAACAAAGTGTGGCCATAATAACTGTAGCAGAAAAAAAGTCTGAGGCAAAAAGGTGGTCATTATGTCATGATAAAAGGATCAATTTATAAGAAAGATATAACAAACGTAATTTGTATTTATCTATTATAGATTTTAAAAAATGTATAAGACAAAATTTGAATGAATTACAAGGAGGAAATGATGCATCTTTATAGGAGATTTAAAAACACACCTTTCTGTTATGTTCAAGTCACATAAAAACTGGCATGAATTTACAAGATTTGAATGACACAATGAATGATTGATCAATCTTGTATTCAACAATTGAAGACTGTACATTTTTCTCAAATGCAAAAGAAATATTTGCAAAAATTAACAAGTTACTAAACCACAAAGCAGGTCTTAACCAACACCAAAAAATAAATACCATATAGTTCACCTTCTCTGATCAAAATCTAATTAAGATAGACATGAACAACAACAAAAACGTGACTTTAAAAGAAAACAACACCAAATGTTTAGAATTTAAAACATTTCTAATTGACTCGTAGATCACAGAAAAAAGTATAGTAGCAATAAATAAATATTCAGACAGAATACAATTTAAAATCCTACGTAAAACTTGAGGAATATAAGGTACAGAGAACAGTGGTTCTGAGTAGGGAGACTTTTGCTCCTCAGGGCACATTTGGCAGGTCTAGGGGCATTTTTGGTTGTCACAACTACGGGCAGATGTTACTGGTATCTAGTAGGTAGAGGCCAGAAATGCTGCTATCCCAACAGTGCATAGGACAGCCCCCTACAATAAAGAATTATTGACCGGGCACGGTGACTCACGCCTGTAATCCCAGCACTTTGGGAGGTCAAGGCAGGCAGATCATGAGGTCAGGAGATCGAGAACATCCTGGCTGACAGGGTGAATCCCCGTCTCTACTAAAAAAATACAAAAAAATTAGCCAGGCGTGGTGGTGGGCGCCTGTAGTCCCAGCCACTCGGGAGGTTGAGGCAGGAGAATGGCGTGAACCCAGAAGGAGGAGCTTGCAGTGAGCTGAGATCGCGCCACTGCACTCTAGCCTGGGGGACGGTGTGAGACTCTGTCTCAAAAAAAAAAAAAAAAAAAAAGAATTATCATCTGGCCCCAAATGGTGATAGAGTTGAGGTTAAGAAACCCTGACTTAAAAGAAAAAGTTATAATCCTAAATATTATATTGGAAAAGAAGAATGACAACTATGCTGGCAAGGTTGAGGATAGATTGAAAAGGGAGCCAGATGGCAGAGAAAGTTAGTAGGCTATTGTAATAATTAAGGCAATAATGAGGATGTAGCCTAAGGCTTTGGCAACAGAAATGGAGAAAGAAAAGAGATTCAAGGTATAATGGACAAGATTTGGAGATAAATGAGGCAGAGACATTAGTGAAAACAGAAATGGCTCAGTAGAGACACTCCAGGGTGGACACAAACCACACAGCTTCACAGATGCATTCGTTTGCCACGGTAGACCGCTGGGGCTGATCCTGAATGGGCACCCACAGGCAGTAAGCCCCAGGGAACAGGTCATCAATGCAGTGTGGGCTCCTGCAGGTTCAAAGAGCCTGCCCGAACTGCAGTGGTGCCCCAAAGAAAAAAATGAGGTGAAGGCCATGTCCAGGGAGGTGGGAAGATGAGGTGACCCGGGCTCTAGAGACAGGATGCAGTGAAGAGAGAAAGCGGAGGGCATTCTTTGTGAATTCTCAGGCACGAGCTCACCTGAGGTGCCCGTGTGAACGGCTGGCCCCCAGATCCTTGCCTGGTTTACAGGGATATGATGCAAGTCACCGAAGAGCAGCTTCCAGTTACACCACGGTGGAGAAGAAAGAAAGGAAAAGACACAACCACACGTACCACAGCTCAGAGTTTCAAAGACCACGTGAAGGTGTGATGCAAACAGCCATTGTGCAGCTCAAGCACATTCCAGACTCAAGTCTGTGTGAACAGAGTTATGTTTACTAGCACAAGGCCTGAAATAGAAATCCCGCAGCCAGCTCTTCTCTCATTAACGGTGTCTCTTTAATACCCTAGCGGATACTTATAAGCAGGCTGTGTCAATTGTTAGTGCCAGAAACAGTGGATGGGGAATGCTTTTTCTTTTCTTTTCTTTTCTTTTTTTTTTTTTTTTTTTGAGACGGAGTCTCGCTCTGTCGCCCAGGCTGGAGTGCAGTGACCAGATCTCAGCTCACTGCAAGCTCCGCCTCCCGGGTTTACGCCATTCTCCTGCCTCAGCCTCCCGAGTAGCTGGGACTACAGGCGCCCACCACCACGCCTGGCTAGATTTTTGTATTTTTTTAGTAGAGACAGGGTTTCACCATGTTAGCCAGGATGGTCTCGATCCCCTGACCTCGTGATCCCCCCGCCTTGGCCTCCCAAAGTGCTGGGATTACAGGCTTGAGCCACCGCGCCTGGTCTGCGGGAATGCTTTTTCTTTCACGTTTTACAGGGAAATTCACACGGCACCAGATTCATAGTCTCGTGACATTCTTGTTAGAAACACGTAGATTTTTCTGTCTTTGGCTGTAGCCGAGTTGATGTTTGGTATCAGAAGAGCCTCAAACATGTGGCCGAGGGAACTTGTAGGCTCGTTTAAAATCATGCTTAAGATACTCGCAAAAGCAACTTCTCTAGGCCCCTTTTAAGGTCCCGAGACATTTCTGATCTAAAGAGGTGTTTGTGTGTGTGTGTGTGTGTGTGTGTGTGTGTATGTGTGTTTCCTATCTAGATAAAAGATAATCTGTTAGTGTAGCTGGCACTTTCTATTCATTTGTTTCCTATCAAACTCTGTCTTTCTGAAATAGACACAGATCTTTATTTGGTGTGTCAGTGTGTGGGAGAGAGGCATGCAGACACAGGATGACAGGCACAGAGACAGTGCCTGGTCTATGTTCATGTGCTGTCCTCTGCTCGGTTGTCTCTCCTGTTCAACTGTCTCTGTGAACCAACAATATATAGAACATCCTCTAAGTGAATGGTGGTGGTGGTGGTGAGGAGAAGAGAAAGCAGAGAGAAAGACCGAGTGAGGTAGACCAGGAGAGATAAAGAGAGGAAGAGACAGGGAGAATGGCAGGAAGTAGAGGAATGAGTGGGGCCATTATTCACTGCTCTTAAGTCAGCAGTTTCTGGGCTTTCAGTCTGTGTGTGGATAAGACATGTTGGTGTTACTGGGAATGGTGGTACCTGGTTTCCTGGGTCTGTTGCTCTTTGGAGCCTTAGGATTATGAGGGAGGAGTGGAAGGAAAAGGCGATGGCAGCTTTAGTTTCAAGGGGGAGCAGAGCTGGGGTGGTGGAGGGAGGCTAATATCACTGCCAGCCTGGCAATGGGCACTTTTCTTACTCTACCAAGGGTCAGGAAGGGAAATTGGTGGGACTTGTACAGACTGGCTGAAATGTTTGTGGGCTGAAGTGATTGTTAGATTTCAACAGATTTCAACTTTAAGATGTTAGCCTATTGGAAAGTTTCTTTGCCTACAAAGATGAATTTACTTAGCACTCTTCCAGGAAAAACAAAGCTGTTACAATGAAAAATTTCTCTTTTATCCTGTGAAAGAATTCTTATATGAATACCTCCCTCTATATCACAGTACCTTATGTTTATTTAAGTTATTTTCACAGCTGCAATGTCATCTGGTTCTGTAAGGAAGTTAGAGACAGACTTTTATCTCTCTAGCCCTGGGACATAGGTGTGCTTCCTTCTTTCTGATGGTAAGAAGTATGTAATTGGTCATCTCTTATTACTTTGGTTACCAGGAAGTTCAGAACCAAATTTGTAGCACAAACATCACTTATTCTATTTGTTCCTTGTTTTGATTTTCCCCTGAGTCTGTTTATCATTTGTTTCAAAGTATACATTGCCATTCTCTTCTGAGTTTAGTTAGAAATTAATTGCATTCACTTAACAAAAATTTGTTTGTTACCGAAACACCAGGGTTTGGTCTAGGTCCTGCTGGTCACTGCACAGAAAGCCAATAACTGAGACAACGTTTATTGCCAAGGAAGAAGGCTTTTGTAGGGTGCTGCAGCCGAGGAGATGGGGTGCTCAGTCTCAAATCCATCTCTCTGACCAATCAAATTAGGGGTTTATATAGCAGGGAAGAAATGTAACAATGTGTCAGAAAACAAGAATTAGGAAGGGGTAAGGAAACAAAATGGGGGACCTGGTGTCTCCTTGTCTGGAAATTGTGATCTGGTGAATTTTAGTTCTTTGATACTTTTTGAGAGGCCTGGGGGTCCTTTCCTGAGGAAGGAACTCAGATAAAACAAATGCAAGTTTCAAGTTTTAAGATCAGAAGGGTCAATTTCTATGTTTATCCAAAAGAACTGTCTGTGGCATTACTGGGTTGGTTTCATATTGATCCCCTCTCTATTCTTCTCGGTTTTATTTATCTCCATATCCCTCAATACCATCTAAGTTATATCACTTATTTATTATTGATTGTATACCTTCTCACTTCCTAACATTGTCAACAGAAATAAAGCTCCATGAAGGCTGGGCGCGGTGGCTCACCCCTATAATCCCAGCACTTTGGGAGGCCGAGATGGGTGAATCCCAAGGTCAGGAGATCGAGACCAGCCTGGCAACATGGTGAAACCTCGTCTCTACTAAAAATACAAAAATTAGCTGGGCATGGTGGCGGGCGCCTGTAGTCCCAGATACTCAGGAGGCTGAGGCAGGGGAATCGCTTGAACCCAGGAGGCAGAGGTTGCAGTGAGCCGAGATTGTACCACTGGGTGACAGAGCGAGACTCTGTCTCAAAAAAAAAAAAAAAGAAATTTAGCTCCATGAAGGTAAGGACTTTTTCTCTTTTGTTCCATACTTATTTCCAGAATCTAGAGCCGAGCCTGGCATACTACATGCAAAATACCTGTTGAGTGAAATAATTGCCTATTGTATGTCAAGTTCTGTGCTAAAAGATGGGAATCAGAGCCGGCTTCATGGATGCAGCCTGTGCAGTCTCACAGGGCCTCAAACTCAGTCCCCTCACTTAGCTTCATGCTCTGCTGTTACTATCTTGAAATTCTTAATATGTTTTGAACAAGGAGCCTCACATTTCCATTTTGCACTGGGCTCAACAAATTCTGCGGCCAGTCCTAATGGAAACAGGGTCATTACTTTCAAGGAGGTTTTGATCTACTTGGAAAGGAATTATTTAAAAAGATATATATTCAGTGGCTCATGCCTGTCATCCTAGCACTTTGGGAGGCCAAGGCAGGCAGATCACTTGAGGTCAGGAGTTCGAGACCACCCTGGCCAACATGATGAAACACTGTCTCTACTAATACAAAAATTATTCGGGTGTGGTGGCGTGCTCCCGTTGTCCCAGCTACTCAGGATACTGAAGCATGAGAATCACTTGAACCTGGGAGGCGGAAGTTGAAGCGAACTGAGATTGTGCCATTGCACTCCGGCTTGGACGACAGAGTGAAACTGTGTCTCAAAAAGAAAAAAATACATGTATTTACCATAAATATTTATTTTAACACAAACTATACATGTATTATGTATTTATACATATCTACAAGAATCTTTTGATGCAGAACCAATGCCTTTTTCCTTGTCATCTTTCTTGTTTAAACCACACCCTTAACGCATCATCTATGATTTCCTGTTTTCATTTCTTTAAAGTGGAGAGAGAAGTTGAAGACATACTTGAAAAGAAATCTGACTGCAGAATTCTTCTTTAGCTTTATAATCCACTCCACAGTCTTTGCAATTGTCTTACCCATTCCTAAATAAGTAGCAAGTTTTGATGCCTCACCTTTATCAAGTCTTTCCAAATTATTCAATTTAGTTCTCAAACAATACCTTTTGCATTCACATTTCATTGGCTTACCTAATATTTAATTCTATTATGTAAGTTACAATGATGTGTACAACTTTCAAGTTGATGGAAACAAATACAAATGACTCTTGATAAACCAAAACTAAACAAGAAAGAAGCAAAACTTTTCAGACATATTAAAGAGTGGCCTCCCAGCCACCAGCAATCAAGGTAAGGTGGACACCCATCAGTATGCCTGACAAAGAGGTGGAAAATGCCGATGAATCTGGGAAGTTGCTTAAGTATAGATTGGTTAAGAGATGTTTCATGGTAATTAATGTTATGAGAGTAGATAACAGGAAGATTGAGCTAGGTCGAGGAAATCACAGAAGGCTTTCCTGAGGAAGTAATGACTGAGATAAACTCCCAAAAAAATAAAAGGGAGAAGTTTCCTGGGTGAAGGAAGAGTCATATTCTAGGCTACAGGAATAACATGTACAAAGGGCCTGTGGAAGGGTGGAGACACAGCATCTTCAGAGACCTAGAAGAAGATGAGAATAACTGGAACTACAGAATGAGAAGAATCATGGGGCACGATGAGCCAGGGGGGTCAGGAGGGAAAACCTGACAGGTCTTATGGGCCTGCTAAAGATTTTGAGCTTTATAATGGGAGCAAGGAAAACTACTGTCTTAGTTCATTTTGTGTTGCTGTCACAGAACACCTGAGACAGGGTAATTTATAAAGAAAAGAGGTTTATTTGGCTCATAGTTCTGCAGGATGTGAAGTTCAAGATTAGGTATCTGATGAGGGCCTCAGGCTCTTTCAATTCGTGGTGGACAGCAGAAGGGGAGCCAGCAAAGAAATCACATGGTGAGAGAGGAAGCAAGAGAGTGAAACCAAGGAAAACAGATTCGTTTTAACAACCTGCTCTCTTGGGAACTAATCGGCCTTGCCAGAGTGAGAATTTACTCACTACCACGAGAATGGCACCAAACCATTTATGAAAGATCCACTTCCATAGACCCAAACACCTCCCACTAGGCCCCACCTCTCAACAGTGTCACACTGGGGCTCAGATTTCAACATGATAGTTGATGGAGACAAACTCAAACTCAAATGTGTTTGAATATCCAAACCATGGCAGCTACTAAAGATTTTGAATAGGAGTATGACATTATCAGATTTGTGAGTCCTAAACAACACTCTGGCTGCAATGCGGAGAACAGATTACAAAGGAACAAGGTGAATCTGGAAGAGCAGCCATGGTCCAGGTAAGAGATGCTGTTAGCTGGACAAGGGTTGTGAGGATAGAAATGAAGAGGATACTTGGAACTTAGTGATAGACTCGATCCTGCGAAAAAGAGATGGTTAATCAAGAATGACATCTAGATTTCTGGCTTGCAAAACTGGGTGGATGATCTCACTGTTTATTGAAATAGGAAACACTGGAAAATAACTATGTTTTAGGAGGAAAAGTCCTGAGGTTTTGGAAATTTCAAGTTCTAAGTGCTCTTGAGCATGTAAGTAGAAGAGTCAGGTTGGATTTAATTATGTAGGTATGGCAAAAGGAGAAAAGGTATTGACTAAAGATAAAAATTTACAAACCATCTTTATATGATAGAAACAGAAGTAAGGATTAGAAACAGTAGATAAGGATTACCTACAATGAGAATCCAGAATGAGAAGATAATTTCTTAACCAAGTCTGATATTTAATTGCTGAATAGAGGAAAAAGAGGTTGTAAATGGGAGAAGGCAGTAGCAGGCGAAGAGGTTGGAAGAGAGCTAGGAGGCATTGGGTAGTGAGAGTGATGGAAAAAGAGCATTCTAAGAAGGAAAGGCTCCCGAGAGTTTAAGTAAAGTAAGGGCTGTAAATATCCTTTGGAATTATTAGCAACATGGAAGTTACTCATGACTTCCGTGAACGCTGTTTCCTGGGGTGATGCAATGGAAGTCAAACTGGAGTGGGTTGATTAGGGAGGGGGGCAAAAGGAGATGGAGCTCTGCAGATCCTTTCCCAGAGGAACAAGGAAGTAGATCTATTCTCTCTCTCTCTCTAATACATGTACACTTCCTTATCTCTCCAGAAAGGACTTTCTGTATGACTTTCAGCAGGATATGTAATTTCTCTGAACCTCTTTTCTTAACAGTAAAATGGGAATTTATGAATGCATGAGTATACGGACACAAATATGGAGATATATGTCTCCAAATGTGAACATATGTATATCTCTACCTACCTATTATCTATCTGCATATATATGTATGTGCATGTGTGTATACACACACACACACACACACACACACACACACAAATCTCTATCTTATTGTTGAGAAAACAAGTTCAGAGAAATTATATGATTTGCTGAAAGTCATTTTTAAAACCAGTAGCCAAGCGATGACTATAGACCAGTCTTTCTGGCTGATCACAGGCAGCTCAGTACAGGGAAAAAGGGGTTGAATTAAAGAGCTCTGGAAAATCACTCATCTCTGAGCCTCGGTTTCTTTAGCTTTGACTCATTTCTTGTGACAATTACATGAGATAACCATGTGAAGAACCTGACACTAGTAGCAGTCAGTGAATGTTAGTTTCCATGTCCTCTTTCCCTCCTAACTTCCTTCTCTCCTTTTCCCCTTAATCCAAGAAAAGAGGAATAAAATGAAAGGAGAGAGAGGATGTAGATATTGATTTTGAGAAAGGATACGAGGGGAAAATCAGGTTAAAATCAGTTGGAGAGATGTAGGTTAAGTGAAACAAACAACATTTGGCTATCAGGGAACTGAGTGAATAGAATGGTGCGTGAAGGAGAACTAGAAACTCTCTTTCCCTGGAAGTCTTTCAACTAAGGCAATCATTCCTTTTAGGGTACTTCAAGCCATTTGTTCAGTGCTATTGTCTCTGGCTTTCAGAGGGGGTGATACATTAACAAGTCTGAGAACTTTGTAAGCAATTCTGAAATAAACTCTTCATTAGCATTTCAGAGGAACATCTAAATGCCACCACTAAAGTGCAGGCTTCCATGGCCTTCTCAAAGCACATTGGGCAGATTCTTGTAATGCCAGGTCATTAAGCTGAGTTTCCAAGGGTGACTGAGTGGGAATGAGGCTGCTCCCTCCCATGTGCCCCACCTCTTCATTCTGTCCAGAGGAGAGTGCAGAAAATGCAGGTTATCCCAGGCACCAAGGCCCAGTTGGCCTCTGCCTCAGCCCAAAGATGTTAAACCAATTCAGATGGCTAGAGTTGGCGTAGGCATTAACTTTCTCCAAGCTACTTTTTAGGCATCCTGTTATTTCTCTAGGGAAGCCCAGATAAAGAAGAGAATAGTTTCTTATCAGCCCGAACCAGCAGATGTGTAGATTTATCTAAAGGTTGAGACTGGGGTGAGGGTGGAGGGTGAACGACTCTCAGATTCTACCCAACACAAGGGGCATAACATTTGCAATTCTATAGATTACATGTGGGTTCTTCTATCCAATTACGTTTTGTGGGCTGTTTGTTTGTTTGTTTCCCATGAACCAGCCCCAGAAGTTGCAAATGCCATTCTATGTGCTTGAAGAAACTATTTCCAAATAATTCATTAAGCATCACAGTGCTGGCCAGTAGCTCTATGTCCTGCTATTATAGTTAGGAGAGGGTATGTGTGTGTACGTTGGGGAGGCGCAGATCTGGAAGAAAAATAAAGCCAACTGGGTATAGTCAGAATAAATTTGAGAGTGGAAGAGTTCCATGGCTGATCACACTCAGCTTGTGGAAAAGGTTAAATAAATAACCCTGAGATCTGAATAAAACAGAGGAAGCTCAAACCTCCCATCGTTTCAGGGGGGTTTCTACAATTCATGGACTTAGCTGTCTTCCAGGGTCCCCATCTTCAAATAGCTGTTTTCTCTCTAGCCTACACAAACACCTAGGTTAAAAGCATGTCATCCTTTTTTTCCCCAAAGATTGAATACTCAACCGTAGCATCTCTTTCCTTGGTGAGTTTTAGGCATCATCGAGTTTTCTTGGTGATGTTTTAGGTTCAACATTTGGTTTATAATTTAAATATCACCATCAAAAGATAATCTCGTGTGTTTACAAGCAGATAATGCTCAGCCTTCTTTTCTCATACCAGATTAGAGTTTAAAAACATCTTAGAGAATTTAGAACAATCTGAGCAACAAAATAAAAAAATACTAAAGGAATATAACCCATTCATAAGTCCACATTGATATAAATACATAAATACATAAGGGAGAAGGAATAACACTTTTTTGCCATGGAAAGTCAACTAATAAATGTAGAAGAAATGATGAAATTAGAAAATCACCATTTGGCAACCATCATAATAATAATTGCTTTAGGCAAGAAGCATCAACGAATCATAAAACTTGGAGGCAAACTATATTAGTATTTTATATCATCTCAAAGTGTCTTCCCATAGTTCACTTGCTTACAGTGGGGGAAAATGTCACTTTACAGTGGGGAAACCTGGCAGACGACATCTCAACTGAGTAATCAAAGTTACCATCACCAATAATGAGCATTCCTTGCCTCTTGATATGAAGCACTAGGGAGAATATATCATTTCTTGAGGTGTTCCTGACAAAAAATGTGTAACCTAATCACCAGGAAATGCCAACTTAAAGGACATTATACAAAAGAAGTGGGTTGAACTCCAAAAATGTCTATGGCATAAAACACAAAGTTGGAGTGGGCAACTGTCAAATCTTCTTCTTCTATTCTAACTTATTCTGTCTTATCTTCTTATGCTTAGTTCCAGATTAAAGGAGACTAAATTAAAGACAGGATAAATTAATGTACTATGAACATAGATTTTCTTTTGCAATAAAGGACATTACTGGGGCAACTGGTGAAATCTTTATAAAGTCTGTAGTTTAGACAGTAGTATTGTTATTGATGCTCATTTCCTAATTTTTTTTTTTTTTTCTTGAGACGAAGTCTCACTATGTCGCCCAGGCTGGAGTGCAGTGGCGCTATCTCGGCAAGCTCCACATCCTGGGTTCCCGCCATTCTCCTGCCTCAGCGTCCGGAGTAGCTGGGACTACAGGCGCCCACCACCACGCCTGGCTAATTTTTTGTGTTTTTAGTAGAGACAGGGTTTCACCGTGTTAGCCAGGATAGTCTCAATCTCCTGACCTCGTGATCTGCCCACCTCGGCCTCCCAAAGTGCTGGGATTAAAGGCGTGAGCCACCATGCCCAGCCTCATTTCCTAATTTTTATAATTGTATTATGGTGATATTTGACAACGCCTTTTTTTTTTTTTTTTTTTTTTTGAGACACAGTTTTACTCTTGTTCCCTAGGCTGGAGTGCAATGGTACCATCTCGGCTCACCGCAACTTCCGCCCCTTGGGTTTAAGCGATTCTCCTGCCTCAGCCTCCTGAGTAGCTGGGATTATAGACACCCACCTCCATGCCCAGCTAATTTTTGTATTTTTGGTAGAGACGGGGTTTCACCATGTTGGCCAGGCTGGTCTTGAACTCCTGACCTCAGGTGTTCCACTTGCCTCAGCCTCCCAAAGTGCTGGACTTACAGGTGTGAGCCACTGCGCCTGGCCAATAATGCCTTGTTTTTAAGAAAGGAAAGACATTCTGAGGTATGTAGGGTTGAAGGAGTGTCATATCTGGAGTTTGCTCTCACACAGTTCACATATGCACACACAGAGAAAGAAAAGGATAAAACAAACAGGATGAAATGTTAACCATGAATTATTTGTACTAGGGTTTGTTTGTTTTTTTTTTTGTTTGAGACAGGGTCTTGCTCTGTTGCCCAGGCTGGAGTGCAGTGGCATGATCACAGCTCATTGCAGCCTCAACCTCCTGGGCTCAAGCAATCCTCCTGCCTCAACCACCCAAGCAGGTGGGACTACAAGTGTGCACCACCATACCTGGCTAATTTTTGTATTTTTTGTAGACATGGAGCTTCATCGTTTGCCCAAGCTGGTCTTGAACCTCTGGGCTCAAACCATCCTCTCACTTTGGCCTCCCAAAGTTCTGGGATTATAGGAACCACCATGCCCAGCCAGAAGAACTCTGGCCTGGCAACTTTTTTGTATATCTGAAATTATATCTCAAAAAAATTTAAAGGAGGTCTTAGAGATCTGCTGTCAAATCTTCTTCTATATTACAGATCACTCTTTTTTTTTTTCTTTTTTTTTTTTTTTTTGAGACAGAGTCTCACTCTGTTGCCCAGGCTGGAGTGCAGTGGCGCAATCTTGGCTCACTGCAAACTCTGCCTCCAGCGTTCATGCCATTCTCCTGCCTCAGCCTCCCCAGTAGCTGGGACTACAGGTGCCTGCCACCACCCCTGGCTAATTTTTTTGTATTTTTTAGTAGAGACGGGGTTTCACCGTGTTAGCCAGAATGGTCTCAATCTCCTGACCTCGTGATCCGCCCACCTCAGCCTCCCAAAGTGTCAGGATTACAGGCGTGAGCCACCATGCCTGGCCTACAGGTCACTCTTGAGGACATCCAAGGGGCTACCAGTGGAGTTAGGGTGGAAGCCTCTTTCTTATGCCATATATCCAGATAGACGGAGGTAAAATCTGTTTGCCTTTCATTATCACAATCATGTCACAGGCTCTCCTTTAGATCATTCTGGATCCCTCATGGCCTTGTTTAGCCTTGGGTAATGAAACTTAGCACAGGTACATAGGATTGGGTTTGAGAATGAGGTTTCCCTGCTGATTCCGTTCCAAAACCATCCTTGAGTCAATGATTTCTGGGTGCACTCTTGAGCGGTGAATAAATATATTGCTTAAGAGGAAGGAGTTTTGGCCAGGAGCAGTGGCTCACGCCTGTAATCCCAGCACTTTGGGAGGCCGAGGTGGGTGGATCACGAGGTCAGGAGTTCGAGACCAACTCGACTAACATGGTGATACCCCATCTCTACTAAAAATACAAAAATTGGCTGGGCGTAGTGGCGCGTGCCTGTAGTCCCAGATACTCAGGAGGCTGAGGTATGAGAATCACTTGAACCCAGGAGGCAGAGGTTGCAGTGAGCTGAGATGGCACCACTGGACTCCACCCTGGGTGACAGAGTGAGACTCCATCTCAAAAAAAAAAAGCGAAAAGAGTTTTGAGTCCTCTCCCTGGCATTTTTCTAGGCATATCTGTGACCTTGGGCAGGATATTAAATTTGTGGGCCTCAACTTCTACTCTGCAAAATGAGCACTTTTCCATTTTGTTCTTTCTTAATTATCCAGGAATGCTGAGATTTAATTTCAGATTCTTAGAGAAGAACACTTCATAAAATAAGGATTAAATGGGCATAGCCCTTGTATTCAACACCATTGAAGAACTAGCCACATACGGTTTTTCTCCATCCACAAAACATCCTGGTGCTGTCTACATTTTATGTTCATTTGATAGTGTGTGGAAGTGCTAGAGATAGGAGAAGTGATAGAAATCCGGTTTCCATCTGGCCTATGAAATCTATAACACATGGCCATTTCTCCTCACTTCCATTAGAAAATTCAAACTCCAGGCCAGGTGCCATGGCTCACACCTTTAATCCCAGCACTTTGGGAGGCCAAGGAGGGTGGATCACCTGAGGTTGGGAGTTCGAGATCAGCCTGACCAACATGGAGAAACCCCGTTTCTACTAAAAATACAAAATTAGCCGGGCGTGGTGGCTCACGCCTGTAATCCCAGCACTTTGGAAGGCCAAGGTGGGCGGATCATAAGGTCAGGAGATCGAGACCACGGTGAAACCCCGTCTCTATTAAAAATACAAAAAATTAGCCGGGCGTGGTGACACATGCCTGTAATCCCAGCTACTCGGGAGGCTGAGGCAGGAGAATCGCTTGAACCTGGAAGGGGGAGATTGCGGTGAGCCAAGATCATACCATTGCACTCCAGCCTGGGAGACAGAGTGAAACTCCATCTCAAAAAAAAAGAAAAAGAAATAAAAAAAGAAAATCCAGACTCCTAAACACAGAGACTGTTCTCTCTTTGAGCATCTGGGACAAGGAAAAGATGAGAATATAAACAGTCCCCTCCTCTCGCCTTTGGTAACAGTCTTTCCCAGGCTATCTACCATCTCCCTTTCAATTTGCCACCTTTAGATCATGGGTTAAAGTTCACTTTTTCCATGGAGACATTCCCGATTTACGCCACTCTGTAATAGCAGCTCATCACTCTCTTCCTCTGGGCTCACAGTATTCTCACCTTGCATCCATTGCTCAGGCCATGTCTCCTGGGGAGCCTGTCTCCCCAACCATCCTGCCTGCCTTGCTTGCTCTAATCAGAGCTCACCTGTCTGGTGTCCCATTTCCTCATAGTAGGCTTCGAGCTCAGTATTTAAGTTAGATAGAAGATGACGCTTCTTTTGGATTAAGTCTTTGCATTTTATTATGAGCTTTTAGTGTATTCAAGGAGCACAATGAGTGGTGAGGGCACTCCAGCCTGGGCGAGAGAGCAAGACTCCGTCTCAAAAAAAAAAAAAGAATTATTTTGCATCACCAATCACAAATCAGCTGATGGATATGGGAGAGAAGAGTAAGACTTGTATTATTCAGAGATGGAAAAGTCAACCAGGGCTTTGAAGTCTAAGAAAATGCAGCTGCTCTTTGCCTTACAATGGTGTTACTTTCCAACAAGCCTATCTTAAGTTGAACGAGCATATGATACACCTAAACTACTGAACATCATAGCCTAGCTCAGCTTAAATGTGCTCAGAACACTTATATTAACCTACACTTGGGCACAACCATCTAATGCAAAGCTTATTTTATAATAAAGTGTTGAATATCTCATACAATTTATTGAATACTGGACTGTAAGTAGAAAATAGAATGGTCGTATGGGTACCAGAAGCACAGTTTCTACCGAATGCCAGTGGTTTTCATACCACACTAAAGTCAAAAAAATTGTAACTTGAACGCTTACAATGAGGGCCATCTGTAGATTCACAGTGTGGGAAATCCACTTACTTTGAGGGTTTCAATAGGCTACTGATAGAGGAGCTGAGAGAGTCAGTAGGCAATGTGGCAAACCAATTGGAGTGCTTGTTACAAAGTGATGTAAGGGATTGCAACTATATTCAAGGATGACAGCTTACAGAGATTCAGAAAAGGGCTTCAGAAATGATCAAATTAATAGATCATAGAATTTTAGAAGCAAGATAACAAAATCACTTAGTTCAGAGTAGAGAAGTTCTTTAAAGATATGAATGAACCTATTAACCATCAAAGCACTGCTGTTCCAGAATCCAGTATTGTTTCAAGATTGCCTCAATAGACATGTAAGCAAGGTGTTTCTGACCAAAATTGGTGGTCAGATCCTGGCCCAGGTTGATAAAGCAACTAACAGCAAGATGATCGTCTGAATGATTAGTTACATCTTTGCTTAGAAGTAAGGATACAGAGAAACCACTTTTATAGTGGTGGTTCTCAATTTTCCTGAAACATGATTTCCTACAGGATGGATTCATCCCATTCACTGGTTGGAACAGTACAAAAGGCCTTCCAGCCAGCAAATAGCTGCCCGTGGTCCTGTCTGCCTGCCTGATACTCCTCTCCCTTTAAACTTTTCTCTGGATGGACCTTTTGAAGGCTCTGGGGAGATGAGATACACGACAAGCAAATTTTGATGGGTAAGGAACAGACAAGGTTCTGAGTCAGGACAATATTGAGAACGGTGGGCAGGGGAAATGTGGGCATTGGGTGTCCAAGATAATAATAAAGCTAAGAGCCGTGTCCCAGAAAGAAAGCTGGCAGAGCCAGGGAACCACAGATGCAATGACTTGTCTGCGAATCCTCAGAGCCTGTGGGACAGAGTCCTTGCTGAGCTGCCACTGAGTCATAATTCCATGGCTCAGTTGACACCATCAAAGCCACCTTCTTTGTCATTCTTAAGCACTTCTTGCCCTCTTGTGGGCATTTCTTTACAACAAAATCTAAAATGAATTCTTTTCCAGTTTGCAACCAGACCATTTTGGTTTCTATCCTTTTATCGCTGCATTTCTATACAAGAAACATTTCTTGTGTGACTGCTAGATGTCAGAACCCATGGTTATGAAGATGAGTAGTGCACCGCTGAGCTGCAGGGACTCCCAGTACTGTGTGGCAAGGCCATCATGGAGGTATGCACTGGGTGCTGCGGAAGCGCAAAGATGAAACATTGACTTTGGCCTTGAAAACTAGGAGAGCATCACAAAGGAGACATTTGAGATGGGTTTTGAAGGATGAGTAAGAATTTGACAGGCAGTGAAGGAAAGAGTGGGAACAAGGATTTTTAGATAAAGGAAATCACATACGCAAAATACAGATACTCTAAACAACATTATCTGTTCAAAGACTACTGTCTCTAAGTACTATATCAAAGGCTATCATAAAAACATAAAGAGGGCCGGGCGCGGTGGCTCAAGCCTGTAATCCCAGCACTTTGGGAGGCCGAGATGGGCGGATCACGAGGTTAGGAGATTGAGACCATCCTGGCTAACACGGTGAAACCCCGTCTCTACTAAAAAAAATACAAAAAACTAGCCGGGTGAGGTGGCGGGCACCTGTAGTCCCAGCTACTCGGGAGGCTGAGGCAGGAGAATGGTGTGAACCCGGGAGGCGGAGCTTGCAGTGAGCTGAGATCCGGCCACTGCACTCCAGTTCGGGCGACAGAGCAAGACTCCATTTCAAAAAAAAAAAAACATAAAGAGAAAATAATATTTGTTGAGCACTTGCTAAGTGCCAGGCACTAATCTAAGTGCTTTAAGAGTATTAACTCAACTGACTATCACAACAGTCATGTGGGTTTTATTATCACCATTTTACAAAGGAGGAAACTGAGGTACAGGGATGTTCACGTATTTGAAGGATTGGTCTGAGGATGGGAAGACGTAGCACAACAGGAGGCTGGAGATTTTAGATTGCGAAGGGCTTTTGGTGTCATGCTAAGGAGTTTGTACCATGTGACTTGGGCTAATGTTTCTCCAGCTCTGTTCTGGGGTGGGGGCCCCAGGGATCCTTTGGAGATGCCTCAGGGCACCTGCTTGCCTCAAGTGGTTGCTGGATCATGCTGGTAGCTATTATTATTTTATTTAATGGGTTGCTCAGTTGGGAACATTGTATTCCCTTCAAAGGAATGCCAAAAAACCACTCCTTTTGGCCATGGAGAACGGTTATACAGTTTTAGACAGGAGAATAAAATGATTGTACTTTTTTATGTAGTTCAGTGTGGAACATGGATTAGATGAGGGGACACTGAGGACAATGAATTTACTTCCTTTTCAAGAAAGAAAATGCCATGGTGTTTGGAATGTAAGAAGCTCCTCTTAGATATCTGTCAATGATTGTTATTGCCTCAAACTTCCAGGTAGCCTTCTTGGACTTTACAGTCTAGGCTTCATAACTTTGATAAATTTAAAAATTACGTATCTAAGAGGGTGGATATTCATCTCTGTGTCACTTGGAACTGGGATCATTTGTGTATGTAAGTTGCCCATGAAAATGAGGACTTGTACTTCGTTAAATACAGTGACATTTCCCTTATTGAGAATTACTTACTCTACAACATCAATGGCCTAGGAACAGGAAGGCTTCGGAGCAGTCAAAATGAACATCATACTACTCATGCACTAAAACTCGTGACGCTTACTCAGAGCCCATTTGTTCTTGGTTTTCTTCTTCAGATTTAGTTCCTTTGGCTTTTATTATTATTTTTAATTAACACATAATAATTGTACGTATTTATGGGGTGCAGAGTGATATTTTGATACATGTATACAAGTGTGTAATTATCAAATCAGGGTAATTAGCATATTCATCACCTCAAACGTTTATCATTTTCTTATGTTGCATCAAGCTAATTTTTATAGACGTTTGTTTATTCCTGTGTTAAAGGATTTATGCCTCCACAGAACTGATTCCTCAACTGAGAGTCAAATCCAGGCTGCAGCAGTACCCATTTATGAATCGTAGCACAAATTCTTATAAGCGATAATGCTTTATAAGCTGCTTTTGCATATATTATCTGACTTTAATTTTTCATTCACTTTAATTTTTGAGTACTTCTTTACTTTCTGGCAATACAAGATGTTCCAGACTCATTTTGTATATTTTCTGACCTAGCCCTAGAATCAGCTGTTTCTTCAAGGAGTCAGGATTTTTGTTTATTTGTTTGTTTGTTTGTTTTTTAATTGGAGAATGGTGTTAGAAATCAAGATCTGGGTGCTAGATGTGCTCATTGCTATTGGAGAACCATTGGTTCTAGGCCATTTCAGCTGGCATATCAAGGAAATGTATGTGTGTTCACTAACCTGTGGGTGTACACGTCTATACGTATTTCTATGTGTAAACATCTATGAACATAAATTCATACTAATGTCTTCAGTTCAAAACC
The DNA here is from genome assembly GCF_007565055.1 of Rhinopithecus roxellana. Lineage (NCBI taxonomy): Eukaryota > Metazoa > Chordata > Mammalia > Primates > Cercopithecidae > Rhinopithecus > Rhinopithecus roxellana. Next base: position 5,327,944 of record NC_044558.1, read on the forward strand.
ATTACCACATGGTTAATTTTAGCCTCCTCCCCTAGCAAACCTGTCATTCCCTAGTCCAGCAGTAAAAATCTGGCTCCCACCACCTACCGTCCATTTACTGAATTGTTTATTTCCAGTATACATGTGTGGTAGTGTCAGGCTGTGTACTCATATCCCCATGGGAAACAACTTACCAGCCAGAGTTCAGTGATTATGTCTCATTTCTTTTGACTTCAGTCTTACAGATTCTATTCATTTCCAAAGTTATTTAGGTCAGCTCTTTTCCCAACTCCCAGAGTGGGGTTGTTTTGTATATTTATAATAGAGTTAGATTGTTTCATCACATTTACCATTTCATTCTGATATTTCTCAACCTCTTAAATGATTTTTTAAAAATTTGTATGCATTAAGATTCATTCTTTGTGCTGTAAAGTGCAATGAATTTTGACAAATAGTGTCCAACATTGCAGTATCATGCAGAATAGGTTCACTAAAAAATTCCTTGTACTTCACCTGTTCAGCCCTTCCTCTTGTCTCATGAGCCCTTGTCAGCCACTGATTTTTTATTTATTTATTTATTTTTTACTCTGTCGCCCAGGCTGAAGTGCAGTGGCACAATCTCTGCTCACTGCAACCTCTCCCTTCTGGGTTCAAGCAATTCTCTGCCTCAGCCTCCCGAGTAGCTGGGATTACAGGCGTCTACCACCATGCCCAGCTAATTTTTGTATTTTTAGTAGAGATGGGGTTTCACCGTGTTGCCCAGGCTGATCTCGAACTCCTGACCTTGTGATCCACCTGCCTCGGCCTCCCAAAGTGCTGGGATTACACACGTGAGCCACTGTGCCCAGCCAGCCACTGGTTTTCTTAAACCATTGCTATAGTTTTGCCTTTTAAGACTTGCTTCTTTCATTTATTAATATGCATTTAAGGTTCATCCATGTATTTTTGTCACTTTTTGTTCCATTTTTTAAATCACTGATTCGTATTTCACTGCTTGGATGTACCTAGCTTGTTTAATCCGTTCACTTATTAAAGGACATCTTGGTACTTTCAGGTTTTGGTGGTTATAAATCAAACTGTTGTAAATATTTGTGTGCAACTTTGTGTGGACATAAATTTCAGATGCAGTTTGGTAAATACATAGCAGCACAAATGGCACTTTTAAAGACTGTTTGGCAGTTTCTTAAACTGTCTTCAAAAGTGCCTGTACCATTTTGCATTTCCATCACCAATGAATGACACTTCCTGTTGCTCCACATCCTCACCAACAATTTATATTGTCAGATTTGTGGATGTTGGAGATTGAAGCAGGTGTGTGGTGATATCTTATTATTGCTTTCATTTGCAATTTTCTAGTGACAAATGACGTTGAGCATTTTTTCATGTACTTATTTGCCATCTCTATGTCGTCCTTGATGAGGTATCTGTTCAAATCTTCCGTCTATTTTTAATTGAGTAATTGGTTTTTTTTACTGTTAAGTTTAAAAGTTTTTTGCATATTTTGAATACAAGTCACTTATCAGTTATGTGTTTTGAAGATATATTCTCCCACTCTTGATTCTCTCAAAAGTGTCTTTTATAGAGCAAAAGGTTTTTAATCTTAGTAAAGTCCAACTTATCAATTTTTTTCAAAGGTGATTCTTTTGATGTTGCATTGCTTTGACTATTTTGAAGGGTTCCCTACATAAACAAACATGCCTTCTGTAAATAGAAACAATTTTATGGGCCGGACGCTGTGGCTCACGCCTGTAATTCCAACACTTTGGGAGGCCAAGGCGGGCAGATCACAAAGTCAGGAGATCGAGACCATCCTGGTTGACACGGTGAAACTCTGTCTCTCCTAAAAATACAAAAAATTAGCCGGGCTTGGTGGCGGGCGCCTGTAGTCCCAGCTACTCAGGAGGCTGAGGCAGGAGAATCACTTGAACTCCAGAGTCGAAGGTTGCAGTGAGCTGAGATTGCACCACCGCATTCCAGCCTGGTCGACAAGAGCAAAACTTCATCTCAAAAAAAAAAAAAAAAAAAAAAAAAAAAAAAAAAAAATGGCTACTACCAAACAAACAAACAAAACATAAGTGTTGGTGAGGATATGGAGACATTGGAGAACCCTTGTGCACTGTTGATAGAAATTCAAATAGTGCCATCATTATTTATTTATTTTTTTTTTTTGAGACGGAGTCTTGCTCTGTTGCCCAGGCTGGAGTGCAGTGGCGCAATCTCGGCTCACTGCAAGCTCCATCTCCCGGGTTCCCGCCATTCTCCTGCCTCAGCCTCCCGAGTAGCTGGGACTACAGGCGCCCGCCACCACGCCCGGCTAGTTTTTTGTATTTTTAGTAGAGACGGGGTTTCACCGTGTTAGCCAGGATGGTCTTGATCTCCTGACCTCGTGATCTACCCGCCTCGGCCTCCCAAAGTGCTGGGATTACAGGTGTGAGCCACTGTGCCCAGCCTTCTCTAGCTTATTATTATTAATTTTTTTAAATCACCAGTGCTTTTTATTTTCTTTCTTTTTTTTTTTCTTTGAGATGGAGTCTCGCTTGGTCGCCCAGGCTGGAGTGCAGTGGCGCGATCTCCACTCACCGCAAGCTCCACCTTCTGGGTTCCCGCCATTCTCCTGCCTCAGCCTCCCGAGTAGCTGGGACTACAGGCGCCCGCCACCACGCCCGGCTAATTTTTTTTGTATTTTTTTAGTAGAGACGGGGTTTCACTGTGTTAGCCAGGATGGTCTCGATCTCCTGACCTCATGATCCGCCCGCCTCAGCCTCCCAAAGTGCTGGGATTACAGGCGTGAGCCACCGTGCCCGGCCATCACTAGGTATTTTAACTCTAACCTTATTTTGCTTTTTTCTTGGAATTTCGGTCTCTGCTTACACTGCTCATCTTTTTCTTACATGCTGTCCACTTTATTTACTAGAGCTCTTCACACATCGATCATCATAGCTGTTTTAAATTCCCGGTTTGATAATTCCAACATCCCTATTGTATCTGAGTCTGGTTCTAATGCTTTTTCTGTCTCTTCAAATTGTGACTTTTGCCTTTTAATATGTCTTGTAATTTTCTTGATAGCTAGACATACTGGATAGAAGGAACTGCTGTAAATAGGCCTTTAGTGTGTGGTGGCAAGGCATGAGAGGACAGTCAAGATTCTATAGTCCTCTGGAGTAAGTCTCAGCCTCTTAGTGAACCTGTGCCCCTGGGCTGTGAACCTCACAAGTGCATCTCAGTCCCCACACCCTGCACTTGGGTGAGACAGAATGATTAGAGGGGGCTGGAGTTGGGTATATTTCCCTTTCCCCAGTTTAGCGAGGTTCTGGTAAAACCCCAATATTTTAGGCTCTTTTAGAACAGTTTCTCTTGAGGGGAGACAGAGTACTCTGGTGTATTTCAAAATGGTTCTTTTCACCCTTTACCTGCTAGGAATAGAAGGGGACTTTCCTCTGATATTCACTGTAAGAACCTGGTAGAGCTCCTGTGGTAAAACTCACAAAAAATGTGGTTCCCCTCTATGACTGGGTTCCACCGGAGTGTTTAACTCTCAAACTTGTCCACACTGAGCCTGCAGTAATTTGTCGGTTACAGTTTAGTTTTCCAAGGCGGGCATTGGTTCCTGCAGTGGTTTCTGTTAGTAGGTTCCAGCTCCAGTTAGGTTGTCATTCTCTGTATTCACCTGTCTCTCCCATTTTGGGGGCAGCAGTTTACCCTATGATTTCACATCCCTGATAGTTTTAAGAAGAATTATTGATTTTTTCAGTTTGTTCATCTTTTTACTTATTAGGACAAAGTGGCAACTTCTAAACCCCTCACATACTGGTCTGGAAACTTGAAGTCTATAATAACTTTTTCATCAATCTGGTTCACATCCTCCTTTGACCTTCAGAGTAGTCCTTAAGCAAGTAATTGCTATTTCTGCCACAGTGTTAGGTAGCAGCTGAAATGTAAGCATCACATAGCCACAGTCTACGGAGTTCACCAGATCAGCTTTCCTGGAGGAAATTATCTTAGATCAGTGGTAGTTCTCAACTGGGGACACTTTGCCCTCTAGGGAACATTTGGAAATGTCTGGAGACATTTTTACTTGTCACAGCTGGCTGAGGAAGGTACGACTGGCATCTAGCAGGTAGAGGATGCTACTAGCCATCTTACATTGCACAGGAGAGCCCTCCACAACCAAGAATTATCCTGTCCCAAATGTCAATAACCCTGAGATTAAAAATCCCTGTCCTAGACAAACTCGGAGGTTTTCTTCTCCTACTCCCAACCCACCCCTCATCTTCACTTCCACCCGTGTTGAGCTAACTCAATGCCTTCAGTGCAATTTTACAACTTTGAAATCCACCTTTTCTCCTGATTATTTTTCGGTCTCATCACCATAATCAGCATGCCAACACTTTCCTGAGTCTCTACTGGCCACCAGGAGCAGGCTCGTTACCTTGTTATCTTGCTTCATTCATTCTCATCAAGTATTAATTGAACCTTTACTAGGTGCCAGGTACACCACTGAGAGAGTGCAAGGGAAAGCCGTCCCTGTTTTTATAGATGAGGGAGCTGAAGCTCAGAGAGTGAAGTGTCCCAAACCACAGAGCTCACAACGGGCTTGCCCGCCGGACTTTGAGGTCACGGTGTTTATAGTATGCCAAGCTAGTGCTGCACATGCTGAGAGAAGCCACCATAACCCTTCTGTCTTCTGGGATCCGTGGGTGCCCAGATGCTCTGCCTAATTGAGGCTAGCACTCAGTGTCTGCCAAAATTGGGAAAACCAGGGCAGGACTGAGGAGGTGACACCATCAGGGAAGGGAGAGGAACAGAACCCCAATGTTCCAAGTCCCCACCCAGGTGCTCTGCAGGCCTCCCAGCGAGTGTGAATGGGTTTTGATGGGGATAATAGTCTCTCCAAATACACTCACTGCTAGTCTTTCCTATTGAGCAATTCAGCTTTCAAATGCTCAGTACATTAGACCAAAGGATGGGTGTTTTGTCTTCTTTTTTCCCTGCCTTTTTCTTTTTTAGGGAAAGCAATTTGCTCCTTTCTGATTTCGAATGAGATCTGGCAAGTAAGTGCTTGTTCTCCCTCCTTCCCTTGTTCCCCCACTCCCTCCCCACCCTTCAGTTTAAAAAAAAATCTTGGGGGGAGAGAGGGGGAATAAGAACACAGGATCCATGCTAAGCAAAACTATTTGCATAAGCTGTACACTTGGTCCTTAGAGCTTGAGCTGATCTAACCTATGACAAATTCCTCTGTCTCGGCTACCTGCCAGCTGCGTTTTCATCGGGGCTGGCAAGACAACTGAAGTCTACATTCTGTACTAATTAACGACCTTCAGGGGAGAAGACCACCAATTGCAATGCCAGCACACTTCGCTTGTTAAAGGGGACAGGGGGCCTTGTTGGACAAGGCCCAGGCTTTTTTCTTTGGGTGGTGGGCGGGTAAGCAGGCCAGGAAGGGTGAGGGGTGGGCTGGGGGTGGGGGTGCAGTAAACAGACCAGAAAGACAAACTCCAAGTTGTAGTAAGAGTTGGGAAGGCATCTGCACATGCCAGAACATTGTAGTGAACCCTGGGCTTCTGCAAGGTAACTCCACAGCAAGCAGAAAGGGACCTGGGGGAGAGGGGCTCTCTTTTGGGAAAAGGAGTTCTGCTGACCTGAGGGTTGCAGGTGGAGCCCGCACTATCATGGGTAGCCTTGTTTAAAAACACCAGGGCTGCCTTATCTGGCTGGCTCCATGGTGGCAAGTGCCCTGGGGCCTGCCGGCCACACCCGCAGCACAGATAGTTATCAGCCTTGGTGGCAGCACCTTCATCTGGTGAAAAGATCAGAGATGTGTTGTTACAAGCCACACAGGGAGAAAAATCTCTGCTCTCCGGGATTCTGCTGATTTCATTTTTCTCTATTCTTGTGGGGTGAGAGTAGGGATGATGAGAGGACTCTCTTAAAGAACATTTGGGGCCGGGGAAGAACCCTTCATGATCTCACCCAATAACCTGGCCGCTCATCTTGCATTCTGGCCAGCCTTTGGCCATGTTAAGTGAACTCCTGGAGCCATTCTTCTTTCTTCTTTACCTGGATGGAGAGGGCCTCCACCTACAACACATTAGGACCTGAAGGGACCCTCAGCGGTCATTTCACCAAGCCTCCTGGCTCAAGGATTAACTTCTTAGACACTCACCCCAGATGGATGGTGACACTATCAGCTTTTAAAGAATGAAAGGGGATTCCCCAGTGTCCTCTTCTTCCCAGTCACGTGTTGCACGGTGTTTGGAGTCTGTCTGTGAAGAGGATGTGGGCAAAGTGCTCTTGGCTAATGCTCCTTTTTCTAGGACCTCCCGCCCACCTGCTCAGCAGTGCCCTTTTTCCTGGAGAAGAAGCTGAGCTCTGTCTCTTCCATCACCCACTTGCTACCTCAATCACCAAAGCCTCTTACTCGAAACGAGTGAGTTCCTTTCTTGCAGGCACATCCATTTGGACCATGAGGAATAAAAGGGGGGCCAATTGTCCTTTCCCCCAGGAGGACCCTGGAGTAGAAAGATGGGGTGCCCCTCTGCTCACCCCTTGCTCCTGCAGCTCCCCCCCCCAGCCCTGTATCACCAGCCCTATGCTTCATTAAGGGAGCACAATGTGTCCTCGTGGTCGCCTGCCAGCCGGGATGTCCTGTGTGACAGCAGATGCAAAGAGAATGAACAGGCGGCTGAAAGGACTGGAGACAAAAAGAGCACATTGTCCAGAGCTCTGAAAGGGCTGCCTGAGAGGGGACATATGCATCTGAAAAAAATACCCCAGTGAGTCTCCCCCCCTCCGCCAGCCTCAGCCCGCCCTCACCCAAACCTTCCACTGATACTGCACAATGATGTCTCCAAGCCAGGCAGGGCCAGGCCAGCTCCAGGCTGACAGCAGGCATGGGGCGAGTGAGTGAGTGTGGAGGGAAGGGTCCCAGGCACAGGTTCCCTCCAGGAAAATTCACCACCCCTGTAGCCTGTCTGCTCTTGAATCATGGAAGACTGTCATGGAATCACAGCGTCACCTAATCACAGAAGACTGGAGCTGGGAGTGTCTACAGAAATCACTGGCCTAACCTCTTCATTTGACAGGTGAAAAGGGTAGATGACTCGCAGCAGTGGACAGTAGAGGCAGAGGCTGCCTGGGCACCCAGATCTCCTGCTTCCTGATCCAGTTTGGGTGTCACAGCTACACATCCAGAGGATGATGATGGAATTTCCAAAAGAGATAGGTGTCCTCTCTGAACCTCTCTTTGCTTCTTTGTCAGGGTATGGGGCCAAAACCCAACCTGGAAAGTGATTGTGTCACACCCGTAAGAATCCCAGGGCTTGGTTGGATTTCTGAGGTTGGGGGTCCAAGAAATGGGAGAAGAAGGAAAAGCGAGCTTGCAAACAAGCTGTTATTTTGTGAAAGATGACTTCATGGTTTAGCAAAAGGGGTTTACAGGTCAAATATAAGACTCTAAGTTCTCTGCTCTGTTTTGTGAACTTGGGCAATTCACGAAACTTCCATAAACCTAAACTTCAACGTTGGAAATTCAGGACTAATTCATCCTAATGCCGATGCCAATGTTCTTAGCAATACCAATTCTGGTGCCAACACTAATGCTAGCAATATCTTCCCTGTCTCTCTGAGAAAGCCACTTGAGGATCTAATACATTACTATGGGTAAAAGCTCTTGGGAGACCACAGAGCACTGTAGAAACCAGAATATTACTTTCAACATTAAAGAGTGTGGGGGAAACTGTCGTTGCCTGTGGCCATAATCCTTTGTAGACTATTTCCTAAACCAGCAAATGCTTCTTGACTTCGGCTTTTTGGAGGAGGGGAGGAGGACTTGATGGGAGTCAAGATTCTTTTTAAAATCAATTGTAAATTTGAAAAGACCTCTTTTTAAACATAATGAGCAAAGGGGCTTTCTAGAAAGCAAACCCTCCTAGGCAAGGAAGGAATCTGTGGGATCATCCTCCCTTTAATCTGTCTCCAGTGAGTTTTCTGACATGAGAAAGTTCCCCCTCCACCTGGGGCCACTTCCTCTTTTCTCTTCAACCCCTCCCAAGGTATCCTTAAGTGGACCCCACAGACTCAGACAGCATCTCCCCGGGAAATGAGCTCACCGGCTGTGTGCGAGCAGATGTGGGGAAGTCTGTGTGGTCTCTCACAACAGCTGTTCAAAATTCTTTTCCCCTGAAAGTTTCCATTCTGTATGTGGGGAGGTGGGCAGGGGGGAGGGCAGGCAGACAGGCAAGGAAAGAGTGTGAGCTCTCCACTCTGTTTTGGGGCTGTTTTCTTTCTTTGAGATCTCAATGTTTCAGAGACATTGTACATGCTGGAAGATGTCATAAATGAGTTTATTTTGTTCCAGATGTATGACACCAGGATCTCCGATTCGGATTATTCACATTGTGTTGCCATGACAACACATACACACACACACACACACACGCACACACATGCTAGTGTCCCAAACTGTGCCTGGCCCTGGAGAGGAAACAAGGGGACTAAGAGAAATACTTTTTCTTTCAAAGGAATTTCCCATTTTGAAGTCAAATGACATATTTCCAAGCAGGTTAGAAGCCAGGTCTATGCCACACTGCCCAGAACCCAGAGCAGAGGGAGTGCCCTTTGGACTGGGGTGGCCAGAAGAGGCTTTGTGGAAGAGGTGGGACTTGAGCTGCCTGGGGAGGAGGAATAACTTAGGCAGAAAGGCAAGAGGCATCCTCAACAAGGTGGAAGGGTGAACACAAGTGGGGAAGTGGGGACAAGCTGGTTCTTCTCATCCACATGCACCCTACACATGTCCAGATGTCTTAAGGAGACATCCTGGAACTGAGTATGATTCCTGGGACCGAGAAGGCCAGTGGAGAGCCAACAGGTCTATACCCCATCCCCGAACTAGGATTCTGACATCACCCTTTCTCATTTGTAAAGTGTATTCAAGAAAAGCGTTCCAGAATCTTCAGTAGGTTGTTCTGGAGTTTTATGTTTTGACAGATCTTCTGTCATATTTACTTTTGATCCTTTGGCAGCCTGATGTTGACAACGTAAAAGCAGATCTTAAATGTATAGAACCCAAGACCCCAAAGAGTTACTATAGGCTGAAAAGGCCTCACTCAGCCAACACTACTGAACACCTGCTGTGTGCCAGGCTACATATCAGGCTCTAGGAATTCAGAGGTAAATTAGGGTGCTCCTGCCTTCAAGATGCAGTATGGCAAATAATTAGGCATAATTTCAGAAAGTCAATGACAAAATGTGGGCTGAAAACTGCACAAGAAAAAGTTACTAATTCTGCTTGGAGGTTGGGGATGTTAAGAAAGGTCTGACAGAGGAGGTTCTAGTTGTGCTGGGTTTTGAAGGATGAATAGGGATTTGTCAGGTAGACAAGGGAGGAAATGGCAATCTGGGTGCAGGAGTCAGTAGGTGCAACTGGGTGAAGACGTGGACAAGGATGCCCTTCGTTCCTCGGGGACCTTGCTCTCACACTTAACATATAGTCAATTAGCATACACCAGAAGAATAATTAATAAATGCAGAAACCACCTAGCGCTTCACAAGGAATATGAAGACCTTATAGGTGGACCCAAGACAGAATGCCTGAGACTGATACCAAATGTGTGCATTTCTAGCAGTGTGCCCAGAATACTGAGAGCACTGGATCATTCCATTATTCATAGACCACCCTGAGCAAAGAGACACCAAGCTGAGCTCATAGATGCTTTAGCCATTTCCATGAAAGCCAGACACCAAGAGGAGGGAATGCAGGGTTGATGTGATGAAAAAGAGTCACATCTGTCTATGTGTGTCCCTTGGTCTGTTCTCAAGTGTTTTGGTTATAGCATCTAAGTTTGTTTTCTCGACCGCACTGGACTGAAGAGCAACACTGTATGATGATATGTATTATTGCAATAGGGATAGTCATGACGGAAACTTACTGAACTCTGTTCAGAACACTTTGCATTTATGAACTCACTTAAGCCTCACAATCCTGTGAGGTGAGAGCGATGAGACACAAGGACACTGAAGAGTCGGGTCAAGCAACCTGCCCGGGCCCGGAGCACACGGGTGCTGATTCTGTAATGATGTACTGCTCATCGGCCCCTGAGGACATGAGGGCAAGACAGGACAGGGACCACCATCATAGAGTCCAGACTTCCACACGGCTCGTGTCAGTAGCCCAGACCACACCAAAGGGAGAGGCAGCCATGGGGCGGGCGTGGCTCCATGCCCCAGTTCTGCGCCGCAGCAGACTGCACAGGCGCATTAGGGTGTGCTTCCCCAGCACATTTCAATGCTCCTCAGAAGATGCTTCATTTGAGTGTTTCAGGCAGTTAACCACCTCATAACCTGATTTGGCCCATGACGTGACACCCTTTTTGACAGCCCTGGAACAGCCATTGGCTGTTTGCAGGGGGACCAGAAGGAACTTGTTCAGTTCCCACCTTGATCTAGAACCAATGTCCTGTCTCCAAGGAGAACTGGATATTTTCTCACTGTAAGGTTGTTGAGCTAACTATTGTTTCGTCCCTGTGCCCAGAACAGGAAGAGCAAAAATCTGAGCAGTAGTCCCACATTAAGTTGAATAACCTTTTATTATATGCCAGATCCTATTTTAAAAAGTCTTACCTATCCCAAAAGCTGCTGCTTAGGTTTGTGCAGGGTGTATTTAGACTATACTGTGAATGGCACCCCATAAGGTTAGGCAGTATACAACCTGCACCACTGTCCCCTAGGGCCCTCATTATCAGTGCCCTCAGGCAGCTCAAGATCTGGTTGGAGAAATGGTATCTAAACAAAACCACAAGTCCTGCCTCATCAGCATGATCACTGAGACACATCCAAAGAGCACAGAGAAGGAGGAAACCAGGACTTCTCTTTTTGGGAACTAGGTAAGATTTCACAGCACGAAGGTCCTTAAAGCGAAGCATTGAACAATGAATAGGAGTTCTCCAAGCAGAGCAGAAAGAAGGGGCATTCTAGGTGGAGGGACCTGAACGTGGAAAACCGTAAGTGCAAGAGGACAGTTCATTGGTGGGGAAGTGGGGTGGTGGGGAAGGGTGGGGTGCAGAGAGGGGGTGGGGCTGGTGAAAGTCAGCTCACTGTCTTCTCAACCACACTGGTAATGCCCAGGTGGCTGCAGTTCGGTCAGGCTCCTCCCAAGAATCCTCTTGTCTGTGTCGCTCAGGGCTGTCTGGGAAGGAAAAGTCCCCAGAGACAAGCATGCCCAGTGCAGAAAGGAGATGAAGAGATTTATTTTTTTTAAGGCAAAAACCCCAAGCCTCAGCCCCACAGTACATCAGTGTGTAGAAGTGAGAGCAACAATTCACTGCCTGTTTGCACGGGCCAGGGCAGGGAGGCTTTCTGGGAGTGAGGTGAGAGCAAGGCTGTTCCCAGAGGCTCCAGTCTCTGTTTGTGCAGACAGCGTGGAATCTTTTCAAGCCATGACCATGTGGCATCCGCTGTTTCCCTCCAGGAAAATCCATGCCATGTGAGGAATGGGCTGGCTTGGTCTGCCAGACGTGGGGGTTCCTTGCCCATTGGGTCGGGCAGTCCACTCGAGAGACCACAGGGGTACCAAGGACCTTTCAGCCCAGTCTCAAGCTGAATGTAAAGACAGGCTCCAGGGTGAAGAGAGGGAAGGGAGAGAGGGTTTGCAGGGAGCACTCTTTTCTCAAAAAAGCACTGCAAAGACAAACCCACCGCTAAGCCAGATAGGTCCCCAGAGCACTAGGCTACAGAGAGAAGAGCCCAGCAAATCTGGCTAGAGTTCTCATTTCTCCTACAGCCTTGGGGAAAAGTACAGAGAGTACCAGTAACCTCGAGCCACAGGGCAAACCCTGGCTGGCCATCGGGGCCAGCACTTTCTTGTCAAAACTAGATGTCAGGTACATGTCACTGTTCCAGAAGCTTCAGTCTGCTCACCCTTCCTGGAGCTCACCACACCCTCAGTGCTATGCTTCCAGCCTGCGAAGCCTTTCCCTCCCTTCTCTGTCTATTGAAAAGGCAGCTACCCACCCAGAGTTGACTCCCACACTGCCCCTTCTTGTACCAGTAAGGTGTGATCTCTTTTCCTCTGCCTCCACATGCCTGCATTGTGTTGTCTGAATCCTGTTTTACTGTAAAATGAGAAGCAAATCTATATAATAAAATGATGGGGAATTAGGTATCTTTCATTGGAGTTCAAGCTCTGCAAGGGCAGTAACCAGTCCCCCGTGGTGGCCTGTACAGTGCCTCAAGTGTTATTGTGTGCCTGTTGGACAAAGGGAAGGAGGAGGGACCTGGTGGGCGTAGAAGGCAAGGAGGGAGGAAGAGAGGGAGGGAAGGAGGAAGGAGGAAGTCATATGGTTTTTTGAAAACAGCTCTGTTTAATGAGGTGATTTCTTATTCTTGAAGGTGGGCCTTACAAATACTGCCTTCTGATGTGGATATAATAAATTCTGTCTGAAAGGGAAACCCTGTAAGCCAGATGCTTTTACGAAGATGTCTACGTGTGATGCGGCATTACGTATTTGAATACAAGAACAATATGAGATACTTTTAATAAAGGTTCTTTATTTTTTTCCCAGTAAAGATTTCTCAAGCATCTACCCTGTGACAGTCACTTCACTAAAAATCAGAAACTCAAACATGGAATTGAGTGTTAGTTCTGTCCTCAAGAAGTTCAGAGTCTTTCAGAAAAAGAGGAGCCGTGAGACAGATTACCAAGTGCAAGTTCAGAAGCCTCGCGTTTGTGGTGAGAGACGAAGAGAGTTTGTCAAGATGGGAGAGCAAGGTCTTTCTCCTTGAAGTTCTGGGGAGGAATTGTAAATCTGTTTGTCTATTGCCAAAGAATACTTGCCTTGGAAACTGGAGAGAGCCTCAAATTCAGTCTCAGTGATAAAGTGTTTCTAAACTGGGTCAGGGACAAAAACAAAGGACAGACGATACCATAAATAATGAACTTATGGAGCAGAAAGTGTCAGCTCAAGTATTTAGAGGCTCTCTACAAGACAGGGGAAACTAGGAATGTAATGATTTCATGAGAGGTTTTGGAAGCCTTCAAAATCAATAAATCAGTTAATTATTTAGTTCAGTACTTTTCTCTTACCTAGTATATTACGATTTCCCCAGCTTCAATCTCTTGCTAGTCTTATCTGTCCTCTACAATATTCCAAGGTTAATCTCCCTGGGATAATATTTTGATCTTGTTACTCTCCTTTTTACAAATGTTCAATAGTTCCACTGAAAAAGAACAAAGGTAAAATGTAAATGGTCATTCAAGGTCATTTTAAGTGTATTCTGTGTTTTGAGAAGCCCTCCAACTGATTCTGATGTGTGGTAAGTTTTGGGAATTAAACAGTATATGGCTTATCTCTTGGGGAAATCAGTTCAGGAGTTATTCCAATATGTGAGTTAACCCCGTGAGATAATTATTAACCTATTTTACAGAGTGGAAATTGAGACACAGAGAAGTTAGATAGGTATGATTATTATGAAGTGGCAGGGTCAAGTTTGAGCCCCTCTTTGCAGTAAGAAGGCTGAGAAAAGACAGTCAGGGCCCTGTCACCTTGATGTGATCTGCAAAGTAGAGAATGGGATTTTAGACCAAACAGGGACATTCTTGGCGCCTTCAGGGATATCCTTCTTTCTGGATGCCTGCTGCTCCTTCTTTGGCCCTCCATGAGCTTTTTGGCTTGTGATTAGCTTGCTTTCTCACCTACCTGGGAGATTTCTCTTTCTCTTTATCCATTTATCTTTATTTAGCATGTTTCCACCATCCTCCTGCCACACCGAAATCTCAGAGGCCCCTTGGAATGGTTTGCTAGTATCTCAGCACCTCTTCCCTGACCCTGGCTTGGATGGTCTCTCCTATAACCCTGAGCGTCTTTGAGGTTTGTCCTCCACCCTTGAACATTCTTTTTATTTTCTCCTTTTCTTCACCCTAGAAGACATGAAACACCTAGATCACACCGCTCTTTTTACGGCTAGATTTTAAAACCAGATGCACAGAGTTACAGTTCAGCGTGATCCCACAGGGCTAACGCTTTCAGGGACTCACAGCAACAAAGTTGTGTACCGTTTCTGACTTACTGTGCGACCTTGGGGCCAGCCACTTGCCCTCTCTGTGTCTCAGTCCCCTGCAGTGGGATCATAATATCTACCGCCAAGCAGTGCGCAGAGCATGAATGAATTATTATCCCGAACGCCCTCTGAGCTTCTGGGACAAAGGTGCTATGTTAATACACAGTATCCCTCTTCTTCTTCTTCTCATTAGTATTATTCAAACCCAGATGGCATTATTATTGTTGTTGATTGACAGCCCTGCATAGCCCCATTCACGGGTGTCAGAGAGCCAGGCGGTAGTTAACACAAGCAAAAACCATGTTTAAAACAAAGCCCAAGGAACACTCCAATAGTGTGTGCCTTGGGTTGCTATTAAAGCCAGAGCAGCTGCGGTGGCAACACGGAGGGACAGGGCAAGGAAATGCATCCCAGAGCACAAAGAGGGGAAAGTGGGTCCTGACACTGATCATATAATCGTGCTGGGCTTTTATAGACACTGGGAGGCCTCAAACAGAATAAATGCTTGAACTTTATCCACGGTTTACAGGCAGCGGCTGTAAAGGTCTTTGTTGCTGTTGCTGCCATGTTAATGACCCAGCTTGGGGCGCTGCCGCCGCCGCCGGCCGCTTCTTCCAAAGAAAACAAATCAAAGTGAGTAACTCGATGTCCGGCAATGAGTTTTCCATTATATAAAAATAAGTATAAATCTTTCGCAGTTGGGCAGCCACGCTGCGATGTCGGAGGCTGGTGAAGGGGTCAAGGTAGCTAGACACTTTGAACCTCTGAACCAGCACATCAAAAAGAGGCCCCTTCTCTTTGTTAATTGCAAAATAAACAGATAAAAATAAACCGTGGTGCTCCGGCTCTGGGGATGGTATTTGCACCAAAAGAGAGAGGATCAGGAGGCAGCTGGGGAGGGAGAAGGGGGCTCCTTTATCCTGTTCTCCATTACCTTTTCCAGTCTGCCCACACTGATAAAACTCCATGAGTCATTGACCCTCGACAAGCGGAGACATTAATCTTCAGCTACAAGGTATGCCTTGCAACCTTAGACGAGATCAGTCAAAGCAGTATCTCGGGTAGATGCAATTTAGTGCCTTGGAGGTTTCAAAAAATGAGTATCCATAAATACTCTGATTGTCTTAACAGAGCCTGAGAGTCCTTGGGAGTGTTAGGAAAGAACAAAGCGGAGGCAGCACATGTTTGCTGGCGGGTTTGGACAAATGGATGAATAATAGCATGAGGTCTTAAGACATGGAAAAATGCATGAATTTGGGCGGTTGGGGTATGGATGGGTGGACACGGGAACTAAGTCAAGGTGGGAGTGGAGGAAGACAGTGAGGACACTGGAGTAAGAAAAAAGACGGGGCGCTTGTTTCTGGTCTTGGGTGATGATTTAGGGATGCAATCAGGGTTGCGTTTGGAACCGAGTTAGCATCAAGGGAGAAAGGCATCCGGAAAGACGTCCAGGAGGAGAGGCCCTGCAGATGATTCCTGAGTGGTATCCGTTGTAGGGTCTGAGACCCCTACCCCTTCCCACCCCCGTTTCTCCTTCAGATGCAGCAAAACTAAAACCCAACATTCTGCTTGGATGTGGAGCTTTTTCCCACTGAAACAGAAGTTACCACCCCCAGCAAAAGTAAATGTTCCCTCTACCCAAACACTTGGTTCTCTTCTTTATATTTTTTCATACTTTTCCTCCTCACCAGACCTCTTTCCTTCACTGGATCTCTTGTGACTGCCTCTTCTTGGCCACCAGGTGAGCATTCATTTATCCATTCATTCACTTGACCAACATTACATAACTCCTCTTACATCTATATTCCAGAAACCACATAAGGTGTTCTAGATGCTAATAATTAGGATCTCTGTCCTGGAGCAGTTCTCTTCCTAGTGCCAGAGACAGAAAAATGGGTGTCGAGATAAGTGCTGAGACAGAAGTGAGCCCAGGTATGGCTGGGTCAGCTTTGGTGAGAGAAAGGGGAGGGAGTGGGAGTAAAAGCTTATCAGGGGTGTGTGTGTTGGTGGGGTGGGACAGCAGGGAAGGACTGCAGGAGGAAGAGAGTGGTTGAGAGGAAACATGGAAACTGAATGGGAATTAGATGAAGAAGAAGAGGGAAGGATCTGATAAAAAGAGGAAATACCATGGCCAAAGGCACAGAAGTTGGATTGATGAAAGAGAAAGGACAGACAGAAAGCCAGAGCAAAAGCAAACAGGTGAGGAAGCAAGGCCAACTCTGGGAGTGATGTGCTGCCTAGAGAGGGGGAGCAGAGAGGGGGCGGGGGAGGGGAGAGAGAGAGAGAGAGAAATGAAGCCAGGAGGGAAGCAGCGTACCACCATGAGGAGGGCAGACTTGACCTGAAGGCACAGGGATCTACCTGTACCTGGGTTTTAAGCTTGGGGGCGGGTCAGGAACAAGGTCAAACTAAAGAGAGGCCACTTGGGCTATGAAACGAAGAACAGATTGGTGGATCAGGGGTGTGGGGCATAGGGTGGGAGGACCAGTTGGATCAGAGGCCATTGCCCTCTGTAGGGCAAAGACAACATGGCCTGAGCTAAGCTGGAAGGGAACAAAGGAGACAGAAACAACTATCTAAAAAGGTAGGATCATGGAAAGAGGCGGTGTGGAAAGAGCAAGAAGAGGAAGTTGTGGAGAATTCCAGCATTCCAGCAGGTCTCATTAACTCCATCCTCTCGATTCACTCTTTCCACAGCCCTTTTCCATGAAGCATCCTTCAAACTCTTCTCCTTCAGCCCCCGTCCCTTTGTATCTCTGCTTTCATTCAGGTCTTCCCCATACCTTCCTCCACGTCCACATGCCTCACTGTTTTTCCTCTCTGATATCCTAAAATTTATTCTCCTCCAAATCTCCTTTTCATCTTCATTCTGTCCTTCATCTAATTCCATGTCTTCTTCCAGCTTGACACTACATGGGAGTTGGGGCGTGTTTCTTGCTGCAGGGGAAGGACTGGCCCTACCCTCTTGGAAGGGCTGCTTGGGAGAAAGAGTTGAAGAGTTGAAGCCAGATGAGGGAGATTTGGGCTGGGAAGGAGAGAAACCCAGAGAGATTAGATCAAGTATGGATTTACGGCAGAAATAAAATGAAGTTGATATTGTTTCTTCACTGAAATAGTCAGTTGAGAAAAGACTTAATGGGGCCCCTGGAGAGTTGCACATTCCATAGTACTAAATGTGGGTGTTTTTTATTTTTTATTTTTTTTAGCATGGGAGAGAATCTAATTCCTAAGAGGGCAAGAGGGAAGGTGCCCTTCCTCCTACTCCTTCGAGGCCACCACATCCTCCCCAGGGAGTTGGAGAACAGACTTCTGATTCTAGAACCTTCTGAAAAGCCAAATGGAGGCGTCTAGAAAAATACGAGGATTCGTTTGTGTGGTTTCCCTGTTAGTGAGTCCAGGATAATTTATTAATCGTATGCTAGTTGCTGTGCTTGACTATTTCACATACATTTCACCTCCTCCAGTCCTCACAGTAGCCTTGTGAGGTAGTTGTCATGACCATGTCCACCTTGGGAATGAGAAAGCGGGGGGCCTCCTGGGGATTAAGAAACTTGCCCGGGCTTCACAGGCTAAGTCTGCATGAATCCTTGGCTCCTGGCCTTTCCCATTTTGCCACACATGTCTTCCACTGTCGAGGAAGCAGTGTTTTAAAATAAAACTGGGCTGGGCCCAGTGGCTGACGCCTATAATCCCAGCACTTTGGGAGGCCAAGGCAGGCAGATACTTGAGGTCAGGAGTTTGAGACCAGCCTGGCCAACATGGTGAAACCCCGTCTCTATTAAAAATACAAAAATTAGCCAGATGTGGTGGCAGGTGCCTGTAATCCCAGCTACTCAAGAGGCTGAAGCAGGAGAATCTCTTGAACCCGGGAGGCAGAGGTTGCAGTGAGCTGAGATCACGCCACTGCGCTGCAGCCTGGGTGAAAGTGTGAGACTCCGTTTTACAATAAATAAATAAATAAAAGGGCATGTTAGCCTAACATAAATTTAATCTCACATTTTTTCCTCTCTTTTTAAAAATATTTCTTGTTAGAAATAGATTTAATTCTCTGGATCTTGCCCTCAAACAGAGAGCTGAAAATATTTCCCAGAGAATTTTGATATTTTTCTCTGGAGAAAACATTTGGTGTCCTGAAACGTTGTTTTTTTGTTTGTTTTTGAAGATAGTATCATTAACTTCTTTCTATAACCCTATCTGTTAGCCCTTTACCAAGACGGCTCCTCTGGGGAACCCATCTTCGAGAGGATATATTAGAATTATTTTCTGGGACCTTTGGAAGGGGCAGAAGTTTTGGAGAAAACTGTCTACCCTCTGCCTTGATGGGACCAGAGTGGGCCTGGTGGGCTGTAGCTGGAGATGTAAATGGGCGAGGGGGTCTGAAGTGGGGGTGCAGAAGGCCAGAGGTGAGTGAGTTGCTGCTGTAACAGAGACCTCAAAATATGGAAGTGGCTTTGGGACTATGGTGGGCAGATGCCAGGAGGGCCTTGAGAAGAGTATTTAGTAAAAATCTATCAAGTATCTCATAGAGACTGTTAGCAGAAGACTGATGTCGCTCAAGAAGGCTGTTTGTCAAGGATTAAAGAAAAGTGGGGAAACCAGAGAAAAGAGGCTTCATGAAGAGCTAGAAAGTTTAGCAAGACTCTTGTCTGCCATTAGTCTGTTTTCATGCTGCTGATAAAGACATACCTGAGACTGGGTAATTTATAAAGAAAAGAGCTTAATTGACTCACAGTTCCACATGGCTACAGATCCTCACGATCACGGTGGAAGATGAAGGAAGGGAAGTCTTACCTGGCAGCTAGCAAAGAGAGGATAAGAGCCAAGTGAAAGGGGTTTCCCCTTAAAAAACCGTCAGATCTCGTGAGCCTTATTCTCTACCACAAGAACAGTATGAGGGAAACTGCCCCCATGATTCAATTATTTCCCACTCGGCCCCTCCCACAACACATAGGAATTATGGGAGCTACAATTCAAGATGAGATTTGGGTGAGGACACAACCAAACCATATCACCTGCGGTAACACGGAAAACAGATGTATCTAATGGACAGGTTGCTCTAGCTATGGAAATTTCCGGGCGGTGTTAAAGATGCCCCTGGCTTTGTCTTTATGCTTATACTAAAATTGCAGGGGATAGGGATAAGCTCAAGAAAAAAAAAATTCATTCAATATGAAAGAGGCAGAATTTGCTGAGTTGGAAAATCCCCTGCTTCTCCAGAAAGAAGCAATGTTTAATAAGGAAATGACTCTGCACAAAAATAAAATTTCGGGAACGGTCAGGAGAACATGGTCTAAACAGGGAATTAAGAATGTGACCATAGGCGGGACATGGTAGCTCATGCCTGTAATCCCAGCACTTTGGGAGGCTGAGGTGGGAAGATCACTTGAGGCCAGGAGTTGGAGACCAGCCTGGCCAACATGATGAAACCCCATCTCTACTAAAAATACAAAAATTAGCTGGGTGTGGTGGGGCAGGCCTATAATCCCGACTACTTGGAAGGCTGAGGCACGAGAATTGCTCGAATCCAGGAGGCGGAGATTGCAGTGAGCTGAGATGATACCACTGCACTCCAGCCTAGGTGGCAGAGCAAGACTCTGTTTAAAAAAAAAAAAAAAGAAAAGAAAAGAAAAACAAAACATGAATGTGACCATAACATCCTTTGTTAAGATCTTAGAAAGATGTAAGGCAATGCCTTGGAGAACTCTTCAGTTAAAACAAAAATAACACCACCAACGGAAACCTGGGGCTTTTAGGATTCCTTGGCAGCTTCAACAGAAGCTCAGGGTAGAGTGTGGCTTACCTTGAAGAGATGTGTGGGATGTCCCCTCCCTTGTGAACCGTATTGTCATTTGTGCCATTAAGAAAAACCTCACAAACTTTTTAAATGATGACACACACCCCAGTAAGATTCACAGGAGACTCCCAAAGGTTTTAAGATAATTTTGCAAGAAGAAACACCATCAGCTTGGACTAAAAGAGGCAGAGAAAGTACAGAGTTAAAAATAAAAAGCCTTTGGATTCCCAAACTTTTATAGGCTGAGAATAATCTGAGAAATACACTCAGTTACAAATGTAAGCAATCTTTTACAGAAAAAGAAGGGTGACACAGTGGGAAAAACCAAGAACCACTGGGAATAATTCTCAGGGCTTGATCCCAAATCAAGGAACTGACCATATGTGCCCTGCCAGATCTCAGAACTGCTGTAGGCTGGTAACTCCTCTATGCCTTCTGTTTCCCCCTTTCTGAATGGGAGAGTCTATAGCTGTGATCCTATGCCTGTCCCATTACTGTATATTGGGTGTGTGGATGGGTGGGGTAGAGGCTCGGGGGGAACAGAAGACTTCTTTCCTTAACTCACAGGTTTTCAGATAGAGAGGAGGTGCATTTGAGGGATGCTGTCTGTCTCTCTGTAGGATCCCCAGTACACTGTCGTTTGGAATTTGCACACGCTGTTCCCTCTGCCTGGAATTGTCTTGCCTCATTTCTCTGCCTGGTTAATTCCTATTCACTCTCTAAGACTCAGGTCAAAAACCACCTCCTGCACGAAGCCACCTCAATTTCATCAGCTAAAGTTGGTGACTATGTTCTCTGTCTTTCTGTCATACTTACCACCCTGAACTGAAATGGTTTACATACTTGTCGGTCTCCCACTGCCCAGTCAGTTCAAAAATGTATTATCACTTTTATTTGTTTCTTTATTTGTGCTTATCCAAATGCATTGAAAATGAATACAGGTACTCAATAAACACCTGATGGTAAACAAATGAATGTATACATTTTTATATAGATAGTACAAAAACCTTTAGAGCAGAGAGTGAATTAAGAAAACCTGACTCGGTGCAGTGGCTCAAGCCTATAATCCCAGCACTTTGGGAGGCCAAGGCAGGTGGATCACGAGGTCAGGAGATCGAGACCATCCTGGCTAACATGGTGAAACCCTGTCTCTACTAAAAACACAAAAACTTAGCCAGGCGTGGTGGTGGGCACCTGTAGTCTCAGCTACTCGGGAGCCTGAGGTAGAAGAATGGAATGAATCCAAGAGGCAGAGGTTGCAGTGCGCTGAGACCGCGTCACTGCACTCCAGCCTGGGGGACAGAGCGAGACCCCGTTTGGTTTTTTGTTTTTGTTTTTTGGTTTGTTTTTTCTTTTTTCTTTCTTTCTTTTTTTTTTTTTTGGTGTTTGGGAAATCCAGATGTATTTGCCAAGTGAAAGAGAACACGGAAAAGAAACAGCTTCATTTCTTTCGAGGAGGAGTAGGCACTTTGTTCTCCTTGATGTATAATTACTGACCTTAGAAATAAGTCTCTGCAGGATTTAAGGACATATTACAGAACATGCCGGGGAAACCAGTGATTTCTGAGAACCTGAACATCAAATCCCTAGAGACTGTCTCAGACCTAAACTTTTCTGTTGAGAGAAATTAGCCTAAAAACCCATGATAAGGTCTATGAGACTACAGGCTGTCTTCCTTTGTCACTGCTGGCACAGAGAATGCACTAAAAACTTAAAAAAAAAAAAAAAAAAAAAAAAGGTTGATTATTGGCATATGGCAAGGAGGAGAAAGGGAGGGGAGATGAGTAGGGGATATTCTAGATTTTATAAGGGTATTTAATGAGTTTCTCTTTTAATTAACAGTGTGTTTATAGAGTGGGAGTAATACTGTGAGGAAGCTTTTATAGCAGCAGGACAGCCGCCTGCAATGGCCATGTCTCTCAGACCTTTCTACAGAAGGCCTCCTACATATGGACATGACTCTGTTCTCCCCCAGTTCTTAGTAAGGATCACCCCTGAGACAGCAAGAGACAGACGCCCAAGCCTCCTGCTGTCATAAAAAACTCCATCTGAACGCCAGCAAACCCGAGTCCTGAGGAGAGATGATTCACATTGGGCTCAGAATAAGATTTATTGAAATGATTGATTTTTCTGTTCTTTTTCTGTTTCTCTTTGTGAGAATCTCATAGTCAGGACCTAAAATGATGACAAATATGCACATTCCAGACTAAAAGATGTGTTTTTTTGGTTTGGTTTAGAGATAGGGCCTTGCTCTGTTGCCCAGGCTGGAGGGCAGTGCATGATCACGGTTCACTGCAGCTTCAAACTCCTGGGCTCAAAAGAGCCTCCCACTTCAGCCTCTGAGTATCTGGGACTACAAATGCAGACCACCACACCTGGCTATGTTTCTGTTTTTTGTTTTTTTTAGAGATGGGGGTTTTGCTATGTTGTCCAGTCTGGTCTCGAATTCCTGGCTTCAAGAGATCCTCCTACCTCAGCCTTCTGAGTCACTGAGATTACAGGCATGAGTCTGTAAAATGTGTTTTAAAAGGTTAAGACTTCTTCTACCCAAAGCCCACTTAAGCATAAAGTAGGCCAGGCACGGTGGCTCACGCCTGCAATCCCAACACTTTGGGAGGCCGAGGCAGGCAGATCACAAGGTCAGGAGATCAAGACCATCCTGGCTAACATGATCAAACCCTGTCTCTACTAAAAATACAAAAAAATTGGCTGAGCGCGGTGGCTCATGCCTATAGTCCCAGCTGCTCAGGAGGTTGAGGCAGGAGAATGGTGTGAACCAGGGAGGCGGAGCTTGCAGTGAGCTGAGATCCGGCCACTGCACTCCAGCCTGGGCGACAGAGCAAAACTCCATCTCAAAGAATAAAAAAAAAAAAAAAAAAAAAAAAAAGCAGAAAGTAGGACTAGAGTAGTTTTGTGAAAATCAGCAAAAGGTACTCTTTCCTTCACGGGGACACAGTTCTGTGTCAGGGTGTGTGGCTTGGCGAGTAGAGTGCAGACTGGGTTGACCACCTCACTCACTTCCTGGGCTTCAAGTCCTGTGTAGAGAACAATCTACACCAGGGGTGTCCAATCTTTTGGCTTCCCTGGGTCACAGAAGAATTGTCTTGGGCCACACATAAAATACACTAATGAGAGCTGATTGATAGCTGATGAGCCAAAGAAAAAAAAAGTCTGTGCGTAAATCTCATAATGTTTTATGAAAGTTTACAAATTTGTGTTGGGTCACATTCAAAACTGTCCTGGGTTGCATGTGGCCCGTGGGCTGTGGGTTGGACAAGCTTGATCTACACAATTATAGATGAGAGTCCTTTTGTCTGGGAGTCTGGCATTTCACCATTTGGATCTCATTCCATATGATTGGATGGAAATGTAATATTATTTCCTATTTCACCAAGTGCAAGCACTCCTGGTTATTGAGTACACATTCAGCTCCCACCAGGCATCAGCGCATTGCTGTTTACCACATGACAGCTATCAGACATCAAGCAAAGAGGGAGACAGATGGAGGGGAGGCCTGGCAGAGTGGTGGCATGGCCCCACGAGGGCAGGCTGGGGTTTAGCTAGCAGGCAACAAGATGACACAGGGCAGATAAGGATGCTCACAGTAGAGGAAAAGAGTAAGCCTCACTTACTTGCCAGTTCTCCTCAGATCCAGCCTTAGGTCTGGGGAAGGAAGCCCAGGCATCTAGCCTTCAGAGCATTAGGTTCACGGTGCCCATCCAATAAAGCACCTGAACCTCTCAGGGGTATTTCTGCCTAACTGTCATGTTTCCTCCCCTGCCTGGGTCCTCAAACTTCTGTGCAAGGGGTTTCTGGAACTCCCAGCCTGGTAGCAGGTGTCAAAGGGGAAGTGAGAGGGAAAGAAGCAGAGGAAATACAAGAACAATGGCTGAAGACCAAAATCCCAAATTCTACTGAAAGGGTGCTGAGCTGGGAGCCTAACTTTGAAAATATTGTTGTATTAGTCCATCTTCATACTGCTATGAAGACTTACCTGAGACTAGGTAATTTATAAAGAAAAAGAAGTTTAATGGACTCACAGTACCACATGACTGGGGAGGCCTTACAATCACTGCAGAAGGTGAAGGAGGAGCAAAGGCACATCTTACATGGCAGCAGGCAAGAGAGCATGTACAGGGGAACTGCCCCTTATAAAACCATCAGATCTTGTGAGACTTACTCACTTTCGCAAGAACAGCATGGGAAATACCCACCCTCATGATACAATTACCTCTTACTAGGTCCTTCCCATGACAAGTAGAGATTGTGGGAACTACAATTCAAGATAAGATTTGAGTGGAGACACAGCCAAACCGTATCAGTTTTCTTCTTAAACTTGAGAGAACTATAATGTGTGAAAGTTGTGTGGGCTCCAGGTCAAAAGTTAAGCCGCCATCCTTACTGGAGACATGGTATGGATTGAACCTGTGGTGGGAAGGGGGATATACCATATGTGGACTGGAGTAGTCATTTCGTTGTTGAGGTTATTTGTACGGTGGCCGTAGTGTAGATGTCAAGGACACCCTCCACACTATGCTGACGCCTACCTAGTAGAACAGGGTCAAGGATGGGGAAAGGATGAGGGATTTACTATTTGATAATATCTGAAAGTGGACATTCAGTGGTTTGTTCCTAAGACATTTTCTGCTGCTGTCAAAAATACCTTAGTTATATTCTTTTTGCATTCTGCATGTCAGATTGTCCTTGAGATCAAAATGGTCCTGACAAGATGGAAAGATAAGCATCTTGTATCTCTGATGATGGTCTCTCTTTCTGTGCCTGCAGCAAGACAAAAGGGACTGAGATCTGCACATCTCTACTCTCCCACTCTTAAACTTGGCCCTCACAAATTCTGCTCACCCTTGTTTCAACATCATTATCTTAGGATTTAATTATTATATACATACAGTAATTTTAAATATTTAATACATTTTACCTCTGTGTTTAACATTTCGTGTCACCAGCGTGCATAAGCTGTGCCCATAGATGCCTCAACAGGTCCCAGGACCCAGGCAAAGGTCTTTTTTTTTTTTTTTTTGGACACAGAGTCTCGCTCTGTCACCCAGGCTGGAGTGCAATGGTGCTGATCTCAGCTCACTGCAAGCTCTGCCTCCTGGATTCACACCATTCTCCTGACTCAGCCTCCCGAGTAGCTGGGACTACAGGTGCCCGCCACCCCACCAGGCTAGTTTTTTGTATTTTTAGTAGAGATGGGGTTTCACTATGTTAGCCAGGATGGTCTCGATCTCCTGACCTCATGATCCTTGGCCTCAGCCTCCCATAATGCTGGGATTACTGGCGTGAGCCACCGCACCTGGCCTTTTTTTTTTTTTTTTAACTTGAACAAGATAAAGAAATTAGTTAAGCAGGAAAAAAATAAGATCGAAGAAACGATAGTCACAGAGATATCAAAATAAACTAGACAAAGAGAAAGTAAAAAAGACAAAAAGCCTGGTGAGGAAGAGTTTAGTTATCATTTTCCAGGAAGGCAATGAAAGACACAGACTGCATACCCGGAACCCAGTGGGCAGTATAAGACAATATCCTCCAGGGCCCAGTGAAGCGTATTAGCTCCGAGACTGCTACTGATAATTCAAATGACAAAAGCCATAGCATGAAATGCGGGCCTTGGGCAGTAGCATCTAAAAACAGGAGGTCCTCATGCATCTCGGGCAAGATGGCCACACTTCTGTTGGTGGTGGTCAGTCCCCATCTACATTCCCATAACGTGGGCACGTGCAGATACTACACCCACATTGCTACCTTGTGGAGTTCAGTTTCTTCCCCTGGGGCACTGGTTCTTACAAGGGGACCTAGATTGCCCAGCAACTCTGTAACTAGCACTGTTCTCATTAATATTTGCATCTCTGGAGCTATGCTGCTCGATGTAGTAAACACTGCATATGTGGCTGTTGAGCACTTGAGGGGTGGTGAGTCCAATTAAGCTGCGCTATAAGTGAAAAACACACAACAGATTTTGAAGATGCAGTATTAAGAAAGTAAAACATCTCATTCATTATTTTTGTATTGATGACATGTTGAAATGATACAAATATTTAATGTCACCCATTTCTCTTTAATGGCTTTCATGTGTCCACTAGAAACTTTAAAGTTACATAGGTGGCTGGTGTCTATTTCTATGGAACAGAACTGGTCTAAAATTTGATGCAGTACCTGGCTCATAGTAGACACTCACAGTGTGACTGGAAATGAAATAAAACGCAACGTGCCGCAATTCGTGTCTAGGAGTTGTCATTGATAACATTTTCTTCAGGTAATATTTCTTTCTCTTAGTGGTGATTTTTTTGTTCTCCCTTTCAAACATTCGTAGTTGCTTAACATAAAAGATCAAGATAGTAAACCAAAGGGCACTTCCAGATACTATTTCTGTAAATAAAAAATCTCTGTGTCCCTCTGTGTTATCCCCTTCTCCAGGCTCCTTCTGCAGCCTCTTGAGGACAGTGAGATGGCTCACCATACGGGGAGAAGCGGCAAGTTACCAACTTTGGATCTTTTCTGGAGACACTGAAATTGGTTCCAAATTCTAAATTATCTAAACTCTAGATTCTTTTCGAGGTCATACAATGGATTCAAAGTCTATATCCGTAAGAAGCACTGCATCAATCACAGTTCATAACTAAAAATTAGGTGTTAAATGTGGTGAAATTAAATAAAGCTTCGAGCTTGAATTAGGAATGTGGGGGAAAATGGCGATTTGGAGAAGAATTTCAGGCTTTTCTTTGCTGAATGACTAGGGAGAAGAAATGTCACATACATTACATTTCAGGTTTTCAGAAAACTGTGACAACTATTGGAATCAGAGAGCAAAGTTTGAAGTTAAACACAGTGATAACTTCACATTCATTTTCTAGTTATCTTACCCACATTTTCCACATATAACTTTTATCCAACACATTCCCTGTGTTGGAGAGAGTGAGACTTACCAGTTGGTCCCTGGACCAGGTGGGACTGGGCTTGTGGGGAAGGAGATGGGGGAAGAGGTCTGGGGAAGAGTGGGTGTAGACAGGCGCCAGGAGAAGGCTGTGGTTTTAGGGTATTTGTTTGTTTGTTTAATTAGTTGTTAGAATGGATTTAGTTTCTCTCCCCAGAAGAGATACAGATTTGAGATGAATTTTAGATGTTTTTAGAACAGAAATTCTACTCAGTTGAATTTCTGTTTTTGCCATAGCCATGCAATTGAGCTGGAGGAAATGAAAGCTGCAAGTAACTCCCACCAGAATGAAAACCTTTTTGTCTCTTCCATGTCACAGAGCCTTCATTCTGTTTCTGAGGAGGAAAGAGTATCCTGAAGGATTCCAGAAAAGTTGGACAATTAGACAAATATTTTTGCTCACACAGCATGCCATTTGGTACCAAAATCATATTCTCTTCGTAAATAAAAGGAACAAAAAAAGTAACCCTTCTCCTGAGACAGAATTATAATTGATAGAAAGATAGAACTGAGTTGTTATAGCTGTAAAAGCATTTAAACATACTAGAGCTTTTTCCATCATGTTTTTTACTTTGCTCAAAAGAAAGATAACAACTCGTGCTAACATCCTCCACTCTTTTTCGAAGAATGCTGTGAAATTGAGCAAGGAAATGAGACTGTTTGTCTCATGTTGCCTTAATAGTTGTAAAAACCACACTTTTACAAAAGGTGTATTGGAGTATGTCAATAGTCCTCCACACAGAGTTAGCTTAATGGTAGTTATATAAGGAAAACTTAAGGGTAAAAATCTGTCCACTGCCTTCCCTTTATTTCTAAGTGCAGTGGCTAAATATAGCACATTCGTGTTGCCCAAAGCAGACACTTAGATAAACAGCAATTGTCATGGAAATAACATATGGCAATAAACCACATGTACTGTATGCTTACTCTATCTTGCACATCATGTGAGTCATTCATTCATGTGCTCAGTACATGTGTACCAGTGCATATTTTGTGCCAGGTCCTTTGCTAACTTCCAAGAATATAAATATGAAAAAGACAGCGTCTGTCTTCAGGAGGCTCTCAGCCTAGCTGGGGGAGATTATAAGTACTAAAATTCACAATTTGATGACATAAGTAGTACACAGAAATAGAATACAGAGAAGTACAGAAAGCACTACATAAAGGTATTTAACAATACTAGCTGCACTGAGAAGGAAGAAGTAACTTAATCTGTAGGATCTGGAGCCAACTTCCCAGTTGAAATGAGTTTTCACGAAGGTCTTGAAGATTAGAGGTGTGGCAGGAGGGTTGTTCTGGATATGCCCGTACCCCAAAGAATAAAAGCATGTGCTGTGTTCAGGAAACAGGAGGCAATTTGATGTGAGTGAAGTGCGGGGTGCAGGCAGTGGGAGTGGAAAGCAGATCTGAATTAGGAAAGATCTTGCATGCCAGCTTCAGTTTATATTTAATTTTTAGACAAAATTATGTGAAATGGACCACCGATCAAATGG
The DNA here is from genome assembly GCF_007565055.1 of Rhinopithecus roxellana. NCBI lineage: Eukaryota > Metazoa > Chordata > Mammalia > Primates > Cercopithecidae > Rhinopithecus > Rhinopithecus roxellana. The sequence goes on from NC_044558.1 coordinate 5,356,214, forward strand.
GCTCCCCTTAATTTCACACTTCTTCACATTCCTTGTGTTCTAAGTAGAAGGCCATGAAAGACAAAGTATAGAAAAGGAAAAAACAAACCTAATAAAATATATCCAAACTTGGTCGGGCGCGGTGGCTCATGCCTGTAGTCTCAGCGCTTAGGGAGGCCGAGGTGGCGGATCACGAGGTCAGGAGATCGAGACCGTCCTGGCTAACATGGTGAAACCCTGTCCCTACTAAAAATACAAAAATTAGCTGGGCGAGGTGGGGGGTGCCTGTAGTCCCAGCTACTCGGGAGGCTGAGGCAGGAGAGTGGCGTGAACCCGGGAGGTGGAGCAGGAGAGTCACTTGAACCTGGGCGGCAGACGTTGTAGTGAGCAGAGATCGGGCCACTGCACTCAAGCCTGGGTGACAGAGCGAGACTCTGTCTAAAATAATAATAATAAAAATAAAATAAAATATACCCAAACTTGAGACCAAGAAGAAAACATCTTTATGGATCACTGCAAGCATGAGTGAGGATAAAGCTGTGGGCTTGCAGGTCTCTCGGCCCCAAACCAGGTAGCAATGGGAAGGAGTGTGGCTCGGCTAGGATAATAGAAACTAAGTGTCTATGCAAGAAACGATAGAAAAAGGCTAACTGCTAAAAGCCAGGCGTTCTCAGAAGCTGTGGAACTGGAGAGATCCAAGACTCGGACTTCTAAAGAGGAACTGATTAGAAATTTAAAGCTGATATGAAGCCAGCTGATTCAAAGCCAGTTCTGTGACTGGCTCTGTAATATTCTCAATATCACTGTGGGGCAGGAGCCCCGGAAAATCATCCTGTGACTCAGCTGCGGACCAAGAGTACAGTATGCTGGGTGAAAGCATCCACAAAACTTCTCAACTGGGTACAAGAAAAAGCAAAACAAATGAGACAAAACAAAATGCCTTCCATTCAAAATAAGCCTGCAGACGTTCCAAAATATATGTAGAAAATGAGTGCTAAGAAAAACAGAAGATAGTCAATAGTTTACTGCAGTTGAAAATAATTTTATGAAACAGTATGTCAAGGATTTAAATGGTAAATTAAACAGTAAGACTTGAACAGTAACACTTAAGGTGACTAAAGACATGGAAAAGGAATTAGATGCCTTAAAGTGAATAAATACTGGGAAACAAAACAGGGAGAAATTGGACAAGACAGTATGTCAATTACCTTTGGCTGCATCGCAAACCACCCCCACAACTTAGTGATTTAAAAAACCAACCTGAATCGTAGTGATTCTGTGAGTTGTCTGAACAGTTCTTCTGAAGCAAGCTGGTTTGGCTGGAGCTCAGTGGTCTAGGATGGCCACACTTGCATGTCTGGGGACTCAGCTCAGATCATTCAGACAGCTAGGGTCTTTCTTTTTGTGGTTCTTTAGGAGGCTAATCTAGGCTTGCTTCCATGGTGAGAGCAGGGTTTCCTACAGCCAAAAAAGGGCAAACTCCAATGCACAAGAACTTCTCAAGCCTCTGTTGAATTGTATTTGCCAATGACCACCGCTCAAAACAAGTCAGATAGACAAGACCAGATTTGAGGATGCAGAGATATATTCCACTTCTTTTTTTTTTTTTTTTGAAACAGAGTCTCACTCTGTCGCCCAGGCTGGAGTGCAGTGGCACAATCTCAGCTCACTGCAAGCTCTGCCTCTGGGGTTCACGCCATTCTCCTGCCTCAGCCTCCTGAGTAGCTGGGACTCTAGGCACCTGCCACTGCGCCTGGCTAATTTTTTGTATTTTTAATAGAGTTGGGGTTTCACCATGTTAGTCAGGATGGTCTCGATCTCCTGACCTCATGATCTCTCCATCTCGGCCTCCCAAAATGCTGGGATTACAGGCGTGAGCCACTGCACCCAGCCACCCCACTTCTTGATAGTCAGAGCATCAAAGTCACATTGCAAAGGGGCATGGGATGGGGCAAATTTGGGGCAAACCACCACATGTAGATAGGGAAAGCAAATCAACCAAAAATGTTTGAACTTAAAAATATGTTCTGGAAATAAGAAAGCCATTATTTAGGATAAACTCTGGACTAGGCACAGTTTAAAGATAATTGATAAATTGAAAGAGAGTACTGACAAATTCACCCAGATCTGGTATAAAGAAATAAAGAAATATAAAATTAAAAAGAGCAGAACAGTTATGAGCTCTGGAGGACAGACCAAGAGGCTCCAACACATCTCTAATTTGAGTATCAGAGAAAGGAAAAGAAACTAGAAGAAATAAGAGAGAAGTCATTATTTGAAAAGATTGTAGCTTAGAATTTTCCAGAACTCAGATCAAAAGTGCACTTTGATGCAGGTCCACATCACAATGAAACTGCAGAACATCATTAATAAAATGAAAAACTGCCAGAGGGGAAAAATAGATTACTTACAAAAGATTAACACTTAGATTGAAGTTACATCTTAAATTTTTCTATGAAAAATTTAAGGTGTAATAGAATAGAAACCAAGAAGGTAATTGAACCCTAGAAGATAATGAAGCCATACCTACAAAGTGCTGAGGGAAATTTCCATCTAGCTAATTCTCATTCAAGAATGAGGTGTGGGCCAGGCACAGTGGCTCTCGCCTGTAATCCTAGCACTTTGGGAGGCCGAGGAGGGTGGATCACAAGGTCAAGAGTTCAAAACCAGCCTAGTCAAGATGGTGAAACCCTATCTCTACTAAAAATACAAAAATTAGCCAGGCTTGGTGGCGGGCACCTGTAATTCCAGCTACCTGGGAGTCTGAGGCAGAGAATTGCCCGAACCCAGGAGGTGGAGGCTGCGGTGAGCTGAGATCACGCCACGGCACTCCAGCCTGGGTGACAGAGCCAGACTCCATTAAAAAAAAAAAAAAAAGGAATGAAGTGTGAAGTTAAAATTAAATAAAATAGTAATAAAATAAAGGAGGGAAGACTTTAACAGATACAGAATATGTATGACCAAAAAGAGAATAACGTTACCAAAAAGATTTAGATTTGTTCATACAAATAAGAGTATAACTGTTAAATATTTAAAGATAGAGATAATCATTTAATGAGTAGAAGTGCACAATATAGATTTCAATCCAGGCAGAGGAAAAAGTAATTATAAAAACTTTATCACTCCAAAAGTGCAGAGGAAAACAGGGAGAAAAAAATAGCAAAGTAAAACATACTAAACAGAAAATATAAAAGAAGATAATATAGTCAGCCCTCCATATCCACAGCTTCCACATCTTTGGATTCAACCAACATGAGATTAAAAATATTTTTTAATTAAAAACAAGAATACAGCAATAAAAATAACACAAATTTAAAACATACAGTATAGTAAATCTTTGCATAGCATTTACATTGTATTAGGCATTGTAAGTAATCTAGAGATGGTTTAAAGTATACAGGAGGATGTGCATGGATTACATGCAAACACTATGCCATTCTACATAAGGAACTTGAGCATCTGTGGATTTTGGCATCCACAGGGAGTCCTGGAACCAATGCCCTGTGGATACCAAGGGATGACTGTAATAACTCCCAATACTTGCAAGTGGATTAAAGCCAACCACTGAAAGGAGACATTATGAAAATGAATGAAAGAGAAAGACCTAACAATATGCAGTTGAGAAGAAAAACACGCAGAACAATATCAGTCTGAAAGTTTGAAAATGAAGGGTGAGAAAAAAAAGATCATGCAAATTCCAAATGAATGTTGAGCCACAAGATTAATATATGACAAAATAAAATCTGTGGCAAAAAGAACAAATAGAGAATGAGATAGATACTATACCAAAATAAAATAAATCATTCTCCAAGATGATGTAGCAATCATGACCTTGCATGCACCTAACAACATAGTTTCAAGTTATATAAAAGGCCAAAGCAGATCATTTTATACACCTAGTAGATTTTTAATATTCTTCTAACAGCAAATGATAAATCTAACAAAAAAAATTCTGTAAGAATATTTGAAGAAAATATCTGTAAATTTATCTGTTTTATATAGAACCCTGTACCCAATAAAGATTATAACCTTTCTTCTTAGAAAATTTACAAAATTGACCTTATTGTGAAGACTTTAGCAATTTTCAAATAATTTATATTATGCATATTTGTATCAATATGCAATTAAATTAGACATCTACAAGCAAAGAGGAGAGGTTTTTTTTTGTTTGTTTCTGTTTTTGTTTTGAGACAGTCTCGCTCTGTCGCCCAGGCAGGATTACAGCTTACTGCAAACTCTGCCTCCTGGGTTCAAGTGATTCTTGTGCCTCAGCCTCCCAATCCCTAGCTTGGATTACAGGCACGTGCCACGGTGCCTGGCTGAGAGGTTTTTTTTTAAAGAAGTGAAAAAAAAAAAAAAAAAAGAAAAGAAAAAAGAAATAGAAAAACCACATGTTTGGACATCTAAAAATATCTTTCTAGTTAACTTTTAGATTCAAGAGGAAATAATAATGAGAAATTGAAAATATTTTAAATGAAGTGAAAATAAAATAATCACATAAAAATGTGTGATGCAGTAAGGTGGTGATTAGAACCAAAATTTATCTGTAAAACGAAAGAAAGATAAAAAGTAAATGAGTTTGTTGTCAATTCAAGAAGGGAGAAAATAAACCAGAAGGAACCAAGAAGGGTAGAAAAAAGGAAATAATAAAGGTAAAGTAAAAATCAATAAATTAGAAAAACGTACAAAAAGTTAGAATTTAATATAGTTAGAATTTGAGTTTTTGAATGAAAGAAAAATTTCTAGTGAGGCAAATCAAGAAAAAGGGCACAAATAAATAAAATATTAAGAACAAAAAAGGGAACAGAAACAAAACATTAGAATAGAGATTAAACAAATCATAAGAGAAAATGGAAAAATTTGTGCAAATAAATTTAAAAAATCAGAATAAAAGATTAAGGCTTCTTTTGCAAGGATACAGGAAGAATAGATACTGGGGTGAAATTAGCAATCTTGGCCACACCTTCTAGTCCTACTTTATTGAGTTTTTAAAAATCATAATTGACAAATTACAAATTGAATGTGCTTTCTTTATCTTTTGAGGAAATTGTGTGTTTTCTCACCTAAAGTTAGGATGGTGGAATGACATGATAATAGGATTCTGGATCTCTGAGACTATAGCACACTAACTGTGTCCTGAACTGACTACCTCTGGATATCTTAGGCGTGAAAACTAAGTTTCCATCTTGTATAATCCACTGCTATTCAGTCTTTTTATGTTGCCTGCAATCAAGCCTATTCCGAACTGATACATAAACACTTTAATAGAGACCATTTATAAAAATATATTACAAAACCACTCATAATGTCAAAGTACTATGAATGGTGCCTCTAGAGTTGTGCTATGGAAAGATCCTGAAAGCTGAAACTTGATAATTATTCCTATCAGAGTCAGGAGGAAACAGAGCTGCTTACTATATCTACTCCTTTTCAATATTGTATCTGAAGTATAAGTTAATGTAATAAAGCAAGAAAAATACATAATAAATATAAGAATTTAAAAGCAAAAAGAAAGCTGTTCTTATTCGAAGATGATGTAATAGTCTGTAGGACACTTTATAAACTATTAGAATTAATGAGTGATCACTAAGCTGGATATAAGATCAACTAACAAATCGATAGCCTACTTAATCACCAGTAATAGACAATTAGAAATGTACCTTAAAAATGTCATATTCACAAAAATGTGTACGATGCCTGTGAAGAAAATAATGAAATTTTATTGAAGGAAATAGAAGAAGACATGGTATATTAATTAGGTGTTTTTACATGCAAGTAACATATATCCAACAGGAGGTGTCTTGAAGTAATATTTATTACTTTACATTACATGAAGCCCAGCATGGGCAGGTTCAGGGTTGCTTAATCCTGCAACTCAAGGATGTCATCAAACACTCAGGATCTTTCCATCTTTCTGCTGGAGCGTCTCCAACAGGCATTTATCTCAGGTTTGTCCTCTTCCAGTTTCAGGACTGATGTCACAGTTGGAGTCTATGTGTAAAGACCTCTTCACATGACTCTATTGAAAGGAAGTAAAGGAAGTATCTCTTTACACATCTATTTTTTATCAGACTTTTCCCATAAACCTTCATCTCATGTCCCACTGCCAGGATTGAGTCATGAGGCTATGCCTATGAAAGGATGGGAAAATCTCTCATATTTTCAGTCTCTAATATGGGACTCATTCTCTGTCGATGAGAAAGGAAGTGGAGTGGACTAATGCTGATGAGTAGGCAACCAAGAGGTCCTGCCACATCCAAATAAATGGATGGGATGACTCCATATCATTAGGTTGGCAGCTGTCCTTCAATTTTAGTATATTAATTCTGTGCAATTACAATCAAAATCAAAATACTTGTTTTATGGAACTAGAAATGCTCATATTAAAATTAATATAAAAGAACAAAGGTTCAAAAACAATTTTGGAGGGAGAGAAATGGAGGCAGCTCTCCAACTAGAGAGCAAAACATTTTATAAAACAGTAATGATTTTTTTTTTTTTTTGAGAAGGAGTCTTGCTCTGTCACCCAGGCTGGAGTGCAGTGGCCAGATCTCAGCTCACTGCAAACTCCGCCTCCCGGGTTTACGCCATTCTCCTGCCTCAGCCTCCCGAGTAGCTGGAACTACAGGCGCCCGCCACCTCGCCCGGCTAGTTTTTTGTATTTTTTAGTAGAGACGGGGTTTCACCGTGTTAGCCAGGATGGTCTCGATCTCCTGACCTCGTGATCCGCCCGTCTCGGCCTCCCAAAGTGCTGGGATTACAGGCTTGAGCCACCGCGCCCGGCCTAAAACAGTAATGATTATTCGATGGCACGGCTGTAGCCCAGAAGCCACAAACTAGTAGAAGACAAAAGAGAGTTCAGACACAAGCCCACACATATATGGAAATTTGAGATATGAGAAATGGCATGTTTTCTTTTCTTTCTTTCTTTCTTTTTTTTTTTTGAGGTGGAGTCTCACTGTCTCCCAGGCTGGAGGACAGTGAGGCAATCTCGGCTCACTGCAAGCTCCATCTCCCGGGTTCACGCCATTCTCCTGCCTCAGCCTCCCGAGTAGCTGGGACTACAGGCGCCCGCCACCACGCCTGGCTAATTTTTTGTATTTTTGTTAGAGATGGGGTTTCACAGTGTCAGCCAGGATGGTCTCGATCTCCTGACCTTGTGATCCACCCGGAGAGATGGCATGTTTTCACTTTTGAGATTGTGGTTCCACAAACAACAACAAAACGTATGGCTTCTTTGATCAAAATGAAAGCCTCATGCACCCTCGAAATAATGCGCTCTCTTAAAAGTGTGGAGAATTATAGTATTGCCTATATATAGCTCTAGTAAGCAAAACAAATGTATTGATGAACAAATTGCTTTGATTTTTCTTTTCAAATAATTGTTGTATTGCTTCTAGCTGTTATAAATCGTACTTCACTTCCTCCCAAGATTCTGAAATGGGCACCACTCTTTGATCCGCAGTCCCTCCCAAATGGGTAAGCACCTCTGTGTCAGGCAACAAGAAGCCTAAGAGGAACTCAAAACAGGAGGCTGGCATGATCCGATGTGCATTTTAGAAAGATCACTGGGCGATGAGAGGATGGGATGCAAAAGAAAAATAACCTGCCCTTAAACCTTTGCCCTAAAGCGTTTAAAAGTGTAGCTGAAGAGACGCCAAATACACAGAATGTAAAGGACAAAGAGCCTTCACATGGCAGCCCATCAAAGAGTGCACTAGGAACTCATACAGAGAAGAGCAGCATTGTGTCCTGGGACGTGACAAGGAACTAGAGGTGGATGGCTGGGTTTTGTCATGTTAGCACTTTGGGCCTCAATTTTCTCACCTTTCACAGTGGGATGATGTCAATATCTACTTCCCAAAGCTGTTACAAGAATTAAACTATAAGATCTATCTGCAAAGTGCTTTGCTGACTGTAAAAACTATCTAGATGTGAGCCAATGCCAAGTACACAGACGTATGTTCTAGTTCTGAGCTACAGTGCTTACTCTAGCAGTGAAATTTAATGTCACTGACTTCTTTGCTCCTTACCTGACTTAGATTCTCCATGTGAGCAAGGTCACAGGAAGGCAGTTTGATAACTCAGAAAGAATCCCCAAATCTTCTGATGGGAAGGCATCTTTGAGGTTATTATTTCAGCCTCCTACTCCATGTAGAAATCCTCTCTACAAATTCCTGACCTCGGTGGTCGTCTTATCTCTGCTTGCACCTTGCTGTGATGGAGATGTTACTCCCTCACAAAGCAGTTCAGCCCATCGGTGGACAGCGGGCATTGTTAGAAATAGAGCTGAAATCAGATTCCCTCCAGCCTCTGTCCACTTGTCTTAGTTCAGTCCTCTGGAACAACACAAAACTAATTCACTCCCTTCCTCATTTGACAGCTTTTCAAGGGTTTGAAGACAGCTATCAGAGCTGTCTATGTCTGGCCTTCTCTAGAATAAACGTTCCCGGTTTTCTGAACTGCCCCCCTCAGGTTATGGTTTCTAAGATGCTTCACTAGTCCAGTTATCCTCCCTGGATTGATTACTGCTTTGTCAGTATCCCCTTTAAAATCTAGTGCCACCTTCCTGCTACCACCTCTAAGTGGAAACGGCCTAAATGTCCAAGAGCGAGTCAATTCAAACAAATTATGGCATTATCTATAGAATAGTATGTTGTGTAGCTATTAAAAATGGGTTTCAAAGAATATATAAGTTGAGGGAACAATTCAGGACACAATGTTAGTTTTTTTTTTTTTTTTTGAGACGGAGTCTCGCTCTGTCGCCCAGGCTGGAGTGCAGTGGCCGGATCTCAGCTCACTGCAAGCTCCGACTCCCGGGTTTACGTCATTCTCCTGCCTCAGCCTCCCGAGTAGCTGGGACTACAGGCGCCGCCACCTCGCCCGGCTAGATTTTTGTATTTTTTAGTAGAGACGGGGTTTCACCGTGTTAGCCAGGATGGTCTCTATCTCCTGACCTCGTGATCCGCCCGTCTCGGCCTCCCAAAGTGCTGGGATTACAGGCTTGAGCCACCGCGCCCGGCCTACAATGTTAGTTTTTTTAATGTAGAATATAAATGCTACATAACCCACATTTTTAGTACTTCCATCTGCCTCATGGAACACAAGGCTCCAGAAGAGACTCAAAGGACATACACCAAAATGATAACAGTGGTGATCTCCAAATGATGAGAGCTGATTTTTGTTTCCTTCTTCATACATTTCTGTACTTCTAAGTTTTCTACTATGAATATATTTTGCTTTCATGATTTACAAAATACAAAGACCACAAAGTTTCATGTGAAGAAGAAACCTGGTACCAGGAGTAAGCCCTGATGCTCTGAGGCAGATGGGCCAATGGCATCCTCATCACCCTTGCTCCGCCCACTACACATCCCCCTATGCTGCCTGGCAAACACTCGTTGTTTTGTAGCCATGTCAGAAGTTTTTGGCTCATGTTGGGCTTTTTGTTAACTAAAATCTTCAAGACTTTTTCCCGTTAACTATTGTCAATAATTTGAATAACTGAGTTTTTTAAAAAAAAATCAAAATGAAGAACTTGCATTTTCTCCTTTAAATTCCGTCATGTTTATTTCCGCTCCTTGTTCAGGCAAACCTCCATATCCTGTTTCTGTCATGCAGCATATTACTTAGACTTCTTCATTTTGTATCAGCTCACATTTATATGTTGGCATGTCTTTCATGTCATTGAAAGGATTTTAACAGAACTGGGCACCAAACAAGGACTAGTGGCATCTTGTGCTACACCTCTCTCTGAGTTGATTTGGCCCTACTATCCAGAGCTTTCTGGATTCAATGGTTTGCCCAGCTGTGCCTTCACCAAGCCATAGATCACCCAGGCCCTATCCACTCATCAGACCATAAACTGTGTTGTCGGAAGCCCTGTTGAAAGATTCACTACCTCCAGGACAATCTTGAGAGTTTTGGTAATCTTTCAAAAAAGATAGAAAAATATGATGTGATGTTAGTATGACATGGTTTGTTCTACACAAGCTGTGCTGGCTCCTTGAGATTACCACTTCCTTTCAATGCGATTATAATCTAACTCTTTCATAATGCAGCTTCCAGTTTGCTGGGGATCAAAGTTAAACTCAACAGTGCAAAGTTCCCCAAACCTACATATTTCCCCCTTTGACAACTCGAACAGTTGCCCATCACTAATCTTCTGGCATCGCTCCTGAGATTCCTGAAAGATTGCTGACAATCATTCTATGATTAAATCTACAAATTCTTTCAGTCCCCAGGGATGCAATTTGTCAGGGCCTGGAGACCTAAGCTTATTTAGAGAACCCAGGTATTCATTTTCTAAAGAGCTTCATAACTAGGGTCGCAATTGCTTCTTTGCAGTGTTTATACTGTTCTTTCCAGTTTGAAGATCATTCTGAGAGATAGAGATGATGGAAGCTAAGTAGGAGTTGCATAATTCTGCTTTGTATCTGTCATCTGTTAGCATTACACCATCTGCCCTAAGCACAGATCTGGCCCTTTCCTATTCTTCCTGCTCAGAATATACTTGCACAAAGCTCTTTTTGCTGTTCCTGAGCATTTTTTGCAAGTCTCAGCTCATTCTGAGCCCCAGCCTTGCTAACACTATGGCTACAAGCCTGTGACACTCTTTGCTTTTCTTCTCCAGGTGATGTGCCCTGCTTAGTGCTTTTGTAAAGGCTCTTTGAAAACCTGAGAGTGCTGGAGGGCTTCCCCTGCTGGCTCGGGGTCTTCCCTTTGCTTCCTAGTCAGGATAACTGGAGACTGTATTGCCAGAATTTAATTTTGGAAAGAATGTTGCTTTAATGCTTCTCTGTCCTCTCATTCTTTGAAAACAAAACAACAAAACAAAATAGTGCAACAACAACAACAACAAAAATCACAGCTGCAAATGAGGTCTGATTAGCAGCTAGCACAGTGTATTTAGGCTCATCATGGTAAAAAAAAATCTGACAAATGATAAAAAGCGTTGCTTAATTTGCTTTAAATAAGAATGTGGAGGAACGGTTCTTTCTAGTTCATTGTGCAATGAGAAAAAAGGGAGGGAGCAGAGATCCAAAAAAACAAGCACAATTAATATTGAGTAGCAACTACGTTCTTTCATTTAATCTTCATGTCAATCCTGGAAGCACTGTTCTGATTTAGAGATGGAGAAAAATGAAGCTTAAGTTAAGTGACTTGGAATAACTTTGTAAACCAGTGGGCAGAACCAAGGGTCAAACTCAGGCAGTGTGATTGGACTGCTCGTGTGCTTTTTCCTACATTACAGGTACAGGTAAGCAGTTCACAAAACCATTCCACCCACAGATGTGTTTTTTGGACCCTATGGCATTTTAAAAAAATGTTTAGATTTATTGCCAACATTTGTAACTTAGGAGATTTTACGTTCACTTCTAGAATCCTAGCTACTTTTGATCATCTCTGGCCCTACACTTCCCCCATGGAAACCATTGGCCAAGTGGAGTAGTGGTGATCTGCCCTCTCCAGGTTGCCATAATCCCCACCTTCCCCCTCATTTATATTCTCCACTTGGTCCTGTTAGATGTTTGAGTTTGCACTGCCCTAGGCTATGCTGTTACTCCATTGTTTTTCCTGGTTTCTGAGAGAAAGCCTTCTGCCATATGGAAAAGAAGGGAGCAAAGGTTATGAAAATCAAAGATATGTCTCTTGCACTCAATTCAGCCTTATTATTCCCCTGGAAAGGGCTTCCCAGAATCTTAAGAGGTTCCGAAAAAGAGTGTGCTTGTTTCACTCAGCTTGTCCCAGGATCCTCCATTCCCAGTAATGGACTCCCTTTTGCACCGTGTTTCTTAAACCACAGAGTCTAACAAGAACATCATTCAAGTTTTTAAAGCCTGTATGTATGGGCAAGAGAGTCTGTTCATATGACCTTCTAAAAAGGACTCTTGGGCACGATCAAAATCTCTGCCTAAGCCTGCCTTCATGGTTAGGCACTACTAACAGACCATTGAAAATATGCACATCGTAGGTCATAGAGTGGACAGAACCTAGGCTGAGGATCAGGAAACCTGTTTTTTCATTTTGGTTCTGGTATTAGAGGGATACCCAGTGCATAGAACATCACAGAAACACAGACCTCAAGGTGTAAGTCCAGAAAGGGGCCTGGTAGTTAGAACGAAGAATATAGAGGGAATCTGAGTATCATTTTGATGGGAACGATCCATCCATTCATTCAGTCACTCTGTGCATATGTATTTATTATGCACACACTACATGTCAGACACAATTTAGGCAATGAGAATTCAGAATTGAACCAGACAGACAAAAGTCCCTGCCATCATGGAACTTACATTTCAGTAAGGAGAGATAGATAAGTGAATAAACCAAATAAGTAAATATCTTTGGTAATAAGACTATGGGAAAAATCAAGCAGGATAACTGGGTTAGGAAGCTTTGAGGCTGGGAGAGGGGGTTATTTAAAGAGGGTAATCAAGGCCTCTTCACAGGGAAAGTGAAATTTCAATTCAGGCCTGAAGGAAGTAAGAAAAAAAGCCACGTGAGTTTTTGAGAAAAAACATTCCAGGTAAAGGGAAGAACAAGTGCATAGACCCTGAGGTGGACTGTGCCCAGCGTGTTTGAGGGCGAGCAGAGACCAGCATGGCTGGAGCAGAGTATGCAAAAGAGACAGCCATTAGACATGGGGTCTGACAGGAGACAAACGCCCACACTGTGGAGGTACTTGCAGGACATAGGGTTGAACACTTTGATTTTTGCTCTGATTATCCTGGGAGGCAGGGAAGTGACATGATCAAGCTTATAGTTGAACAGGATAACTCTGAGAATTCTGTTGAGAATTGTATGTAGGCAGCTAGGGGTAGAAGCTGGAGTGTAGTTAGGAGGCTGTCACATGGTGGCTGGGCTAGGGAGTAGCCTTGGAAACAGCAAAACATGGTTCTCTTCTGCACATAATTTGAAGACAAAGTGAACAGGATTTGCAGAGGCATCAAAAGAGAGAGAGCACGTGCGAGAGGAAGCTGTAAGGGTTTAAGCCTGAGCAACCAGACTGATGGCCATTAACCAAGCTGGGAAAGGCTGTGGAAGGAGCAGGTTTGGCATCCAGACCAGGAGTTCAGTTTTTGCATACATTCAGATACCAATTAAACATTCAAGTAGAGATTGTGAATAGGCAATTGGGTATGTGCAGGTGTAATTATAAGTATGGTCATCAAAACCATATTGATTGTATGTAAAACTCGTAGACTGAATCAGATCACCAAAGAAGAGAGTATAAGTAGAAAAAAGAAGAGATCAGAGTACTGGGCTCTGGGCATTCAACATTACAAGGTGGGGACCTGAGATGGAATCGGCAAAGGAAACTGGAAAGGAGTATCCGGGAAGGCTGGAGGAAAACCCCAGGACAGAGGCTTCTCAGAAGCAGAGTAAGGAAAATGTATTCCAGAAGAATGGAGAGATCAACTGTGCCAAGTGTTACCTGAGGTGTCCAGGATGATGAGGACTTAGAAATAACCATAGGATATCCTGGTGAAGGGACAATTGGTGACCTTGATACGAACAGTTTTGGTGGTGGTGGTTTGTGTGTCGGAGAGAAAGTAGGAGGCGCTGGGTGCTGTGAAGTCCTAACTAGAATGACTTCCACAGCGGATGTGGGAGAAGAGAGGTCTGAGATGGAGAGCAGAAACCACTATTTAGAGGAGTTTTGCTGTGTACAGAAGGAGAGAAATGAGAGGAAATGCGGTTAAGAGTGGTGTCCTCTGTGTGTGTGCGTGCGTGCGTAAGATGGGAGCAGGTCTGATGGCTCCCGGGATTCATCCCATACAGACAGGAGAGCTGATGATTCAGAAGAGAGGGGAGGAGGATGCTAGGATAGTGGTAGGATCTGGCGCACACATGGACAGGGTGGTCTTGGTCAGGAAGACAGCGACCTCATCCACGGTAATGGTATAAAAGCGAGATACAGAGTGACTGGTAAGTGGATCGACAGAAGCTGATAGCAATAGCTGATCTCCTCAACAAGCCAAAAATGGGACGTGGCAGGATAGAACTCAAAGGGCCAGGTCCAAAGGCTTGTGGAGCCTTTGGTTGGTAAGGAGTGTATTTATCCCTCCTACAAACTGCATCTGAAAGACATCAAGTGGAGGAACGCTTTAAACCATGCGACAGGGCCAGGTGCAGTGGCTCACACCTACAATCCCAGCATTCTGGGAGGCGGAGGTGGGAGGATCGCTTGAGCTTAGGAATTTGAGACCAGCCTGGGCAACATATTGAGACTCCATCTCTACAAAATATAAAAAAAAATTAGCCAGGGATGGTGGCATATGCCTGTGGTACCAGCTACTTGGGAGGCTGAGATGGGAGGATTGCCTGACCCTGGGAGATCCAAGCTGTAGTGAGCTGTGATTGAACCACTGCACTCCAGCCTGGGTGACAGAGTAAGACCTTGTCTCAAAACTAAATAAATAAATAGATAAATAAATAAACCATGAGACAGAGTATACCTGAGAGTCACAGTTAGGAGCAAAGACTGTGGGAGTTGCCATCAGAGCTGAGGGCCAAAATCATAAGACTGGATGAGCCTACTGAGAATAAGGAGAGCACAGGCCAAGGAGTGACACTTGCAGGACACTGACATTCAGGGACCTAGAGAGCAGTGTGTGTGTGTGTGTGTGTATGTGTGTGTGTGTGTGTGTGAGAGAGAGAGAGAGAGAGAGAGTCAGGGTGGAGGAGGAAGCAGCAAAGGCAGAAATAGGGCATTGCTTTGCTAGTTCATGGCCCACTTTCTTCCCTAAAGAAGGAAATACAACTGAGCATGCAAGAGAGGACTGGATGTAGACAATTTCCTGAAGGAAGGAGCCATCAGCTGGGCCACCTGCCTCAGGGAGGCCTGGGAAGAGGGGAGGCTTGGAAGTATCACCAGATTTGGGAAGAAGAAGGTCACTGGCTTTTGAGAGAGCAGGTACAGAAGAGCAGTTTGGGCAGATGCCCAATTACAAGGGCTTAAGACGTGATGAAAGGAAATGGAGACAGGAGGAGGGTGTGAGGATCATACCCATTGAAATAGTGCTCCTATGGCATGAAAGAAAGACATACAGAGGCTCTAAGGACCAAGCACACAATCTTAAGGGAGTTCTAGCATGACATCAGAAGGACTCATGGAATGGAGGAGATCACAGAGAGAAAGGGCCCAGAGACTCTGGAGGTGGTGGTGCACCCACGTGATTCTCAAGAGTGTCTGTCTAGGTTTTCCTTGTAACTCAGCTGGGAGCCTCACGTGGCAAGTGGAAGGACCTTTCCAGACCCTTCATTTCTTCCATAGGCTTTTGGAAAGATTGTATACAACAAGGGACAGGGAAGTGTCATGTACTGTGTCCTAAAAATCCCTCAGAAAAGACAATCTGAAGCAGAACATATAAATGACATCTTGTGTGGCTTTCTCATTCCCTTTCTTACTTACTTTTCCCACATGCCTCTAAGTCGGATGCAACTGTGTGTCTCTGAGAAGTATTCTAACAGGCTTCTAGGCACCATGAGAAATGTTAGAGTCTCGTCTTGGGGCTGGTGACTTCAGGTCTAGACCCTGAAACATAATATTCTACTATTCACAGTAGAATGAAATGGCTTCAAGTCCCTGCATGTCCCATGTATTACATATTTAGTATGTAACACTTATGGGAAGTGTGACCCTGGACAAGGGGCGAGGCTTCCCTGGGCCCAGGTTTTCTCAGGTAGAAGGAGAGCATGGTCTCACCTCTACTGCCCGGCCTCTCAGGCAGCGGGCTGTCTTCCCGAGGGATGCAGGAGGGGAGCAAGGAGGAAAGGAGACAACAAGGCAGAGCAGAAGAGGAGAAACTGGATGGGGAAGCCAGAGTTCAGGCGATGGACTGGCCTGGGATTTGTAACTGGACGGAGGCTGAGGTGGGATGAGGGTCTGGGGCTCAGGCATGGCAGGGATAAGGGTGGCTTCACAGGGAGGACTTCCCAGGGCAAGTGCTTTCCTTGACTCAAAGTGACGAGCTTAGACAAGGCTTTGGGAAAAGGGTGAGATGTGGCTTAGGTGATATTGATATGCTTTCTGGATGACTGTTGATCAAGAGGGAGCTAAGATGTAGGAGTTTACATTCCCAGGCCTGATGCTGTGGCCAGCCCTGCATGTGGCTGGGTAGTTTCTTCATACACTTTTATGAAGTAAAGGGTTCCAGTGTTATCATTATGTTTAGCAGTTATAAACACTCCCATTTATTACAAGCTTACTAAGCACCAACTTTATGTATATTTGCCTGGGAAATTTGTACTTATCACTCCCAACCAAGGCTATGAAAGCACCGTACAAACACTGCTTTGTAAGCCTTGGACTGACTTGTTAGTGTGCAGCTTTCCTTACAACAGTACACGATTCGGCCTTTCAGCTCCTGACTTCTTCTTGGTGATTGAAGACTAGAGGTAGTGACGGGAGCTACAGCCTCTTCTCATGTGTGTGGGGAGGACTCTGGAACAGGAAGAAGGGTGTTCGTGAGTGCTGGCCTGGGCATGCCACCCAGGAAATAAGATCCTCACTTTGTCCTGCATTTCTCCTTTGGTATCAGCCCCTGGCCACAGTGGAGACACAAATCACTATTGTAGCACCTGTCATCCCATGGAGTGTGATCTGTTTATTTGATTGTCTCTCCCCTAAGACGACATGTGACCTTTTTGTGAGCAAGGTCTATATATCTTTTTTTGTTGTTGTTTTTTTGAGATGGAGTCTCGCTCTGTCACCCAGGCTGGAGTGCAGTGGCGTGATCTCAGCTCACTGCAAGCTCCGCCTCCCAGGTTCACACCATTCTCCTGCCTCAGCCTCCCGAGTAGCTGGGACTACAGGTGCCGCCACCACGCCTGGCTAATTTTTTTGTATTTTTAGTAGAGACGGGGTTTCACCGTGTTAGCCAGGATGATCTTGATCTCCTGACCTCATGATCCGCCCGCCTCGGCCTCCCAAAGTGCTGGGATTACAGGCGTGAGCCACTGCGCCCGGCGTATATATCTTTTATATAACTCTACATCCTTGATGCCCATGTTCTCAAGGGGGCTTGGTACATACTAGATGCTCAGCAGCACATGTTGAACAAATGAATGACTTATTGTCTCTGCTTTATTTCTGGCACGCTTTGTGAGCTTGTGCACTGTTGATTTTTGGAAAGACATTATTTTTCCTGTGTTATAATCTTATCACAATTCTTTTCTCACAGCTATTTTACTATTAGGACAATGGTGTGATTCTAAGGTTAACAGACGTTAATGTGACTTATTGCAACTTATAATTTACTAGGAAAAAGCATTTCACAATGTTAGGGGTAGGGGAGGCCAATCCTCCCTTTCCACGCATTCACATATTTCAACAATCCATGTCTGCTGGATGTATACCTGGTATGATATTGAACACATAAAAATAGTTTCTCTATTATTAAAAACTGTAACTATGCCACTTTTTAGATAAAATGTAAACCTGGCCCCCAACCCAAAGATTTAGGCTGCCTTGGCCAATATAGGAAAAGTTAGATTAGGATAGGGTAGGCATCGATGAGTTCAATTAGTAATTGTGTATATTCTGCAACTTGTCTCAAATCCTTTATCTATGGTGACAGGGGAGGAAAGTGAGCTAGTTTAAACTTCATTATCAGTTGTATAATAAATCCTTTAATTCAAATAGAGGATTATTATACATTTTAAAATAAAATGCTTTCTAGTATTAAGCTACCTGAGCAATAGCTCACCTTTCTTTTACTCCTAAATAGAAAGAGAAACTACCATGTATTACATAATTACCTAAGTGCTCTGATCAGAAAAAAGTATATAATGGCTTCAAATTTTTTCAGTATTTCTCCATGTTTATTAAGCACCCCCAGAACTGTACTCAATGTGAGAAAGGCAAGGAGGGCTGGGAGGGAGGAACCCCCAAGACATGCAAATCAATAACAATACAATTCAACAACATTTCCACACCCAGATGCCACAGGTAATATTATTATTTAGTATCAGATGATCTGCACTGAATGCATTAGAAATTTAGAGAAAGGAGGGCTGGGTGCGGTGGCTCACGCCTGTAATCCCAGCACTTTGGGAGGCCGAGGCGGGCAAATCACAAGGTCAGGAGATCGAGACCATCCTGGCTAACACGGTGAAACCCCGTCTCTACTAAAAATACAAAAAATTAGCCGGGTGTGGTGGCGGGCACCTGTAGTCCCAGCTACTGAGGAGACTGAGGCAGGAGAATGGCATGAACCTGGGAGGCAGAGGTTGCAGTGAGCTGAGACCGCGTCACTGCACTCCAGCCTGGGGGACAGAGCGAGACTTCGTCTCAAAATAATTAAAAAAAAAAAAAAAAGAAACACAGAAATTTAGAGAAAGGAGTGTATCATGACATGGAGTAGCTAGGAAACACTTCCCAAAAGACAATTGGTTAGTAAATGGGGCTTGAAGCTGACTGAGAGAGGTGGCTGGGAGACATTCTACTTTAGGGAAGTAACCCTAGCAGGGCTGGGAGGGACACGCAGGTGCGTATTCAGGAAGAGTGGCTGAGTCCATCCGCATGGAGAGCAGGTTTGAACCCGGGAGGGGTAGGAGATAAAATCGGACTAAAAAGTGGGGACCAAGAGTGTTGCACCCTGAGCGTCACACTAAGGTATCGGAATTCTAAGCCAAAATGCATTTCAAAAAAAAAAAAAAAAAAAAAAAAAAAAAAAAAAGAAAGGGTAGAACATATTTTATTGAGGGGAAACGAAAAGCCAGAATAAATGAGAAAACTTAGTAGGAAAATGTCAGATTACTTGAGACAGAACACAGGCCGTTAGACCTTGAAGGGACCTTCAACTTCATCTGATACAAATGCTTTCTTTCACAGATGGGGATATTTAGGCTAAAACAAAATCAAAACCTGCCCACGCTCACTCAGCTAGTAAATGGCAAAGCCAGAGCTAGAAATGAGTGTGGTGTTCTTTTCACCCCCCTTAATAAATTCAAATCTCCAGACTTAGACAAATCACGTCCCAGGTTACTCAAAGAACTCCCAGAACCATTGTCAATAATCCTTGAAAAAGCATGGAGAATAGGAGAACTGTTAACAGACAAGAGAAGGACAGAGTTGTCCCCATTTTCAAAAAGGGGGAAAGGGGCATATTATAAAAACTATAAGCCAGTCAGCTTGACAATTATCCCTGGCAGAATTCTAGAACAGAATTTTAAAAGGCTATTTACTCCACAAACATTATTATAATAATAGAAAGAAGGGGGAAATAACCCACAATTTCACCACTTTAACCCATCAACTGAACAGATTATTAAATAGACTCTTTGTAAGTCTTTAGAAAAGCAGAAATCATTCAGAGCCAACCCAAAACCTCAGAAACAAAACACGTCTTCATTTATTCCTTTTTCGATAAGGATATTAGATTGGTAGAAAGAAGAGGCATCAAAACCATACTTTCTTTCAGCATGGCCTTTGACAAGAACTTTTATAATTACCTTGCCATAAGACACGAACTGGCTGGTAGCCAGTGGGTACAACCATGGCTAGGGTAGGAATTATACCTACATGGTGCTGATTAGTTCATAGACCAGCCTGAAGGGAAACTACGGTGGCGGGTCATGGAGATTCTGTCTTTTGAATTTCCCTAACAGTATTTTTTTTCTCTGCCTTAGAGGACATGCTTGTCAGATATTCCTATGACATGGACAAGGAGGGAAAGTTGATTTGAAGGATGATATAATACTAATTATAATAGCAATAAACACTTCTTGAGAACTTACTTCATGCCATGAATTGTGTTAAATACACTTTTGGAACAAAATCATCACAGGTAAATTGTACCACCCTGTGAGGAAAGTAGCAATATTATCTGCATTTTAGAGATGAGAAAGCTGATGTTTTAAGAGATCAAGTCAATTGTCCAAGATGACATAGCTTATGAGGGAGGAACAAACTTTTGAATCCAGGTATGTCTGGCACCAGAGTCTGAATGAAATGACTCTAAGTAATTTTAACAGCCCACAGCTATGAACTGAAATTCTAATGGTATCACAGGGTGTAACGTCTGCATTTTAATTGTAAACGTCAACTGCATATGTAAGGGCGGGTAGATTTTGCTACATCCACATTAGTGGCTTGGGAGTTTTAGTTGACCAGAGGCTTTAAAGGGAAAACAGTATGACACAACTGTGCAGAAAATTAACCAAATATCAGCTGCATTCATGGAAGCCTAGTGCTTAAAGCCAGGCAACTAACACCGTCCCACTGGCTGTGAGATCAGAATACATTTTAAGATAAATCAAAGAAAGGTATCCAAGATAGATCTAGAAACGATGTCATATGAAAAATTATTGCAGAAACAGATGCTGTGCTTGACCAAGAAGGCCTAAGTCATCACACATTTAAGGAGCAGTCATATTACAAGGGAAGTGTATACTGCATTCCTCTAAAAGGAAGAATGGAGATATATGAGCACAAATTATAAAGAGCCATGCTTTGGCTTACTCTAAGGAAGACTGTTCTAACCTTAGAACAGTCTAGAAATAGAAATGGGCTGCTTCTCCTGTGTGGTCAGTTTGCTGTTACTACAAGATTCTAAACAGACTGGCCAACCGCTTGCTCATGTGGAAGAGATTATGGTGGGGATTAGGAGGAAGACAGATAATAAGTTACTTTCCCAATAAATTCTCACTTTGGGGGGATGAGGCAGGTGGATCACTTGAGCCCAGGAGATTGAGACTAGCCTGGGCAATACAATGAAACCACCTCTCTACAAAAACTAAAAAATTAGCTGGGAATGGTGATGCATACCTATAGTTCTACCTGCTCTGGAGGCTAAGGCGGGAGGATCGCTTGAACACAGACGTTGAGGCTGCAGTGAGCCACGCCACTGCCCTCCAGCCTTGGTGATACAACCAAACTCTGTCTCAAAAACATAACAAAACAAAACAACAAAAAACAACACGAAGACTCAACTTAGGTATTAGCTTAACAGAACTTGTTTGGTGGTTATAGTTCAAGTTGTGAATTATTCCTCAATTGCTTCATCAAATAATCCTCAAATAAGTACAAACAAGTTAAAACAATCTGCCCTATTATGAAATAAAAGAGCTCATTTAATTTTAAATTAGGCTGGGCATGGTGGCTTACACCTGTAATCCCAGCACTTTGGGAGGCCAGGAGTTTGAGACCAGCCTGGGTAACATAGTGAGACCCTGTCTCTAAGAAAAAAAAAAAAAGATAATTTTATTAAGGCACCTGAATTCATATCAGAATTATTCAACTGGTAAAGACCTAGCCCATATCAGAATCAGAATTTAAGACATCACTTTTGATGATAGTGCTCAACTAAGTCCCCTGACCACTTATCTCTGGTTTTGACCCTGCATAGTTAAGGGATTGAGAGTTCTTTGTGAACACTTTGTTCCTAAGGATACATTGCGCTACTTTCATTCAGTCCTGACCATTTGGTTGATTTAGGGGTAAAGCAGTCCTATTAGATTATTGCTACTCCAGAAGGCTGCTCTAAAATGTGCTTGACAAAAGCTGGTCTTGTCCAGAAACAAAATAACTCTCTGGCTTATTAGAGCTTTTGTGCTCCTGGATTGTTTTGTTTTGTGTTTTGTTGTTTCATTTTGTTTTGTTTTAATCAGAAATGTTCTTGCCTGTGTTCCAGCGCCATCTTGTGTTAGAAATGAGCATATTTTCCAATCAGGGTGGAAAAAACCCATTTTGGACTGTCAGAGGGACCACTACTCCTTTCTGCACCCTAGAATATCCGGATTGGAAGAAACCCCACAGGTCAAATATTTAATGCCCCTATATCATCTAGGCAAGCCTTCCCCAATATCCCTGCCAGGGGTAGAGATTTTTAGTCTAGGCTCCAGAATAAGCGTAAATCCAGGAGGCTAGGGCTGAAAGAAATTCTCCTAGAACAAATGAAAATGAAATAGTTGACTGAGAGAGATACACAAGCAGTTTTTCCTTTCCATTTCCTTTTAGTTTCACTTTCATAGATCTCCTGGTATGTTAAGAAAAGCAAAGACGTGTGACTGGAGACCTATGGAAATGCTCTGCGGTAGCTTCCGGAGCAGGAATAGATCTGAAATGATGACATAAGAAAATGCATAAATACCCTACAATGAAGGGTAGAAGTTAATTTTTTTAAGAGCAGTGCTTTTCAGTAAGTGACTGCCAGGCAGATCTTGTTCAACCCTATGTCATAATAAGACTTGTCTTAAAATCATTCCATATTTAATTCATTGGGCTTTGAAGAGAAGAATATTATATTTCTCTTCCAATTTTAGGATTATTTAAGATTTGGGTTAATGTTAAGAACCTTCTATCAAATAAAAATACTGCAAGTGTGATGCAAGCATTATCTCAAACCCTGAAAGTAGATGAAGGGTTTTGGATTGGATCATGGGTAACATCCCTTTCCTGCTCTGAGAGTTTCTTACTCTGTGATTTGGGGCCACTCACAAGATCAACAGCAAGTACGTTTGTGTTAAGGTGTCCTGGTCCAAAGAGCCCAGGGGTTAGCAGGGTAAGAGTCTCCTTGTCATTCAGCTGCACAGTTGATTCAAAGTAAGTGATCTGCACCAGATTTCTGATAGTTCACAATTTTCAGCTGCTTCTTGCCCCTTGTGTCCTTTGGGTGGTTTGTAAATTCACTTTATAGTCTCCCTCAATAGACGAAAAATTCCACAAACACAGGGACTGTATCTTTTGCTTCCTACATCTCTGGGCATCTTGGTGCTGATGAATCTGAGCCCAGAATCAGATTTGTGTCAGTATGACACCAAATCATGGACTTTGAGAGACGGCAGCAACCTTGGAGATCACCTGGTTCAATCATCTCATTTTTTAATTGGGAAACTGAGGCCCCAAAATGGGATGTTATGCACAATATCACATAATTCAATGGTACTGAGCTTGGATCAGTCCCGGCGTCTCCTGTTTTAGCCACTAACGATGTATCTCAATCTCTCTGTCTCCACAACAGCAGAGGACATACACTGTTCCCACCCCAGCTTAAAGCAGCTAACCACACACAAGAACCTGCTCCAAACCCGGGAGGTGGAGGTTGCAGTGAGCCGAGATCATGCCATTGCACTCCAGCCTGAGTGACAGAGGGAGGCTCTGTCTCAAAAAATTTTAAAAAGCCCTATGTGAGTGAATATTGCCTTCTACTTCATAATATATACATTTGCTTTAACATTAAAAATTAATGTTAGAGGCTGGGCGCAGTGGCTCACGCCTGTAACCCCAGCACTTTGGGAGGCCGAGGCGGGCGGATCACGAGGTCAGGAGCTGGAAGCCATCCTGGCTAACACGGTGAAACCCCATCTCTACTAAAAATACAAAAAAGTTAGCCAGACATGGTGGCGAGCGCCTGGTAGTCTCAGCTACTTGGGAGGCTGAGGCAGAAGAATGGCGTGAACTCGGGAGGCAGAGGTTGCAGTGAGCTGAGATTGGGCCACTGCGCTCCAGCCTGGGCAACAGAGCGAGACTCAAAAAAAAAAAAGAAAAAAGAAAAAGAAAAAATGAGTTAGATTTTTTTTTTTTTCTAATAAGGAAAATTGGTACTGAAGATCTAATAGTAAAGAGTCATTTATTTTCCTTGGCATACTGCTGTAATCCCTGGAGTTAAAACAAAGTTGTAATGTTGGGTGGAGTGCTTGGGGTTCTAGAATGGTGATCCTCCTTGTGAGTATGGTTCTGTGCCCCCTGAAGGTATGTGAGGGAGGATGGAAGTCAGGCAGGGGGGTCAACAGGGGAGGGAAAAGCCAAGACCTTGTCATTTACAAAAATTAATTGTTTTAACAGCTTTGTGGAGGTGTGATTCACATATAATTTATCCATTTAAAGTTCAACGACTTTACAATGTAATGGTTTTCAGTATAAAAGTGCTGTGTCTTGAGAAAACAGGACAGACAGCGTGAGAAGCTGGAGCTGGTGATGGTTGTATTAAAACACATCCCTCCACGCAGTGCCTTTCGGAGTAGAAGAAATAGCGACACCTAGCTTTTAACTCAACGTGTGCTCTGTCCTGCTTCTTGGTTATCTGTAGGGTGTTATTTATTTATTTATTTATTTATTTATTTTTGAGACGGAGTCTCGTTCTGTCACCCAGGCTGGAGTGCAGTGGCCGGATCTCAGCTCACTGCAAGCTCCGCCTCCCGGGTTCACGCCATTCTCCTGCCTCAGCCTCCCGAGTAGCTGGGACTACAGGCGTCCGCCACCTCGCCCGGCTAGTTTTTTGTATTTTTTAGTAGAGAGGGGGTTTCACGGGGTTAGCCAGGATGGTCTCGATCTCCTGACCTCGTGATCCGCCCGTCTCGGCCTCCCAAAGTGCTGGGATTACAGGCTTGAGCCACCGCGCCCAGCCTGTAGGGCGTTATTAAACCAGAGAAGCACCACCCCTACTCCCTGACAAACTGAACTGAAGCCATAGACATTTGCTTTATTTTCTGGGCAGAAATAATGGACTGCAGGGATAAACTAGCAGAAAATAGCGGCTGCTGAATTGGTAAGGGAAAGAAACGAAGGGCCAGGAAATGTCATGAGTGATAAAGCAGTGAGCCACATTTTTTTTTTTTTTTTTAAGGGAAACATAAATTTATCCTAGGGAGTACACTTGAATCCAATCAAGGTTAAGTAATCAGAACAGATATCAGAAGTAGATGGCTTAAAACCACATTAAGAGATGGCAAGAGGCAGCAACTAGGAGCATGGGCTCTAGAGCCAGGCACCAAGGCTCCAGTGCTTGACTTGGGCAAGCTAATAAATCTCTTTATGTCTCAGATCCCTTACAGGTAAAACGAGGGTAATAAGAGTAGCTACTTCCCTGGGGTGCTTGAGCGAATTATATTTGTTCACAGAGCTTACAACAGTGTCAGGCACATACTAACTGCCTAACATTGTTATAAGTGTCACTTATAACACTGCTTACTAAATGTAAGTATTTGTTAATTATTATACCACGCCCTGTTCAATCTGTGTATCATCCCCCCACTCCTCTTTTCCCAAACTCACATAGACTCTCTCTCTCTCTGTCTCTCTCTCTCTCTGTCTCTCTGTCTCTCTGTCTCTCTCTCTCTCTCTGTCTCTTTCTCTCTCTCTCCCCCTCCACCTCACTCTTCCTTATCACATCAGGCATATTGCTGCTTGGGAAGCTTGTACCAGCTGCTCCCTGTGCATGGAATACCTTTTGTCTAGATATCTATTACTTTTACTTCCTTACGTCCTCCAAGTTTTTCCTTAAATGTTCTCTTCTCAATGAGGGGCATCCTGAGTACTCCCAACATTCCTTGTCCTGATCTATGTTTTTTTTCTATAGTTCTTATCACCTTAGAACATACTATACAATATACTTATTTATTATCTATTATTGTCTATCTCCACATGTCCCTACCCCAAGGCCTGCCCACCCACTGGCATGTAAATCCCATAAAGGCAGAGGCTTTTACAATCTATTTTGTTCCCTGATCTATTCAAGAGGCTACAGACAGTGCCTGGAACATGGAGGGTGCTTGCTAAATATTTATTGAATGAAGAATTGAAGGCTAATTCATATTAGATAATCTGTTGTAATTTCTTGACACCCCTGGGTGTGCTCATTAGAAACAGGCTAAACCCTCGCATGTCTGGAGTGACCTAAGTCCAGCCAGTACACCTTTTGGCTGCCCTTTTCACCACCCGAGGCTTTTACTTTCCTCCCTCTCTCCTACTTTTAAAAATTATTTCTTATGGAAGTCTTTTCCTGCTTTTTGCTCTGAAGCTCAAAGCTTCTCACGCTCTTTTCTAAGTCATTTCTGTTGTCCCTTCCGGATCATTCCTATTAAGCCTTTTTTTTTTTTTTTTTTTTTTTTTACAATGTGATGACCAAAACCCTAATGTGGCATTCCTGGAAGGAAAGCCCCAGCCAGGAATGTCACAGCTCCAGAGTCTTTTCAGAATTCTCCATCCTCTAATTAGGATGGCCACACATCTCAGCTGCTGCTTTTGACTGCCGCTGTGAGCTGAATGCTGATGTCCATCATTGTGCGTAGATAATTTCCCGGAGCAGTGAAAACTAATAATCAGTGGTATTCTCAATAGAGCCTTGCCATTTAGTGTGGGTGAGTTATTTAACACTTCATTTTTTTTAAGGTTGAATTTAATTCCTTGTCATGTTTCCTAATTAGGAAGATTTGTGAGATTCATTTTGATTTTTTGAAAAATTCCTTTCCAGGAATGCTTATCTCGGCTTCGGTGAATGTTTCATCTGCTTATTTCACCTCTTAATTCCTGCTGGGGTTGTTAACGTGTCAGACTTCAACAGCAGGGCTGATTCTGGGGCTGCCTCATTGTTGGCTGTTTTTCAGACGAGGCTGGGTCTTTATATTCAAGGCGGATGGGCACAAATGCAGCTTTTTCTCCCCTTCCTCCCTCACCCTCTCCTGGCCCCCTTGGCTCTCCTTTTGCGCCTTCTTCCCACCTCCCACTTCTCCTTTCTGTCTAATCCAGCCTTCTCCCACATCCTTTCCTAAAGCTCCCCAAATTCTGGTTGCAAATGTGGCCTTTACGGACAAACAGTTATGATAATAACACTAAAATGACAGATAATGCTGTATCCTGCATCTCACCACTTACTCCGTTCTCTTTCCTCCTTCTATTGTCTTAGAGGAGATTGATTTTTTTCCTCACGAATTCACCTTGCTGCTCTGTTCATCCATTTACCTGTTTTCTCCGTCTGATGATTTTCATTTCCCCTTGGGAATTTCCTCCTAACTCTCTCAGCATTTGAAAACCTAACGAACTTCACGGGGTTCCAGGGAGGGCTGCCATCACTCATGATTCCTGGAACGGGTTTAGCGTGGCTTAAGACATTTCCACCCAGAACGCATGTAGAAAATATGAAAGATCAAGTAAAATGTTTAGTTTTCCTGAGAAAACTGGTGACTGTGGTCAGTATGCATAGTTTCTACTGCAGTGGCTCTTTGCCTGGAACTATGAAGCAGAAGGAACTATGATGATACATCCCCTGCGTTAGGCTACCTATCAGAGGAAATTGCAGGGATTGCACGCAGAGAGTATAGTCATCTCTTGATATCCATGGGGAGTTGGTTCCAGAACCCTCCTCGGATACCAAAATCCTGGGATGCTCAAGTCCCTGATATTCAATGATGCATATAACTTACACATATTTGCATATAACCTACATATATCTTCCTGTATACTTTAAATTATCTCCAGTTACTTGTAATACCTAACAACAGTACAAATGCTAGGTAAATAGTTGTTGTACTGTATTGTTCAGGGAATAATAAAAAGAAAAAAGTGTCTGTCGATGGTCAGTATAGACACAACCATCTATTTTTTCCCCAATATTTCTGATCTGCGGTTGGTTGAATGCATGACTGTTGAACCCATGGATATAGAGAGCCAGCTATAAAATGATATTCCCCCATCCCCAATTTCACTTCCTGCGATTTCAGTTTTCCGCTGTCAACCATCACCTGAAAATATTAAGTATAAGATTCAAGAGATAAATAATTCATATTTAAAATTGCATACCATTCTGAGTAGCATAATGAAATCTCATGCCATTCCCTTCCCGTTTTCCCCAAGATGCGAATCCTCCCTTTACTCACTATTTCCATGGTATCTACAGGCACACCTTCTTTTATTGCACTTTGCTTTATCATGCTTCACAGATGTTGCTTTTTTTTCTTTCTTATTTATTTATTTATTTTTTTACAAATTGAAAGTTTGTGGCACCCTGCTCAAGCAAGTCTGTTTCGATTTTCTAACAGCATGTGCTCTCTTTATGTTTCTGTGTCACATTCTGGTAATTCTCACAATAATCCAAATTTTTCATTATCATTCTGTCTGTCATGGTAATCTGGGATCAGTGATTTTTGATGTTACTATTAGAATTGTTTCAAGATGTTGTGAACCGCACTCATATAAGAGCAAACTTAATTGATCAATGTTGTGTGTGTTCTGACTGCTCCATCACCCAGCCCTTTCCCTGTCTCTCTTTCTTTCCTCAGGCCTCCTTATTCCCTGAGACACAAGAGTATTGAAATTAGGCCAATTAATAACTCTACAATGGCCTCTAAGTGTTTAAGCGAAGGGAAGATCACACATCTCTCACTTTAAATCAAAAGCTAGAAATGATTAAGCTTAGTTAGGAAAGTGTGTCAAAAGCCAAGATAGGTCAACATCTAGGTCTGTTGTACCAAACAGTTAGCCAAGTTGTGATTGCAAAGGGAAAGTTCTTAAAAGTGCTACTCCAGTAAACACACAATGATAAGAAAGCGAAAAAACTGTATTGTTGCTATGGAGAAAGTTTCAGTGGTCTGGATAGAAGATCAAACCAGCCACAACACAGCCTAATCCAGAGCAAGGCCCTAACTCTCTTCAATTCTGTGAAAGTGGAGAGAAATGAAGAAGCTGCAGAAGACGCTTGAAGCTATCAGAGGTTGGTTAATGAGGTTTAAGAAAGAAGAGATCTCCACAGGCCAGGCACGGTGGCTCACGCCTGTAATGCCAGCACTTTGGGAGGCAGAGGCAGGTGGATCACGAGGTCAAGAGATCGACGACGTCCTGGCTAACGTGGTGAAACCTCGTCTCTACTAAAAATACAAAAAACTAGCCATGCGAGGTGGCGGGCGCCTGTAGTCCCAGCTACTCGGGAGGCTGGGGCAGGACAATGGCGTGAACCCGGGAGGCAGAGCTTGCAGTGAGCCCAGACAGCGCCCCTGCACTCCAGCCTAGGCGACAGAGCGAGACTCTGTCCCCCGCTCCCTCCAAAAAAGAATACCAACTAGCACCAAATGGCACATGCTTGCCTTACTGCATTAAAGCTGGATATCCATTATCTTGTCCTGTAGTCTTAAACATTTTTCTGAGGTTTTGACCAATGCATCAAGAAGAAAGAAACGCCTTATTTGCAAGTGATAATGATTGTCTATGTACAAATTCAGAGGGATGAACTGTCAAGCTGTTAGAACTAATAAGACATTTTTTCATATTGTGGTAGGACACAAGGTAAATAAACAAAAATCAATAGCTTTCCTAAATTACATCATTCACAAAAAAACTACAAAATATCTAAGAACAAACTTCCCAAGGATTATGCAAACCTATGTGATTTTTTTTTTTTACGGATTCTGATGCAGATCTGAAAAAAAATATTTTTAATGCATCTAAAGATATAGAAAACAAGTATTTCTGAACGGAAAGACTCATGATATTGAAAATTTTGAAAAAGAAGAGAATTAGGAGAGAGGTTCCTTTATGAAAAGGCAAATATGTTAAAGATGTAATGATTATAACTGCGGCATATTTTAGGAATAAGCAGATAATTAATAGAGGAGAATGTTCAGAAACAGATATACACGTGTATGTATACCTATGTATATGTATATGCAAATTTAGGTTGTAATTAACAGTGGCACTTCAAAGTAGTGAGGAAAGAATGGATTATTCAATAAATGACATAAGGGCAATTAGTTAACCATTTGGCAAAAATAATCTCTTATTAAACAATCTTATTTCCAAGAGTTAATTCCAAGGAAGTAAATGGACAAATGTGAAGAAATGCCTGTTGAAGCACTTTTTTTGGAATAGCGAAAAATAGAAAACCACACAAATGTCTACTCAGTAGATTATTTCAAATGTGTATATTTGTGTGTACGTAGTATACATAGAAATTATGGAATGCCATAAGTCTACTTTAAAATATGGCCAGGTGCAAGATGGCTCACACTTGTAATCCCAGCACTTTGGGAGGCCCAGGCAGGTAGATCACCTGGGGTCAGGAGTTCGAGACCGGCCTGGCCAACATGGCAAAAACCCATCTTTACTAAAAATACAAAAATTAGCTGGACGTAGTGGCGCACGCCTGTAATCCCAGCTACTCAGGAGCCTGAGGCACAGGAATCGCTTGAACTCGGGAGGCGGAGGTTGCAGTGACCAAAGATGGCGCCACTAAAAGATGAAATAGATTTAAACTAAATGGAATGGAAGGATATCCACATAATCTTTAAAGTGAAAAAAAAATCAGATTCTAAATCTATAGGTATTCTTTGATCATATTTATTTTTTCAATGTGTAGAGGCATAGAAAAGTCCAGAAGGATCTATAATGAGCTGTTTTGTTTTCATTTTCCATGGGGTAGATCCTTTATTGCATGGAGATTATTTCACTCTGTTAGCTCTCTTTACATCAGTAGGAATACATCCTCATGGTTTTAAACTTCTTGACACTCTACCCTAGGTAAATATGCTCGCATAGAACTCGCTATTCACCGTATTACCCATAAATCATATTGCACTTTTTAACTTTTCTAAATTACTTACTTTTTGCTTTCTTTTCTAGATTATAAAATTCGTGAGGGCAGGGACCGTATGTAAAGGTTCACTTGTGAGCAAATAACCTTCATTTATTGAACTCTGTGTACCAAATACTGTGCTAAATGCTTTCAATAATCTCACTCAGGGAGATATTACTACCATCTCCATTTTGAGGATGAAGATATTGAAAGATTATGAAGTTTCTCCCAAATGCCATTGCCAGGCCTGTGTGACTCTTGGCCGTTACACGGTGATCAATAAAAATCTGTTTCATAGGAAAGAAATACAGCCAGCCATGGCTTTAAGATCACTGGGTGCTGTAGTTGGATCAGAAACCCTTTAAACTCCTTCATAAGACAGATACTCGCAAGCCCCGCCCAGGACGACCGCCCGCGTGCGTACGGATAAGCGTGCAGGGGCGGGGCGAGCTTGTGGAAGTGGGGCGGGGACAGCTCTGATTGGCCAGCGTCGGGCGGAAGTAGGGAGGTTGGGTGGTCTGTAAATGCTGGCTTGTGACAGGGAGGGGGAGAAGGAAGGCCTTCGTAAAGGTTGCCTCTCCGTCCCTTCGCTCCCGGGGACCCGCGGAAAAAAAAAAATCCAACACCCAGGCCCCGCGGCTAGCCCCTTCCCACAGCCTCTCTCCGCTCGATTTTGTCACCGTTATGTGGGAAGCGAATCCGGTGAGTAGCCGGGCGGGACGGGGCGGGCCCAGTGGGCGGGGTTGATGAGAGAGGGGCGGGAGGGGGCCACCGGAACTGCTTCCCCGCGCTGGCTTCAGTCTGGGTGTTGAGTTCCGGGACCGGAGTGCCAGGGCCTTTTGGCTTCTGCAGTCTGTACCTTTTTCAGCAGTGGAGGTGCCTCGGTAGAGTCTCCAATGCATTATTGTTTTGTTGTTACAGTTATTTATTTTACTTCCTGTGATGTTTCAGCCTCATGCCTTCACCGTTTTTTTTTTGTCGTTGTTGTTTTTGAGACGGAGTCTCGCACTGTCGCCCAGGCTGGAGTGCCGTGGCGCGATCTCGGCTCACCGCAACCTCCGTCTCCCGGGTTCAAGCGATTTTCGTGCCTCAGCCTCCCGACTCCCTTCACTGTTTTTTGAAACTTTGTGTTTTGCTTTCTAATTGGAGTAACTGGCCTTGGAACCTGTAGTCAATCATTTGCCTCAGGTTTACCTGCCAGTCCCATCCGTCTAAAGCAAGGGAATTCGACCCCCTTGTCTTGAATGGGCCTAAGAGGAGCCGTCAGTTCTCCTTTTCCCTTCTTGGTGGACAGCCGTTTAAAACTTGGAGTATGGACTGTTATGTTCTTAGATATTTTCATTCAGTGGACAAAGTGATGATCTGGGACATATCAACTGCAAGTCTGCCGTCTTCCTTGGTTGACTCTGGTATTTTCATTATGACTTCATGTATTTTTCTCTCCTTTGCTTTTATACATTTATTTATTTAAAGTGCAACATAGGGGCGGAAAAGTGTCATACCTTTCCTTACCACCCATTGTAAGGATCACAGCCACCGCTCCTTGAAACAGAAGATAGGTTAACAAGGTAAAGCATAGCAAATCTAATCAAAGTTTTACGCCACCCGGCACTTCAGAGACCAGGGAGATCTCTGTTTTTATGCGTAGGACCCGTGAAGCATAGACAACTGTATAAAATGTGATCGGACAAAGGATATACTCTCACGTTAATAAACTGAGGGAGGAAACCCACCAAGGCCTGTTTGTTCAGATTCTTCTTGACCTTTCTGTGTATCATTTCTTCCTCCTACAGAGGAGGAAGGACCCTTGTGGAATGAGGGTCTTAGCGACCTACTATCAGGCAAAGTAGGTTAGAGAATCTCTTTATGGCCAGTTCCTATAGAGAATGGCAGGGAGAGGTTACAGTAATAGTTCCAGTTTTTATGGCTTGCTTTGTAGGAGAGGAATTCTAGTTTCTCTCACTCACCTTGGGGAAGAAGAATTCTGGTTTCTGTGACTCACTTCAGGGACGAAAGATGGGCAGGAGACAGAAGGGTAAGAGAAGATCAGAGGGAGACTTTGCTTCCGAGGCTGCTGCTGAGGCCTTCCAATCTCTATTAGTTCGGAGTACTCAGCATGCCAAAGTATCATACTTCTGGGTAGCATTTTCTGAACCCCAACACAACCCTCAGAGAGTGGGATCTATTTGCCAAGAGTATTCTTCTGTTGCGATGGTTGAAACTGCCTGGTAAGATGGCAGATGTACGGTATTTACAACTTAGGAGTTGACTGGAAAAATGGCAGAATCATATTTCAGCAAGCTGTTGGACTGAATACGGTCGTGCGCCTCTTAACAATGGGGATACGTTCTGAGAAATTGGTTGTTGGGTAATTTTTTCATTGTGCGAACATCATAGAGTATACTTTCTTAAGCCTACTACACACCTAAGGCTATATGGAATAGCCTATTGCTCTTAACCTAGAAATCTGTACAGCGTATTATTGTACTGAATACTGGAGGCATTTGTAACACAATGGAAAGTATTTATGTATCCAAACATAGAAAAGGTACAGTAAAATAAAGTATTATAATCTTTCTGTTGTATATGCAATCCATGGTTGACTGAAAGCTTTTATGCAGTGCATAATTGTATATGAAACATACGAAACTACCCCAATGCTGAGATAACTGCTTAAATTTACTTTAATGACCCCTAATTTCCATATTTGCAATAATTTCCTATAATCAGTATTCTTCCCCTCTCGTTTCTGTAATATATTTCCAGATAACTTAGAAAGTTTATCAGTACATTTCCCTAAGTATTTTTTTTTTTTTTTTGAGACAGAGTCTGGCTCTGTTGCCCAGGCTGGAGTGCAGTGGCCGGATCTCAGCTCACTGCAAGCTCCGCCTCCCGGGTTCATGCCATTCTCCTGCCTCAGCCTCCTGAGTAGCTGGGGCTACAGACGCCCGCCACCTCGCCCGGCTAGTTTTTTGTATTTTTTCAGTAGAGACGGGGTTTCACCGTGTTAGCCAGGATGGTCTCGATCTCCTGACCTTGTGATCCGCCCGTCTCGGCCTCCCAAAGTGCTGGGATTACAGGCTTGAGCCACCGTGCCCGGCCTTTCCCTAAGGTTTTAAGTTAAGTTTTTATCCAGTAGAAACTAGTCTGTTGGTCTGGATTTATTGGTTGCACGTTATGGTTCCTTCTTGTGCATCATATAACAATAGTCATCATCTTAGTATTTTTGACTCATACATATAATACTCTCATCAAGCCACATTAGAGGAAAGTAATTACTTGTATTTGATTTTAGCAAAAATAATTTAGAATGAGAATGTGCTCTCTGCTTATATATTCAGTTTCACTATCTGTCATCAACAACCTGCATTTTGTATTTATATCTGTGTATATCTTTATGTAACTATATACTCCATTTTTGTTATCAGTCCTTCTTAATTTTTCCATAACAAACCCTTTAGCCACCCAAGTATATGTCTTACTCAGGGTTTTAAATCTTTCGCTATATTGTAAGCTCCATACGGACAGAGATTTTTCTCTGTTATTTTTTCTATAGTATCTTGAATTAGAGAACAGAGCCTGACACATATTAGGCACTCAATAAATATTTGTTGAATTCATGATGGTGGTTGGACGAGCATGGACTAAAGATAATTCTTTGCTCCTACTATGAATTTTCCCTCCTCCGTCACACATACATCGGAATTTGCTGTTGGATTATTTGTGTGTTTGTGAGAATTATAAAGGCATTAATTAATGTCTTATATACTTGGTTTGTTACATCATTATCTCATTTCTTTGTAAGAAATGGGTTTTCTTTTTTTTGAGACGGAGTCTTGCTCTGTCGCCCAGGCTGGAGTGCAGTGGCTGGATCTCAGCTCACTGCAAGCTCCGCCTCCCGGGTTTACGCCATTCTCCTGCCACAGCCTCCGGAGTAGCTGGGACTACAGGCGCCCGCCACCTCGCCTGGCTAGTTTTTTGTATTTTTAGTAGAGACGGGGTTTCACCATGTTAGCCAGGATGGTCTCGATCTCCTGACCTCGTGATCCGCCCGTCTCGGCCTCCCAAAGTGCTGGGATTACAGGCTTGAGCCACCGCGCCCAGCCAAGAAATGGGTTTTCTTTGAAATCACCTGTGCGATTTTGCTTAATTTCAGCAGAGCAGGCTGACTTTTGTTAAAAGTGGGGAACCCTCCACAGATCCTCCCACATTCTTCTTTTGTCACCCAAATAAGACATCTTTGTCTTATTGCTACCGTATTTTGTTACTACTAATAGTTTTTCTTCCTATGAGCATATGAATGCTATCGATAAGCACAATTTGGTTTTAAAAATCAACATTCTACATGTGGGTTTCTCTAGTAATTTGTTAGTGTATTTTAGTTTCGCTTTCCTGGTTTCACTTACCGCAATATCAGTTACCAGAAGTCAGCTGCGGTCTGAAAATATGAAATGGAAAATTCCGGAAATGAACAATGAATAACTTTTAAGTTGCGTACTGTACTGTGTAGTGTGATAAAATCTCACGCCATTCTGCCTGGGGCCATGAATCATCCCTTTGTCCAGCATATCCACACTGCATATACTTTACCTGCCTGCTGGTCATATAATAACATATAATGGCACTCACTTATTTACTGAGCACGTATTGTAAGCTAGTTGGTGCCAAGTCCCAGGGATTACAGTGGTGAACAGAACAGACTAGGTCCCAACCTTTATGGGTTTGCAGTCTGGTGCAGGCAGGCAGACATGAAACAAATAATTATACAGTTAATATTTAATGTGATAAAAGGATACGAAAGAAAAAGAGTACTGTGACAGTGTAGGGGGAGCTGGTACTAGAGTGGGCAGTCAGGAAAGGCCACCCTGTGAAAGTAACTTTTATAGAGATCTGAAGGATTGAGCAAGCATTAGCTAGGTAAAGGTTGGCTGGAAGGTGGGGAGAGCTGTGCAGACAGCAGAGATTGTGTGAGCAAAGATCCTGAGGCAGAAAGGAGCTTGGTGCTTTTGAAAGAGAGAGAAGCCTATGTGACTGGGACACAGTGTGCCAGAAGACAAGCCCAGGAGGTAGGAACCAGGCCATGCGTGGATTTGTGGCACATGTTTAGTATTTTAAACTTTATCCTTAGAGGAGTGGTAACACATTGAAGGAAGTGTCATGAACATATTTATGTTTTTAAGAAAATTACTCTGGCTGCTGTATAGAAAATGAGTTTATGTATTAGAAAATATGGTAGACATAATAATGGCCTCCCAAAGATAACCACATCTTAATAGCCAGAATCTGTGAATATGTCGTTACATGGCAAAGGGGAGGTGATTAGCTAATTGGCTGACCTTAAGATAAAGAGATTATCTTGGATTATCGGGGATGGGGGGCCCAAGGTAATCACAAGGGTCCTTAAAAGTACAACATGGGAACAAAAGACATGGAGTGACTGTGGAAGAATGGTCAAAGAGATACAACGTGGCTGGCTTTGGAGGTGAAGGAAGGAGGTCACAAGCCAAGGTATGTGGGTAGCTTCTAGAAGCTTGAAAAACCACGGAAATAGATTCTCTCCTACAACCTTCAGAAGGGAATCAAACTCAACTTGATTTTAGCCTATTGAGACGCATGCAAGATTTCCACAGAAATGTAAGAAAATAAATTAGTGTTGTTTTTAAGCAACTGTGTTTGTGGTAATTTGTTCTAGCAGCAAAAGAAAACTAATACTGAGGGGGATAAGAGACTGTAGGAAGACTAATAGGTTATAGTATAGTCCAGGGTAGAGATGAAGGTGACTTGGACTATGTGGTGTGACTATGAAGTCACCTATGAAGGTGATTACTAAGTGGGGAGAGAGAAAGAAGATCAATTCAAGCTGCGTCTTAGATGATGACTTAGCTTTCTGGCACAGGCAGCCAGGAACAAGATGTTTTCACTGAGCTTGGAAAAGGGAAGGCCATATGGAAGATAACAGGAGTTTGTTTTTTAACTCACTATGTTTAATGTGCTTATGAGGCATCAAGTAGTAAAGTTTGGAAGGCAGTTGTTTAGGTAGGTAAGTCTGGAGCTCAGAGAAGGCTGGGCTGGAAATTGAAATTTGAGCCTCAGTGTCAATAGATAGTCTGTCACCCAGGCTGGAGTGGAGTGGCATGATCTCGGCTAACTGCAACCTCTGCCTCCTGGGTTCAAGTGATTCTCCTGCCTCAGCCTCCTGAGTAGCTAGAACTACAGGTGTGCACCACCACAACTGGCTAATTTTTGTATTTTTAGTAGAGACAGGATTTTACCGTGTTGGCCAGGCTGGTCTTAAACTCCTGACCTCAAGTGATCCACCCGCCTAGGCCTCCCAAAGTCGTGGGATTACAGGCGTGAACCACCATGCCCAGCGCCCATTAAAACAGTGTTTTAGAAATTAATGTTTTTATTATCATTGAGAAGGATGATTTTTTTTTTTCTTACAAAGTACTTGTATCTAATTTGATGATAGATAGTTTGAGATGAAGGTTAGACCACATTTTGATTACCGTATATGTCTACTAAATTAGGAAATGTTATGCCACAATTATAGATGATCAGGAATTGAAACTTGTGTTTGCTGGCCCTGTCAGATGTTTTGGAATATCAAGGTCAAACACAGACTGAGAAGTTATTGGAAGATTTCTCCCTGAAGATACCTTGTGCTCTTTCAGTTGCTCGATTGACAAGCCTATAATATTAGGGTGAATGTTTCAACCAGCCTGAATGTTTGAAAAATAGTAACAAATGGATTCTTAAATCATTTTCTGACTTCTTCAGTATCTGGAAAGTATTTTCCCATGTTTTGTTTTAACATTTAGTCATGTTCTTTATACACACAATAGTGTAATCAGTCTCACTCTCTGATGAGTGACGAAAACCATCAGGTTTTGGGAAGGAATCACATCCTAGCAATTGAGCCATTTGCAACATAGCTTGGTGACTTTGAAAAATATATCTTATTCTCAGCATTAAAAATCAGGGTATTTTGGCCCTGAAGTAGTAGGTTCACACTATTTAAAATTCTAGATATATCTCTGCTATTCTCCACTTAAGCAGGCTTCTAGAAAACAGAATTACTTTTTGGTATTGTCAGCATTATGAAGAATTTTTTTTGTTTTTTTAAATCTCATCCCTCATTTCAGAAACTTGTCAGCACCTTTTTCCTTGACAGCCAGCAAACTTGCGTGGGAAGAGTAATCTTGCAAACGCTGCCATTTCCTTCTGCAACATCTGAGAGCACGTACTCTGAATAGTCAATATTTGATGATGTTTAATTTCCATTATTTCCTTCAACACTCAATTATAATCAGGAGGCATATTGTTGACTCCCTATTTCATATAAAGAATCTTTTAGTAATATAACAGTGTATGTTTTTGCTGTTTGTATACTTCATGCTCTGTCAATTTTGAATGTCTTACGCCTTTTTCAACTTATGTCATAGCTCACAAAAGTATCATTGTCTAAATAAAAACTGTCTTCCCTGTACTATAAGTTTTCACTGATATGTAGAACAAAAAGTTGTTATACTTATATGTATACTATATATGTGTCAAGCACTGATTTATATTTTCTCCACAGGTAGTTTGTCCAATTGTAAAACAAAATACATGCTGAAACACTCACGTGATAGTAATTGCTCTCCTATATTTTGTTGCATGACAATATAAGACATTGAATAGAATCATTTAATAGAGAATTTTGGTCAATAGCTTGTTTCTTCTCAGGCAGTAAATTTGAATTGACTAGCTTCTCAGCAGTATCAAGAATCTTTAACTGTTTCAGCTGAGGAATGCGTTTTTTCTCTTGGTTTCTTCTTTATCCATATCAACAAAGCAAATGGACTTTGTGCTTTGTGTGAAAATAATCTGAAAGTTTCCTTGAGTTTTATACTACTATATTTAAGTAAATGCTAACTATGGCTGATGTGAAATGTATCAACAGAGTGAATATAATGGAATATTATAGTGAATGGTAACTTTAAAGAAAATAAAGTGATTTTTCATGCAGATCATCATTAATCTTACATTTCAACTTTTCAAAATGTATGTTGACAAATTTATTTCATTACTTTGCCCCTGAAAATGCCTGTGAATGATCTCATAATTCCTGACGACCATCTTTTGAAGATTCTGAGAGAAAACAAGAAGGGCTAGGACTGAGCCATGAGGAACTCTAGAAGTTATAAGCTCAGGAGAAGTCAAAGTGAAAGGAGACTGAGAATTTATGATCAAAAAATAAGATGATCTGAAGAGTGTCATATCATAGAAACCAAGAGAAGAGTGATTCAGGACAGAGGATAAACTGTGAAATGTTACTGTGACATAAGTAAGATGAGAACTGAAAAGAGCATAGGATTTAGTAATGTGAAGTTCATTAGACATCCTAGGAAGTATCTTTTGTTTGTTTGTTTTTAAGTGATGATGGGTGGGAAAGGTTGGATCAGCTAGAAACATTAAATTGGAGTGAGTGATAGCATAGAAAGTGAAGAAATAAACATATTATGTAGGCAGAGTTACAGTTAATAAGCCACCAAAGGAGACAAGATGAAATCCTAAAAGCACGCAATCTGAAAGAAGATAGAAAAAGAAGAAAAACAGAACAAAGGACAGGTGGGGCTAAAAAAAGAAAAAAAAAAAAAAGCAAATAACAAGATGGTAAACTTAAAGCTAATCATATCAATAATCATACTACATATAAATGCATCAAACACTCCAATTAAAAGACATAGATTTTCAGACTGGATTAAAAAAAAACAAGACCCAAGTATAAGTTGTCTGTAATAAGAAATACGCTTTGAATATAAAGACATGAATAGAATAAAACTGAATAGAGAAAGATACACAGTGCTAACACTAATGAAGAGAAAGTGTGAATGGTGTATTATTAAGGTAGATTTCAGAGATAATGATATTATCAAGGATAAAGAATGATAAAGAGATCAGTTAACCAGAAACAATCCTGGATATTTTAGACATCTAATATTAGAGCTTTAAAATACATGAAACAAAATCAATAGAATAGCAATAAGAAATAGAAAGATACCCAATTATATTGGAGATTTCAGTAGTTTTCTCCAAATAATTGATGGAATAAGTATATTGAAAATGAGCAGCAGTATAAAAAACCTTAACACCACTATCAACTAACTTGATCTGTTTGGCATTTATAGAACAGTTCACCCATCAACAGCTGAAATACATGGGTTTTCTTTTTTTCCAGCTACATAGAGTACATGTAAAAAGATGTACCATATTCTGGCCCATAAAACATGTCTCAGTACATTTGAAAGAATTGAAGTCATGCAAGATGTACTTTCTGACCTAAATGGAGTTAAGTTACAAACCAGTGACAGAAAGATCTGTAAAATTCCCAAGCATTTGGTAAATAAATAACACTTTAAGGTAACCCATGGGTTAAAGAAATGAAAAGAGAAATAGAAAATATGAAAACACAATATATCAAATTTGTAGATGGTGCCAAAGCAGTACTTAGAGGGAAATTTGTAGCTAAATTAATGGCTGTATTAGAAAAGAAGAAATGTTACAAATCAATAATCGCAGCTTTCTAAGAAACTAGAAAAAGAAGAGGAAGTTAAACAGGAGCAAGGAAATAAAGGTTAGAGTGGAAATCACTACAACAGAAAACAACAGTGAAAATCAGTGAAACCGAAAGCTGGTTCTTTGAGAACATCAATACTATTAATAAGTTTCTAGCCCAACAGATCAGGAGAAAAAGACAAATTACCAATATTAAGAATGAGAGAGGTAACATCACTACATATTCTAAAGACATCAAAAGGATAATAAAGGAATGTTATGAACAACTTTATATCAAGCACTATGACAACTTAGATCAAATGGACATATTCCTAGAGACACATAAACTACTAAAGCTCACTGAAGAAACAGATAACACAAATAGTGTAACATCTGTTAAAGAATTTGAATTTGCAGGAAAAAATCGTTCTAAAAGAAAATTCTAGGTCCAGATGGTTTCAGTGGTGAATTCTACCAAATATTTAAGGAAGAAATAATACTAATTAACACAGTTTTAGAAAATTGAAGAGGAGGTAATATTTCACAGTTCATGAGGCTCTCATACCTTTATTTCAAAACCCATCATAGAAAACTACAGACCAATATCCTGCATGAACATATGTGCACAATTTTAAACAGAATTTCAGCAACTCAAATCTAACATATATAAAAGGATTAATACATCATGACCAACTGGTGTTTCTTCCAAGAATGCAAGGTTGGTTTAATATTTGAACAGCAATCAATGTAATTCACCAGGTAAACAAACTAAAATGAAAAGCTATATGGTGATTCCAGTACATGCAGAAAAAGCCTTTGACAAAATCGAATATCGACTCCTGATTAAAATTCTCAGCAACCTAGGCATAGAAAGGATCTTGCTCAACCTAACGAAAGGTGTGTGGAAGGGGGTTAACTCAGCAGGCTGGGGTTGTTCAAACCTTACCCATTCTTAAGCTTGTTTCCATGACTGTCCTTTGCTCACCTCCAGGGAACTAAGCTCTTGAAATTTTTTGTCTTAATAGTGTATTTGCATGCCTGAGTCCTTGAGCCGTGCTATACCAGTTTGTCCAGATTATTTATACTAGCAATGCGGTTTATGGTGAAGACCTGCTTTCCCTCTGGGAATCTGGAACTTCAGTAACAGGTCAGTCACACAGGTGCTGTTACGTTTACATGACTGAAACCCAGTAAAAACCCTGTACACTTTGGCTCAAGTGAACTTCCTTGGTTGGTAACACTTTGCACGTATTGTCACACATAGTTGGAAGAATGAAATGTGTTCCATGTGACTACACTGGGAAGGGACACTTGGAAGCTTGTATGTGGTTTCTCCTAGACTTCACCCCGTGTGCTTTTCCCCTTTGCTGATTTTACTCTATGTTCTTTCACTATAATAAAGTGTAACCGTGAGTAGAGCAACTTTTGAGTCTTGTGAGTCCTAGCAAATCATCAACCCTGAGGGTTGTCTTAGGGACCCCTGACATAAAGGGCATCTTCAGAATACCTTTATCTAACAACTTAATGGTGAAAGACTACTTTCTCCCTAAGATCAAGAACAAGGCAATGATATCCATTCTTTATTCAGTATTCTACTAGAAGTTCTAAGGAAAAAGGAAAGGAAAAAAGGCATCTAAATCTTAGAAGAAAGAAAGAAAGCTGTCTTTATTCAGATGATATGATGCCTGTGTAAAAATCTGATGGAATCTTTAAAAAGCTCTTAGAACTAATAAATGAGTTTCATAAGGTTGCTAGATACGGAATTCATATACAAAAATCAGTGTATCTCTCTATACGCTAGCAATGTGTAATCAGAAATTGACTTTTGAAATGCAGTTCCACTTACAGTACTGTCAAAAATGTGAAATAAGTAAGCCTGAAAGTAGCATAAAAGATTTGCAGTATCTGTACATGGAAACTTACAAAATATTCTTGAAAAAATTAAGACCTAAATAAGTTGAGAGACACAATTTATTCATGGGTTAGAATACTCAATATTGTTAAGATGCCAATTTTCTCCAGACAGATTGATAATTCAGTGCAATCCCAGTAAAAATAAAATCAAAGGACCTAGGATAGCCAAAGCAATTCTGAAAAAGAACAAATTTGGAGAGCTAATGTTACCTGATTTAATGATTCAGTGTGAAACAACAATAATCAAAACGGTGTAGTGTTGGCATCAAGTTAGGGAAGTTAATTAATGGAATGGAATAGAGTAAAAAATAGGGCCACAAACACGTGAGTTTTTAAATAAGGTAAGATTCAGTGGGAAAAGGACAGTTTTAACTAATGGTGCTGAAACAATTGGATACCCATATGCAGAAAAATGAACTTCACTCCATACTTTGCTATACTATAAGAATTATATAGTATATAGTATATAAAATATAGTCTATAATTTATATAGCATATAAAATATACTAATATATAGTATATAAAAATTTATATACTATAAAAATTTACTAAAAATGGATCATAGACCTAAATGCAGAATTTAAAACTACGAATTTCCAGGTAAAAAGAAAAAATATACATATATATTTTTATGTTTTTGAGACAGAGTCATGCTCGGTTGCCTAGGCTGTAGTGCAGTGGTGTGATCATAGCTCATTGTAACATTGAACTCCTGGGCTCAAGCAATCCTCTTTCTTGTCTCCCAAGTAGCTGGGACTACAGGTGCATGCTACCATGCCCAGCTAATTTTTAAATTTTTTGTAGAGATGAGGTTTTGCTGTGTTCCCCAGGCTAGTCTCAAACTACAGACTTCAAGTAATCTAGTCTAAAACTCCTGGTCTCAGTCTTCTGGCTGCAGTCTCCCAAAGTGCTGTGATTACAGAGATGAGCCACTACATCTGACTGAGCAAAATTGTTTTCAAATATTAAAATTTGTATTTCTCTAATGACTAATGATGTTGAACATCTTTTCATGTATTTTCCATCTGCTTGTTTTCTTTGGTATAGTGTTAGCTAGCATTGGTTAGGCACGGTGTCTTGCTTGGTCGCCCAGACTGGAGTGCAGTGGCACGATCTCAGCTCACTGCAAGCTCCGCCTGCCAGGTTCACGCCATTCTCCTGCTTCAGCCTCCGGAGTAGCCAGGGGCTACAGGCGTCCTCCACCACACCCGCCTAATTTTTTTGTATTTTTGGTAGAGACGGGGTTTCACCGTGTTAGCCAGGTGGTCTCAATTTCCTGACCTCGTGATCCACCCACCTCTGCCTCCCAAAGTGCTGGGATTACAGGCGTGAGCCACCGCACCCGGCCTACATCTGCCATTTTGCTTTTTGTTTTCTATTTAATTTTTTTCAAATGTTGAAATATTCACCTCTATATAATAATGTATCTTGGAGATAGTACCCAAATCTAAACATGAATTTATTTACGTTTCATATACGCCTTATATGCATAGTTCAAAGGTAATTTTATATAACATTTTTCATACTTTTGTGTGTGAAACAAGGTTAATATACACTGATCCATTAGAATGCAAAGATGTCGTATCTCTACCACCCATGTGGACAAATCTGTGGTGAATTGGCATTATCATTTCTGACTCTGAATTTACATGCTACCAATAAGCATTCATTTTCTTACATTATTCATACATAAGTTCTTTTGTTTTTTGTTTTTTTTGAGATGGAGTCTCACTCTGTCGCCCAGGCTAGAGTGCAGTGACATGGTCTCAGCTCACTGTGACCCCCAGCTCCTGGGTTCAAATGATTCTCGTGCCTCACCCTCCCAAGTAACTGGGATTACAGGCACACACCACCACACCTGGCTAATTTTTTTTTTTTTTAATAGTTTCACCATGTTGGCCAGGCTTGTCTTGAATTCCTGACCTCAAGTGATCCACACACCTGAGCCTCCCAGGGTGCTGGGATTACAGGCGTGAGCCACCACACCCAGTCTGAATATTCATACATAAAGTCTTAACAGTAAAAAGTATGACATGCATTTAATACAGTAAAAAAATAATGTGTTCAGGATAACTAAGCAGTGCAATAGCATAACCAGAATATGTTTATCAGATGTTAAACAACAGCAGCTTCAAACAGTGGCAAGCTTTGTCTTCACCTATGATGCTGTGTCTTGATTAAAATGTTCCTATACACTGTATTTTTTGACTTTAGGTAAAACATCAGAAGCGATTGAGGGACCAAGTAGTGGGTCCTATAGAGATGAGGAAGCATTTTGCTGAATGGCTTTTAAAAATGTTTCTTTTAGAGTCATCTACCTCATTAACAATGGTTTTTGTCTTAGAAATCTTTCTTTGATGTTATAAATTGACATGAATTCTTGTTTGGTGTGAATGCACGCTGCTCCAGACCTTTAATAATCTCATCACATGTTTTATCATGTTATCTACAGCCACTTTCTCTGCATTGTTAATGTTATCTTCATCACTTGTTATCAAATCACCTTGATTCAGAACCATTTTAACTATTTCATCATTGATACTGAATGAACAACTGGAGCCTCATTATCAATGTTAGAAACATCTT
Source organism: Rhinopithecus roxellana (assembly GCF_007565055.1). NCBI lineage: Eukaryota > Metazoa > Chordata > Mammalia > Primates > Cercopithecidae > Rhinopithecus > Rhinopithecus roxellana. The sequence continues at coordinate 5,400,523 of NC_044558.1, forward strand.
CAATATTCACTTCTTCCAGCTTACCGATAGACTCTGGAGGTACATCTTTTGCATATGTAAGGAGGTTATACATCTTTTTTTTTTTCCTTTGGATGATATACAGAATCCTTTGAAATCACCAATTGTTCATCATCAACACTGAACATAGTCACAGGCCAGAACGACTATGTCTTCAGTCATTGTATTCTGAGTGTTGGCAACTGCATATATGGCATCCTCCACACTAAACTGCTTTTGAAAACTTTCTACACCCATATTTCTGTTCACTATTACCAGCATGCTATTCAAGAATATATTTTTATATTTACTCTTTATTGAACTAAGGATATCCCGGTCACATGGCTTAATTAATGAAGTCACATTTCAGGGAAAGCACATGGTGTAAACATTTTTTTTTTTTTTTATGGGAATTTCAGCTGGAGGATGAAGAGACCAGTTGCCAAGGAATAACAAAATCTTACAGTTCTTACCCAGTCCAGCTTCACTGCAGTAAGCATGAGCCACTAGTACAAAATGTTTGTGAAACTAGTCAGAAAAAAAGTTTCTGGTGATGCATGCCTTTTCTTTTCCCTTTTTTTTTTTTTTTAAACATAATAGTGGACTGGTAAGAAATTCACTCCTTGAATACAGTGAGAACATGAGGTTTTGCCTGTCAAAGCAAATTTACACTTATGTGTGTATTCGCATATCCCAGCACAGTTATTCTGTCCTTGGCATCTTTAATTCCTGTAAGGGCCATCTCAGCAGCTGTAATTGGTATCTTTCTGGGACAATAATGTCAAAACAGTGATGTTTCATCAGCATTATAGACTTGTTCTAGTGTCAGATGTTTATTAGCAATGACCTTGGCAAACTCATCAAAGAATTTCTCTGTTGCTTCGTGATCACCATGTTTTATCCCTACATGTCTTTAAAAATTTAATGTTGTATCTTTTTTTCTTATTATTATACTTTAAGTTCCAGGGTACATGTGCACAATGTGCAGGTTTGTTACATATGTATGCATGTGCCATGTTGGTTTGCTGTACCCATTAACTCATCATTTACATTAGGTATTTCTCCTAATGCTATCCCTCCCCCATCCCACCACCCACAGCAGGCCCTGGTGTGTGATGTTCCCCACCCTGTGTCCAAGTGTTCTCATTGTTCAGTTCCCACCTATAAGTGAGAACATGCGGTGTTTGGTTTTCTGTCCTTGTGATAGTTTGCTCAGAATGATGGTTTCCAGCTTCATCCATGTTGTTGCAAAAGGACATGAACTCATCCTTTTTTATGGCTGCATAGTATTCCATGGTGTATATGTGCCACATTTTCTTAATCCAGTCTATCATTGATGGACATTTGAGTTGGTTCAAAGTCTTTGCTATTGTGAATAGTGCCACAATAAACATATATGTGCATGTGTCTTTATAGTAGAATGATTTATACTCCTTTGGGTATATACCCAGTAATGGGATCGCTGGGTCAGATGGTATTTGTAGTTCTAGATCCTTGAGGAATTGCCACACCGTCTTCCACGATGGTTGAACTAGTTTACACTCCCAGCAACACTGTAAAAGCGTTCCTATTTCTCCACATCCTCTCCAGTGCCTGTTTCCTGACTTTTTAATAATCGCCATTCTAACTGATGTGAGATGGTATCTCATTGTGGTTTTGATTTGCATTTCTCTGATGACCAGTGATGATGAGCATTTTTTCATGCTCATTTGACTGCATAAATGTCTCCTTTTGAAAAGTGTCTGTTCATATCCTTTGCCTGCTTTTTGATGGGGTTATTTGATTTTTTTTCTTGTAAATTTGTTTAAGTTCTTTGCAGATTCTGAATATTAGCCCTTTGTCAGATGGGTAGATTGCAAAATTTTTCTCCCATTCTGTAGGTTGCCTCACTATGATGGTAGTTTCTTTTGCTGTGCAGAAGCTCTTTAGTCAGATCCCATTTGTCAATTTTGGCTTTTGTTGCCATTGCTTTTGGTATTTTAGTCATGAAGTCCTTGCTCATGCCTATGTCCTGAATGGTATTGCCTAGGTTTTATCCTAGAGTTTTTATGGTTTTAGGTCTAACATTTAAGTCTTTAATCCATCTTGAACTAATTTTTGTGTAAGGTGTAAGGAAGGGATCCAGTTTCGGCTTTCTACATATGGCTAACCAGTTTTCCCAGCACCGTTTATTGAATAGGGAATCCTTTCCCCATTTCCTGTTTTTGTCAGATTTGTCAAAGATAAGATGATTGTAGATGTGTGGTGTTATTTCTGAGACCTCTATTCTGTTCCGTTGGTCTATATGTCTGTTTTGGTACCAGTACCATGCTGTTTTGGTTAATGTAGCCTTGTAGTATAGTTTGAAATCAGGTAGCAGGATGCCTCCAGTTTTGTTCTTTTTGCTTAGGATTGTCTTGGCAATGTGGGCTGTTTTTTGGTTCCGTATGAACTTTAAAGTAGTTTTTTCCAATTGTGTGAAGAAAGTCATTGGTAGCTTGATGGGGATGGCATTGAATCTATAAATTACCTTGGGCAGTATGGCCATTTTCACGATATTGATTCTTTCTGTCCATGAGCGTGGAATGTTCTTCCATTTGTTTGTGTCCTCTTTTATTTCGTTGAGCAGTGGTTTGTAGTTCTCCTTGAAGAGGTCCTTCATATCCCTTATAAGTTGGATTCCTAGGTATTTTATTCTCTTTGTAGCAATTGTGAATGGGAGTTCACTCATGATTTGGCTCTCTGTTATTGGTATATAGGAATACTTGTGATTTTTGCACATTGATTTTGTATCCTGAGACTTTGCTGAAGTTGCTTATCAGCTTAAGATTTTGGGCTGAGACGATGGGGTTTTCTAAATATACAATCATGTCATCTGCAAACGGGGACACTTTGACTTCCTCTTTTTCTAATTGAATACCCTTTATTTTTTTCTCTTGCCTAATTGCCCTGGCCAGATCTTCCAACACTATGTTGAATAGGAGTGGTGAGAGAGGGCGTCCCTGTCTTGTGCCAGTTTTCAAAGGGAATGCTTCCAGTTTTTGCCCATTCAGTATGATATTGGCTGTGGGTTTGTGATAAATAGCTCTTATTATTTTGAGATACATTCCATCAATACCTAGTTTATCGAGAGTTTTTAGCATGAAGGGCTGTTGAATTTTGTCGGAGGCCTTTTCTACATCTATTGAGATAATCATGTGGTTTTTGTGTTTGGTTCTGTTTATGTGATGGATTACATTTATTGATTTGCGTATGTTGAACCAGCCTTGCATCCCAGGGATGAAACCAACCTGATCTTGGTGGATAACCTTTTTGATGTGCTGCTGGATTGGCTTTGTCGGTACTTTGTTGAGGATTTTTGCGTCGATATTCATCAGGGATATTGGTCTAAAATTCTCTTTTGTGTGTGTGTGTCTCTGCCAGGCTTTGGTATCAGGATGATGCTGGCCTCATAAAATGAGTTAGGGAGGATTCCCTCTTTTTCTATTGATTGGAATAGTTTCACAAGGAATGGTACCAGCTCTTCTTTGTACCTCTGGTAGAATTTGACTGTAAATCTGCTGGTCCTGGACTTTTTTTGGTTGGTAAAATATTAATTATTGCCTCAATTTCAGAGTCTGTTATTGGTCTATTCAGAGATTCAACTTCTTTCTGGTTTAGTCTTGGGAGGGTGTATGTGTCCAGGAATTTATCCATTTCCTCTAGATTTTCTAGTTTATTTGCATAGAGATGTTTATGGTATTCTCTGATGGTAGTTTGTGTTTCTATGGGATTGGTGGTGATATCTCCTTTATCATTTTTTATTACATCTATTTGATTCTTCTCTCTTTTCTTCTTTATTAGTCTTGCTAGTGGTCTATTTTCTTGATCTTTTCAAAAAACAAGCTCCTGGATTCATTTATTTTTTTGAAGGGTTTTTTTGTGTCTCTATCTCCTTCAGTTCTGCTCTGATCTTAGTTATTTCTTGCCTTCTGCTAGCTTTTGAATGTGTTTGCTCTTGCTTCTCTAGTTCTTTTAATTGTGATGTTAGGGTGTCGATTTTAGATCTTTCCTGCTTTCTCTTGTGGGCATTGAGTGCTATAAATTTCCCTCTACACACTGCTTTAAATGTGTCCCAGAGATTCTTGTACGTTGTGTCTTTGTTCTCATTGGTTTCAAAGAACATCTTTATTTCTGCCTTCATTTTGTTATTTACCCAGTAGTCATCCAGGAGCAGATTGTTCAGTTTCCATGTAGTTGAGTGGTTTTGAGTGAGTTTCTTTTTTTTTTTTTTTTTTGAGACGGAGTCTTGCTCTGTCGCCCAGGCTGGAGTGCAGTGGCCAGATCTCAGCTCACTGCAAGCTCCGCCTCCCGGGTTCACGCCATTCTCCTGCCTCAGCCTCCCGAGTAGCTGGGACCACAGGTGCCCACCACCTTGCCCGGCTAATTTTTTGTATTTTTAGTAGAGACAGGGTTTCACCGTGTTAGCCAGGATGGTCTCGATCTCCTGACCTCGTGATCTGCCCGTCTCGGCCTCCCAAAGTACTGGGATTACAGGCTTGAGCCACCGTGCCCGGCCTTGAGTGAGTTTCTTAATCCTGTGTTCTAATTTGATTGCACTGTGGTCTGAGAGACAGTTTGTTATGATTTCTGTTCTTTTACATTTGCTGAGGAATGCTTTACTTCCAACTATGTGGTCAATTGTGGAATAAGTGCGACGTGGTGCTGAGGAGAATGTATATCCTGTTGATTTGGGGTGAGAGTTCTGTAGATGTCTATTAGGTCTGCTTGGTGCAGAGCTGAGTTCAAGTCCTGGATATCTTTGTTAGCCTTCTGTCTCATTGATCTATCTAATATTGACAGTGGGGTGTTAAGTCTCCCATTATTATTGTGTGGGAGTCTAAGTCTCTTTGTAGGTCTCTAAGAACTTATTTTATGAATCTAGGTGCACCTGTATTAGGTGCATATATATTTAGGATAGTTAGCTCTTCTTGTTGAATTGATCCCTTTACCATTGTGTAATGGCCTTGTCTCTTTTGATCTTTGTTGGTTTAAAGTCTGTTTTATCAGAGACTAGGATTGCAACCCCTGCTTTTTTTTTGCTTTCCATTTGCTTGGTAGATCTTCCTCCATACCTTTATTTTGAGCCTGTGTGTGTCTGTGCACATGAGATGGGTCTTCTGAATACAGCACACTGATGGGTCTTGACTCTTTATCCAATTTGCCAGTCTGTGTCTTTTAATTGGGGTATTTAGCCCATTTATATTTAAGGTTAATATTGTTATCTGTGAATCTGATCCTGTCATTATGATGTTAATTGGTTATTTTGCCCGTTAGTTGATGCAATTTCTTCCTAGCATTGATGGTTTTTACTGTTTGACATGTTTTTGCAGTGGCTGGTACTGGTTGTTCCTTTCCGTGTTCAGTGCTTCCTTCAGGAGCTCTTGTAAGGCAGGTCTAGTGGTGACAAAATCTCTCAGTATTTGCTTGTCTGTAAAGGATTTTATTTCTCCTTCACTTATGAAGCTTGGTTTGGCTGGATATTAAATTCTGGGTTGAAAAGTCTTTTCTTTAAGAATGTTGAATATTGGCCCCCACTCTCTTCTGGCTTATAGAGTTTCTGCCAAGAGATGCGCTGTTAGTCTGATGGGCTTCCCTTTGTGGGTAACCCGACCTTTCTCTCTGGCCGCCCTTAACATTTTTTCCTTCATTTCAACCTTGGTAAATCTGATAATTATGTATCTTGGGGTTGCTTGTCTCGAGGAATATCTTCGTGGTGTTCTCTGCATTTCCTGAATTTGAATGTTGGCCTGCCTTGCTAGGTTGGGGAAGTTCTCCTGGATAATATCCTGAAGAGTATTTTCCAGCTTGGTTCCATTCTCCCCGTCACTTTCAGGTACACCAATCAAACGTAGATTTGGTCTTTTCACATAGTCCCACATTTTTTGGAGGCTTTGTTCATTTCTTTTTCCTCCAAACTTCTCTTCTCGCTTCATTTCCTTAATTTGATCTTCAGTCGCTGATACCCTTTCTTCCACTTGATCAAATCGGCTACTGAAGCTTGTGCATGCGTCACGTAGTCCTCATGCCATGGTTTTCAGCTCCATCAGGTCATTTAAGGTCTTCTCTACACTGTTTATTCTAGTTAGCCATTCGCATAATCTTTTTTAACGGTTTTTAGCTTCCTTGTGATGTGTTCAAATATCCTCCTTTAGCTCAGAGAAGTTTGTTATTACCGACCTTCTGAAGCCTTTTTGTGTCAGCTCGTCAAAGTCATTGTCTGTCCAGCTTTTTTCTGTTGCTGGTGAGGGGCTGCGATCCTTTGGAGGAGAAGAGGAGCTCTGGTTTTTAGAATTTTCAGCTTTTCTGCTCTGGTTTCTCCGCATCTTTGTGGTTTTATCTACCTTTGGTCTTTGTTGATGGTGACCTACAGATGGGGTTTTGGTGTGGATGTCTTTTTTGTTGACGTTGATGCTATTCCTTTCTCTTTGTTAGTTTTCCTTCTAACAGTCAGGTCCCTCAGCTGCAGGTCTGTTGGAGTTTGTTGTAGGTCCACTCCAGACCCTGTTTGCCTGGGTATCCCAGCGCAGGCTGCAGAGGAGCAAATATTGCAGAACAGCAAATATTGCTGCCTGATCCTTCCTCTTGGAAGCTTCGTCTCAGAGGGGCACCTGGCTGTATGAGGTGTAAATTGGCCTCTATTGGGAGGTGTCTCCCAGTTAGGCTACGTGGGGGTCAGGGACCCACTTGAGGAGGCAGTCTGTCCGTTCTCAGAGCTCAAATACCATGCTGGGAGAACCACTGCTCTCTTCAGAGCTGTCAGACAGGGACATTTAAGTCTGCAGAAGTTTCTGCTGCCTTTTGTTCAGCTATTTCCTGCCTCCAGAGGTGGAGTCTAGAGAGGCAGGCAGGCCTCGTTGAACTGCACTGGGCTCCACCCAGTTCAAGCTTCCCGGCTGCTTTGTTTCCCTACTCAAGCCTCAGCAATGGCAGATGCCCTTCCCCCAGCCAGGCTGCTGCCTCACAGTTTGATCTCGGACTGCTGTGCTAGCAGTGAGCAAGGCTCCATGGGCGTGGGACCTGCTGAGCCAGGCGCGGGATATAATCTCCTGGTGTGCCGTTTGCTAAGACCATTGGAAAAGTGCAGTATTTGGGTAGCAGTGTCCCGATTTTACTGGTACAGTCTGTCACAGCTTCCCTTGGCTAGGAAAGGGAAATCCCTCAACCCCTTGTGCTTCCTGGGTGAGGTGATGCCCTGCCCTGCTTTGGCTCGACCTCTATGGACTGCACCCACTGTCCAACCAGTCCCAGTGAGATGAACCGGGTACCTCAGTTGGAAATGCAGAAATTACCCATCTTCTGCATCAGTCACGCTGGGAGCTGCAGACTAGAGCTGTTCCTGTTTGGCCATCTTGGAATGGACGCCCCCCTCCCCCAAGCGCTGTATCTTTTCTTAAATTTCTGCAACATGCCCGTTGAATATTCAGTGTTCTTTTCAATTTTCAGTTCATCACGACGTTTCATTATTTCATGATCAGCATACTATTAAGTGTGGATTCCCTGTGATTCTGGTGGACTACCCTTTCAATACTTGAACAAGATTTCAGTTTTAGCTTTTTGCAGGAGTTTTCTATTTTTATTAACTTCTGTTCATTACTTTCAACATAGAACTTTTATAGTTGGTCCTTCTCTTTCTTCAGATCATATGTATAGTGGTCATTTCAACACCATACTCTTCTGTAACATATTTCAGACTTAACACTGCTGCCCAGTTGCTATAACAGCTTGACTTTCTGTTCTGTAGATAAATATAAATGCTTTCTTTTTTTTCATAACACTATTATCCATAGTGGTATCTGCAGGCCTTTTTGACCTTGTCAACAGTATCTTTATACTGCAGACCAGAGAATAAGAAAAAAACACAGTAATGCACGTAGATATTGGCCTCTTGTGGGGCATTGTGAGGAACCTGCCATTGGCACATCCAGCCTGCAGATATGCTATCCAGCCTGCACGAATGGCACATCTACCCTTTGTGGCCATGCTTGCGTGGGGGAATCTGGACATGTGAGGAAAATATATATTACAGCTGAAAGGGCTTGGGAAAGTATTTTTTCCCTAGAATAAACTGTATGTTATACTCTTTCATTTTGACTGTGACCCATCACATGAGGTCAGGAGTAGAATTTTCCTCTCATCGCCTTATGTAAAGGCTCAAAAAGTTTCAGATTTTGGAGGATTTCTGATTTTAGATTTTTGGATTGGGGTGTTCAACTGATATATATTATGCTATATATATAATGTCTATATGTGTTACCAACCCAACTATACATTTTTATCATTACTTTACATAATTGTGTGTCTTTTAAGGAAGCTGATAGAGAAAGGGGAGAACAAGTATGTAGCATCTACATATTTAATTTATTACATATACCTTCTTACTGTGATTCTTCTTGTGGATTTGAGTTACCATATGGTATTATTTCCTTCTCCAATATATCTTTGTTCCCACCTGCCTTCTTGGTGCTGCTATTGTATATTTAACAATTCTGTATATTATAGGCATAATTATACAATTAAATATATATTTAAAAAATTGATATATAATAGACATACATATTTTCAGGACACACGATAATTTAATAAATTCACATAAAATTTACATATGAAATCAGGGTAATGTGATATCTATCACCTTAAATACTTGTCTTCTTTATGCTAGAAACCAGACTATTCCCTTCTAGCTATTTTGAAATGTACAATAGATTATTATAAACTACAGTCACCCTACTGATCTGTTGAACACTAGGTCTTATTACTTCTAGGTCTTATTTCTTATATCTAACTGTATATATATATATATATTTTTTTTTTTTTTTTGAGACGGCGTCTCGCTCTGTCGCCCAGGCTGGAGCGCAGTGGCCGGATCTTAGCTCACTGCAAGCTCCGCCTCCCGGGTTTACGCCATTCTCCTGCCTCAGCTTCCCGAGTAGCTGGGACTACAGGCGCCCGCCACCTCGCCCGGCTAGTTTTTTGTATTTTTAGTAGAGACGGGGTTTCACCATGTTAGCCAGGATGGTCTCGATCTCCCGACCTCGTGATCCACCCGTCTCGGCCTCCCAAAGTGCTGGGATTACAGGCTTGAGCCACCGCACCTGGCCTATAATAGTTTTTCAATAATTTTCTTAGGTTATCACCTATAAATAATGCTAATTGTGTAATAATTTTTCTAGAAACAAGTTCTTGCCATGTTACCCAGGTTGGTATGGAACTCCTAGGCTCAAGCAGTCTGCCCACCTTGGCCTCCCAAAGTGCTGAGATTACAGGCGTGAGCCACCGCGCCCGGCCCTAACTATATTTTTACCCGTTAATCAACCTCTTTTAATCACTCTCTCCCCCTGCCCTTCCCAGCCTCTGGTAACCACCAATCTACTTTGTCTCTTCATGAGTTCCACTTATTTAGCTCCCACATATGAATGAGAACGGGTGATACTTGTCTTTCTGTGCTCGGCTTATTTTACTTAGCATAATGAATTCTCATTCTATCCATGTCGCTGCCAATGTCATGACTCCATTCTTTTCTTACAGCTGGATAATCCATTGCGTTTCTAAACCAGATCTTCTTTATCCATGGATGGATGCTTAGGTTGATCCCTATCTTGGCTATCACGAATCATTCTGCACTAAATACGGGATTGCAGATATCTCTTCACTATATTGATTTTTTTTTCTTTTAGGTATATACTCAGTAGTGGTGTTGCTGGGTAATATGTTAGTTCTATTTTTTTTTTTTTTTTCCTGAGGCATCTCCATAGTTTTCCATGGTGACTGTTCTTATTTACATTCCCACCAACAGTATACGAGGGTTCCATTTTCTCCGGGTCCTTGCTAGCATTTGTTATTCTTTGTCTTTTTATAAAAGCTGTTTTAACTGAGGTGAGATGATGTCTCATTGTGGTTTTGGTTTGCATTTCTTTGAAAATTAGTGATTTTGAGCATTTTCTCATATACCTGTTGGTAATTTGTATGTCTTTTGAGAAATATCTATTCAGGTCTTTTGCCCGCTTTTAAATTGGATTATTTGTGGGTTTTGTTTTTCTTTTGCTGTTGAATTATTTGAGCTCCTTATATATCCTTATTATTAATCAGTTGCCACATTGATAGTTTGCACGTATTTTCTCCCGTTCTGTGACTTGTTTCTTCACTTTGTTGATTGTTTCCTTTGTTGTGTAGACTCTTTTTAGTTTGATGTAATTCCAGTGATCCATTTTTGCTTTGGTTGCAGTGCTTTTGAGGTCTTACACAAAAAATCTTGCCCAGACCAATGTTCTGATTTCCCCAATGTTTTCTTCTAGTAGTTTCATAGTTTCAAATCTTAGATTTAAGTCTTTAAATTTGATTTGATTTTTTAATATGGTTAGAGATAGTGGTATGGTTTTATTTTTCTGCAAATTGGATAGTCTTTTTTTTTTTTTTTTTTTTTTTTTTTTTTTTTTTTTTTTTTGAGACGGAGTCTCGCTCTGTCACCCAGGCTGGAGTGCAGTGGCCAGATCTCAGCTCACTGCAAGCTCCGCCTCCCGGGTTCACACCATTCTCCTGCCTCAGCCTCCCGAGTAGCTGGGACTACAGGCGCCGCCACCTCGCCCGGCTAGTTTTTTGTATTTTTAGTAGAGATGGGGTTTCACCGTGTTAGCCAGGATGGTCTCGATCTCCTGACCTCGTGATCCGCCCGTCTCGGCCTCCCAAAGTGCTGGGATTACAGGCTTGAGCCACCGCGCCCGGCCGAATTGGATAGTCTTTATCCAGTTTTTCTAGCACCATTTATTAAAGAGACTGTTCCCATTCTATGTTCCTGGTGACTTTGTTGAAATGAGTTAGCTGTAAATGTGTGGATTTATATCTGGGTTCTCTATTCTGTTCCATTGGTCTATGTGTCTGTTTTTATGCAAGTATCATGCTGATTTGATTACTATAGCTTTGTAGTATATTTTGAAGTTGGGTAATGTGAGGCCTCCAGCCTTGCTTTTGCTCAGGATTGCTTTAGCTATTCAGGGTCTTTTGTGGTTCTATATAAATTTTAGGATTTTTTGTTCGTTTGTTTATTTCTGTGAAGAATGTCATTGGTATTTTGATAGGGATTATGTTGAACCTGTAAATTGCTTTGGGTGGTATTGTCATTTTAACAATATTAATTGTTTCAGTTCGTGAGCATGGAATGTCTTTCCATTTGTTATGTCTTTAATTTCTTTCATAAGCATTTTATAGTTTTTCCTGTATAGATCTTTCATTTTAGTTAAATTGACTTCTATGTATTTTATATTATTTGTAGCTATTGTAAATTGAATTGCTTTTTTGATTTCTTTTTTAGATTGTTTGTTCTTGGCATATATAAATGCTACTGATTTTTTGTACGTTGATTTTTGTATCCTGCAGTTTTACTGAATTTATCAGTTCTAACAAGTTTTTGGTGGAGTTTTTAGGTTTCTTTAAGAATAGGATTATGTCTTCTGTCAACAAAGGAAATTTAACTTCTTTTTCTCCAATTTGGTTGCCATTTATTTCTCTTTCTTGCCTAACTCTTGCCAGGACTTCCAGTATCGTGTTGAGTAACAGTAGTGAAACTGGACATCCTTGTCTTGTTCCAGATTTTAGAGGAAAGGCTTTTAATTTTTTCCCATTTAGTGTGTTATTAGCTGTGGGTTTGTCATCTGGCCTTAGCAGATATGTTTCTTCTATATCCAGTTTGTTGAGGGTTTTTATTATTAGAAGATGTTGAATTTTATCAAATGCTTTTAAAGCATCTATTAAAATGATTATATGGTTTTTCTTCTTGGTTCTGTTGTGATCTGTCATGTTGATTGATTTGCGTATGTTGAACCATCCTTGCATCCTTGAGATGTGAATCTCACTTGATCATGGTGAATGATTTTTTTAATGTGTTGTTGAATTCAGTTTGCTCGTATTTTATTGAGGATTTTTGCATCTATGTTCATGGGTGATATTGGCCCATGGTTTTCTTTGTTTGTTGTGACCTTATTGGGTTTTGATATAAGGATAATGCTGTCTTGTAGAATGAGTTTGAAGTATTTCTTCCTTTTCAAGTTTTTTGAAGAGTTTGAGTAGAATTGGCATTAGTTCTTTAAATGTTTGGTAGAATTCAGCAGTGAAGCCATCAGGTCCTGAGCTTTTCTTTGTTGGGAGACATAATTATAGCTTCAATCTTGTTACTTGTTATTGGTTTGTTTAGGTTTTAATTTTCTTTATTTTTCCTCTTCTTTCTCTTCTTCTCTTTTCTTTTCTTTCTTCCTACAGGATCTCTCTCTGTTGGCCAGGCTGGAGTGCAGTGGTGCAGTCATAGCTCACTGCAGCTTTACATGCTGCACCTCAAGTGATACTCCCACTCCCACCTCAGCCTCCCAAGTATTTGGGACCACAGGCACATGCCCAGCTAATTTTTAAATTTTGTGCAGAGACAGAGTTTTGCTGTGTTGCCTAGGCTGGTCTTGAACTCCTGGCCACAAATGATCCTCCTACCTCAGCCTCCCAAAATACTGGGATTACAGGCATGAGCCACTGCACGCAGCCTGTTCAAGTTTTCTATTTCTTTCTTTCTTTTTTTTTTTTTGAGATGGAGTCTTGCTCTGTTGCCCAGGCTGGAGTGCAGTGGCACAGTCTTGGCTCACTGCAAGCTCTGCCTCCCGGGTTCATGCCATTTTCCTGGCTCAGCCTCCCGAGTAGCTGGGACTGCAGGTGCCTGCCACCACACCTGGCTAATTTTTTTTGTATTTTTAGTAGAGACGGGGTTTCACCGTGTTAGCCAGGATGGTCTCGATCTCCTGACCTTGTGATCCGCCCACCTCGGCCTCCCAAAGTGGTGGGATTACAGGCGTGAGCCACTGCGCCTGGCCCAAGTTTTCTATTTCTTTATGATTTAATCATAGTAGATTGAATATGTCCAGGAATTTTTCAATTTCCTCTCGGTTTTCCAGTTTGTTGGCATGTTGTTTATAATAGTCTCTAATAATTCTTTGTATTTATTCTGGTCTCAGTTGTCACCTTTTTCATTTCTGATTTTATTTATTTGGAGCTTCTCTTATTTTTCTTAGTCTCACTAAGACTAAGAATTGTCAATTTTAGTTTATCTTTTGAAAAATGCGGCTTTGCTTTTTAAGTCTCAATTTTTTTAGTGCTCTGATATTTATTATTTCTTTCCTTCTGTTAATTTTGGATTTGGTTTATTTTTGCTTTTCTAGTTCCTTAAGGTGTGCATTGTTAGATTGTTGTAGTTTTCTTCTTTTTTTAAAGTGTAGTTTTTTGATACAGATGTTTATTGCTGTAAACTTCTCTGTTAGTACTGCTTTTATTGTATTCCATAGCTTTTGGTATTTTGTATCTCCACTTTCATTTGCTTTAAGAAATTTTAAATTTCCTTCTTAATTTCTTCATTGGCTAGTTGGTCATTTTGGAGCATGTTGTTTAATTTCCATGTTTTTGTGCAGTTTCCAAAGTTCCTCCTTTCTTTGGTTTCTAGTTTCATTTCATTGTGGTCAGAAAAAATAATTGATATGATTTCTGCTTTTTTGTTGAGACTTTTTGTGACCTAAGATATGGCCTATTCTGAAGAATATTTCCTGTGTTGATGAAAAGAATGTGTGTTCTGCAGCCATTGGGTGAAATGTTCTGTAAATGACAGGCCTGTTTGATCTAGTGTGTAATTTAAATCTGATGTGGTTTGTTGTTGTTGTTGATTTTCTGTCTGGAAGTCCCTTACTTTTTATTATTATTATTTTTTAAAGTTTCTTACTTTTGCTGTATTGCAGTCTGCCCCTCACTTTAAGTCTATTAATGTTTGTTTTATATGCCTAAGATCTCGGGTGTTGAGTGCATAGATGACTTATTATGTCCGCTTGCTTAGTTGACCCTATTGTCATTATTTATTGACCTTCTTTATCTCTTTTTACAGGCCTTGTTCATAGTCTATTTTATCTCTTTATAAATATGGCTACTCTGCTCTTCTTTGTTTTCCAATTGCATGGAATATCTTTATCTCTTCCCTTTCATCCTCATGTGTGTCTTTATAGGTGAGGTCGGTTTCTTGTAAGTATCATATATTTGGAATTTTTTTTTCCCCATTCAGCCACTCTGTGCTCTTTGATTCGAGAAGTGAATCTCTTTGCATTCAGGGTTATTATTTATAAGGTCGTTCTTGTTAGTTCATTTTGTTGCTTATTTTCTGGTTGTTTTGTAACTGCTCTCTTCCTTTCTTACATCTTCCTTTCTGGGTAAGTGATTTTCTCTGGTTATAGGTTTTAACTCATTGCTTTTTATTTTTAGTGGGTCTATTATAGGTTTTTGCATTATGGTTACCGCAAGACTTACGAAAACATCTTATAGATACAAGAAGCTGTAGTATAGAGAGATTAGAGATTCTTTGTAATTTAGCTATTGAGTATCTTTTTTTACCCACTAGGCCTGCCTCCTTTTAAGCACTAGATGGGGCCTTACACTCAGGTTTTTCTTAGCTCCGGTAAATAATTAGAACACTGCCCATGCTGAGTGGGAGAGGTACCAAAGAGGTTATCCTGGCAGCGCGGGAAGGCTGACTTGGGGTTTGTGCCTGGGAAACCTGTGGGTGAAGCTCCTATAATGTGGTGTTGCTGAATAGCCACTCTGATTTGGTGTCTCCTTTGATTGAGTCACAGAGCAGTTTCCAGGGTTAGAGATTGTAGTCCTACTTAACTCCTTTGTCTCTGGCTGTCTTCAGGGATAGTTCTCCCTTCAGGTACTCCCAGTGCTTCCTGTAGATTGAGGCAGGGACAGGTCTTCTGTCAGGGAACCCAAGATGGTGGGAAAGCTGGTTGGCCACCTTAATCTCACTTTTTCCAGTGTAGAAATCATGAGTCAGGGGAAAGTTTTCTGTATGCTTGATGCTGGGCTGATTTTGTGGTGAGGTATCGTGGGTAAGAAAATCCAATTCCCTTACTGTCTGCTCAGTTTTTTTTCACTCCTCTGTGTCCCTGGGAACTGCCTCTCCCTACATAATATTTGCGTTCTGGGGTATTGCTGGTGATAATCTTGGTGCTGTGTATTTGTTTTTGGTTTTCTCTGGGGGCAGGGAGTGAAGCCAGCTATCTTCTGTGCCGCCATCTTGGAACTGGCAGTTCATGCATTGGTTTATGTAGTTACTTTTAAATCAGTCAAGAGGTGAAAGGAGAAATCAGCAATTATACCTTTAAATTACTTACATAATTACCTTTACCAGCACTCTTTTGTTCTTTTTTTATCCCCCATGGATTATTAGTACTGCCTAGTATCATTTCAGCCTAATAAACTTCCTTTGTTATTTCTTGTAAAGCAGGTTTGCTAGCAATGAATTCTCTCCGTTTTTGTAATTGTGGCAATATCTTTATTTCACCTTCATTTTTGAAAGATAGTTTTGCTGGTATAAGATTCTTGGTTGATAGGTGCTTTTTTTTTGTTTGTTTGTTTTTTACTTTATGTACTCGGAGAATGTTGCCTCCTCATCTTTGGCCTTTAGCATTTCTGATGAGAAGTCAGCTGTTAATCTCATTAGGATTCTCTTACATGTGATCAGTTGTTTTTCTCTTCCTGATTTTAAGATTTTCTGTTTGTCTTTGACTTTCCAAATTTTGACTTTGATGTGTCTGTATTTGGATCTCTGTGTTTTTCCCTTTTGGAATGTATTGAGCTTCTTGGATGTATAGATTTATGTCTACACACACACACGTATAGATGTGTGTGTGTGTATATATATACATGTGTATATATATGTGTGTGTGTCTATATATAAAATGTACAAATTTGGATAGTTTTACTTTCTTTAAGGTTTTTCCTGTGCCTTTCTCTCTCTCCTCAGCTTCTGATACTCCAGTTATTTATATGTTGGTGCACTTAGTGGTATCCCACATTTCTCTAATGCTCTGTTTATTTTTCTTTAATTTTTTTCTTTCCTTTCTTACATTTCATCTATTACATAATGTCTGTTCATTTATGTTCAAGTTTGCTGATATTTTCTTGTTCACAGAGCTACCACTGGGCCTTTCTAGTGAGTTTTTCATTTTACTTACTATACTTTTCGACTCCAGAATTTCCATTTGGTTATTTTAAATTATTTCTCTCTTTATCGATACTATTTATTTGATGAGACATTGTCATCATAATTTCCCTTAGCCTGTTAAGCATAGCTTCATTTAGGTCTTTGAACATATTTGTATTAATTGCTTGGAAGTGTTTGTTTGCTCAGTCTACCACCTGTGCGCCATCTGGAGGCAGCGTCTTTTGGTTTTCTATGGGTATTGCTCACATCTTTGTGGAGTTTTTTTTTTATGTCTCATAATTCTTTTCTTGAAAACTGGATATTTTAAGTAACATGGCAACTCTGGATGCTGATCCCTATTGTGATTGTTTGTTTATTGGTTTATGTGTTTAGTGATACAGCTGAACAAATTCTGTCAAGTCCATTTTCCTCACAATGTGTAGCTTCTAATATCCCAGCTCAGGTTTTTCCCCATTGTTCTTAATCTCTTAGCCTGACTACTTATGTGGCATTTCTGGATTGGCATAGACTACGTACTGGTCACAGATTGTGTTTACTTTCCTTTAGGTAGTTAGATTTTTACCCTTAAGTGTTAAATGTGTGTGTGGCTTGGTGGCTGCTATCATAGTTCAGGGAGTTTACTTTTTTTTTTTTTTGGTCCTACATTTAGCCAAGTACTAGTAGCTTGGAAGTTAGTTCCTGAGAGGGCCCAACCTTCGGCATGTACACAGTATTCCAGACTTCCAGGGATGATAGTGCTGTTTCATTTAACCCTGGCTTCGTAGGAATTGCCCCTGGGTCAGAGTAGCTTCTGTTAAGTTGTGTTTAACCAGAAGTTGTGGTTAAGACCCTTGTGCCAGTGAAGTTTCTACGCTGTGTTGATGACTATATGTATAGCTTAGAGAATGTTTTCAAGACCGCCCCATGTTCTGCCCTGATCATTCCTGGGTGGATACAGCCTAGTGTTTTTATAGTGCCTTTCTGACTCCTCTATGATCTCAGAGGGCTCTTCTTGCCTCTCTGTGGTTCTCTGCATTAAACTTCTGCCTGCTCTGCCATTCTGCTTGTATTGGAGCTCCTAGCCTTTCTTGTTTTTCATTAAGATTTCCACTGTTTTCTTTCTTTTTTGTTGAGATGGAGTGTTGCTCTTGTCGCCCGGGCTAGAGTGCAATTGCGTGATGTCGGCTCATTGAAACCTTTGCCTCCGGGGTTCAATCGGTCCTCTTGTCTCATCCTCCTGAGGAGCTGGAACTATAGGTGCCCGCCATCACGGTTGGCTAATTTTTTGTGTTTTTAGTAGAGATGGGGTTTCACCATGTTGGCCAGGCTGGTCTCAAGCTCCTGGCCTCAGGTGATCTGCCTGTCTTGGCCTCCCAAAGTGCTGGGATTACAGGCGTGAGCCACTGCACTGGCCCCACTGTTTTTGATAATGCACTTAGGCATGGGCTTCTCCTCTCTGTTCCAGATAATGTCAGTCCTCTCAGGTGGAAATGTAGAGCTCTTTGTCCTTATGGCCTGTCTTTCCCCCTGAGCAAAATCTCCATGCCACTGCACCTGGGGCTGAAGGTGAGAGCCTTTTTTTTCCCCAGAGTAGCACTCCATTCTTAGAGTGGTCACTGGGGTGGTGGTAGCAGCCCTTGGGAGCAAGTTGGGGCGGTGGCAGTCAGGGCCCAGTATTCTCAGCCTGCTGTACCTGGAATAGAACTTCCACCGTTTGAATGGGGGCTGTGTAGGGGAAGAGAGACCGGTCCTCTGTGTCACCTCTCCAGAACAGAGCTTCTGCACCTCTGGGCTGAAGGAGAGGAGAAACACCAGCAGCCTTCGCCTCCCAGGGTAAAACTAGCCACAGTCCGGGAGCCTGAGGGAGGGGGAGCCCTCTGCCTGTCTTTTGGCTACATGTACCGCAGGTGGAGCCTTCATAACACAGACCTGGTAGGATGTGAGAAATGGTGGTTTGTAACTCAAATGCCACAGACTCTAACTTGTTCTGAGATTTAGTAAATTTTCTTGGATGAATGTTTCTCCACTTTCTGTATGCCCTTAGTACAATTTCCAGAGACTTTAAATGTTTGTTTTTTAAAATAATTTTTGCAGTTTTTAATTTTTAATTAATTAATTTTTGTGAGACAGGGTCCTGCTCTGTTGTCCAAGCTGGAGTGCAGTGGCATGATCTTAGCTCACTGCAGCCTCAAACTGCTAGGCAGTCCTTCCATCTCAGCCTCTCAAGTGGCTGGGACTACAAGCATGCATCAGCGTGCCTGAGTAATTTTTATTTTATTTTTTTGTGGAGATGGAGTCTCACTATATTGTCAGGCTTGCCTCAAACTCCTGGCCTCATGTGAACCTTCCTTCTCAGCCTCACAAAGCCCTGGGATTACAGGTGTGAGCCACCATGCCCAGCCTACTAGTTTTTAAAATGTAGTTTTGCCAGTTCCACTGAGCTCTTTGTTCTGTCATTCTGGAAGTTCTTGTTCATTTTTAAGCTTTTAAGATCAGGTTTGGGATCTTCTTTATATGTAGAGGCAAGGAAGTTATTATTACCAAATATGATTTCCTCAAGATACTATACTCATGCTAACAAAATAAATTATAGTCTGTTGTAGTAAACTAAAATTTATGTCAGAAAACTTGAAACCAGTCTGGGAGGCAGCATTATTTTCCTTATATAGACCAGGATTTTGACTTTAAACTCATTTTCCACACAGCTTTTCAATTTGATGATCCAGACTGACTGTTCCCAGGCTCTGTAAATAAAGATTCTCTTTGTAACAGATAACATGAAGACAAGCTCTACCAGCATACCCATTGCCCTGGAAACTTTACAAAATGCTTTACTGCTTTGTACTAGCTTTTTTTTTCTTCCCAGCCTGCTTCTAATTACAAACAGGAAAATCAGACAGGATGTGGCCTTGTGACTGAACAAGTTCATTCATCTAACATCATTAAATACCTACTTCATAAGCGATAACTGGTGGATATTCTTTTTATTACCTATAAATGTGTCCTAGCCTAGAGCCATTCTTACTATGGTTGCGGCATTTTAAAGTTATTAATTTAAATTTGACTTAACTCTTTGAGCATAATTATGCAAAATAGTCATTTCTTTGTAGAGAAAACTTACTGTAGAAAATCGAAATGTTTAATCTTATAAAATGCATCTTTTGAAAGAAACCCAGAGCATGTGTGAAGCAAAGGAGAGGAGAAATAGCTGTGCATGTGTGAAAGGAGGCAGTGCGGCTTGGTCACGCAGGGGGAAGAACTGAGGTTCAGGAGGCCTTAGGTGTTTCTTTAATCTTCTCTGTACTGCTGGCTATGAATCTAGACTAAAAACTTATATTATTCTCTGCTTTGTTTTTTTTCCTGACTTTAATTGGAAAATAATCACTTTTCTCTCCTGCACATTGAATTGTGGAGGAAAATAAATAGTGTAAATTGATAAGGAATTTTATAAGATTTGAAGTGCTTTAGAATTGTTCAATACAATGGTACCTGTCTATAGGGCTGTCCTCTCTAAAACTGTGACAAATACAAGATGGGGCTGTCCGAAGTCCCACCCAAAGCTACTTATAACAGAAAGCTCTGAAAGGATGTTGCTGAAACACTTTCATTTGTGACCTGGCCTACAGCAAAGTCTTAGGTAAGGTGTTTTACAGCAGAGCACACGTGTATATGTATGCTGTATAAAGGGAACTTTTCTCTTTTCCATTCTCTTTTCTAATAGAGAAAAGATAGAATTCATAAGGCAAATATTTTTAACTGTTAGCTCCAATCTCATTCTTCCAAATTTTTCTGGTTATTTTCAGAAGAAAAGCTAAATTTAGGTCACATTTGCTTTCTTTCTCTCTTTCTCACAGTTAAATGGCCAAATGAAATTAACATTAATTTAAAAAAGCAGTAGGAATTGTGAATAGTTTACTGGACAGTTTGATCTTAAACTTTAAATCATTGTCTTTATTATGTGGTTAAAATAGATAAGGTAAATAGTGGGTCCTAAACCAGAAGCCTTTGATCCTAGGGTGTTCTATGTTTCATTTCTTAGAAGCCAATCGAATTTAAAACATGAAGAAAAAGTGGGAAATAATCATAAAGCATTGCTTGAGTTTCCAAACATATATAAAAAATAACAGACCCCCTTCACTGAGGTCAGGCACTGTACTTGGTACTTTACTGCATTGTCTCATTCATTTGTACCAACAACCCAGTGAGGAAGGAGTCGATCATTTTTCATTTTGTGAAGAGCCAACTGTGGCCTAGACAAGGTGATAGAGACTTATTCCAGGTTACTACCGCTTCTAAAAATAGGATGGACATTTTAAATGATGAAATTAAAAGGCAAATACTTTCTAAATTGCCCAGTAGTACATATTCGTTGTAAAAAAAAAAAAATCAATGATACAGGAAATCAAATTTTTATCAAATCATCAATAACTCTGTGTTTTTATATGTGTATTATTATACACACACAAACACAGAGTGAGAGAGAGAGAGCTCTGAAAGATACTCAGTGAAAATTTTTTTTTTTTTTTTTTTTGAGACGGAGTCTCGCTCTGTCGCCCAGGCTGGAGTGCAGTGGCCGGATCTCAGCTCACTGCAAGCTCCGCCCCCCAGGTTTACGCCATTCTCCTGCCTCAGCCTCCCATGTAGCTGGGACTACAAGCGCCCGCCACCTCGCCCGGCTAGTTTTTTATATTTTTTAGTAGAGACGGGGTTTCACCGTGTTAGCCAGGATGGTCTCGATCTCCTGACCTTGTGATCCGCCCGTCTCGGCCTCCCAAAGTGCTGGGATTACAGGCTTGAGCCACCACGCCCGGCCACTCAGTGAAATTATAGTATTGGCTAACCCTGGAGAAGAAAGGTGAGAAGGTACCAGGAATGGAAGTGATGGTTAAAAAAGTCTTTAGCTTTATTTTGAATGTTCTGATTTTTTGCAAGGAGAATATTTTTTATGTAGTAGTTCTATAAACTCAATAATTTAAAAACCCTTGAAGAATGAGGACAGGAAGCCAAATTCCAGATTGAGTTTAATTTTCTTTGACCAGCCTCTTTGTCTCCTTTCTAGAGACTTCTTCATTGCAATACCCAACCAAGAATGTTTAAAACTTTTCGAAGATAATGTGTATGTGAGTTAATTGGTATAGTTAAAATTATGAACTCATTGATAATGAAGTATAAGACAGTATGTGACGGTGGTTAAGTGCATAGACCCTGAAACCAGGATGCTGGGTTTGAATCTTGACTTCCTCATTGTATGACTTCTCTATACCTTAGTTTCCTCGTTTATAAATTTGGAGTACTGATAGTATCTGTCTCTAAGTTGTTGTGAGACCTAAATGCGTTATCATCTGTGTAGTACTTAGAACAGTAGTTGGCACATAGTAAGTCATATAAAGTTTACTGTTATTGCTATTTTATCCTGACACTTAGAAAAAATGGTGGTAGATTGTTATATATACATCCAGACTTTTTTCTATGTATGTGTGTAAACATTTACATACACAGATACACACACACACATTCGCGGGGTAAGTTTATTTTTATTAAAATTGGATTCTACTGTTTCTATTTTCTTGTAATCTTTTACAGTCAACACCATATAAATATCTTTCCATGCCATTAAATCAAATGGCTGTTTAAAATAAAAATTAGATGCATTTGATCTTAAACTAGTGTGATAGCATGGGTCCTTTTGACCAAATACATGAACATAAGATAAAATTGAAATTGCTTGGGGCTATGCTGAAAACCTGAAGTGATTATTGATGTTGATATAGCTTACTTAAATGATTGAATAGACATTGGCATATTCTACCTAAGATTATTATTATTTGCCTAAATTGTTAAGCAATGATGTCCAACATTTTAAATGTTTATCTTCAGAGCCAATATGCAAGATAGAAGGCTGTTTTTAAAGTGTCATGGGAGGAAAGACACTTGAATAACACTCTTTGTAAAGAAGTAAAATGATCTGTAAAAAGTGTACTTGTTATTAATAGAATTATTTCTTCCTCCACCTCTTTCTGGCTTTTCAGGAGATGTTTCACAAAGCAGAAGAATTCTTTTCTAAAACAACAAACAATGAAGTGGATGACATGGACACATCAGATACCCAGTGGGGCTGGTTTTACTTGGCAGAATGTGGGAAGTGGCACATGTTTCAGGTAGCTCCTTTCCTTGAATTTAGCAGAAGTGTTTTCGATTCACTTAGCATCACCTTGCTAATGTATGTAAAATGAATATAAATATAGAACTTGAAGTTAAACCTTAAGGAAATAAAATCATTTAACTAAAAAAAAGTTAGAAATTATTCTAGTCTTTTTCCTTTTCGTTTCCCCAAGTTTTCACACTCATTTATTTAGAAGAAACAATATGTGTTTACTCTGTGTACAGAGGACGAATGTGACTGAGAGTTGCATGGTGTCAGTACATCTGAGCAACTCCAAATTTGGTTTGTTGGACAAAGAAAGGGAAGAACAAATCTGTATTAAACACTTCTGTACGCCAGGTGTTATGTTAGGTGTTGTACATTTATTTTCTCCCTTATCCTCACAGTAACTTGGAAGCAGATGTTAACATTCTCTCTTACAGTCAAGGAAAGTAAGACTCAGAAAAGTTGACATAATTTGTCAAGGGTCACACAGCTAGTGAAACTGAGATTTGAATCCGTACTCAAAACCTGTAGTCTTTTTTTTTACTCTACTAAACTAGAAAAGAAGACTTAATTTGAGCCACTTAGAAAGTTTGATTATTGGAATAATCTGTAAAAATTGTGATTATCTGGAAAAATAACTATATTTCTATATATATCTAGTTATTGAAGGGGACTGTAACCAGTTGTTTCTTCACTGGAGATCCTTAAACCATTTTCAATATGCTGGCTTAGTTGTGAGTCTCCCTGTGTGTTGGGAACTAGAACAGGTGATTAGTAAGTTTCCCTTGTCCCTCCATTCCCTGTCTCTATGACCACAGTACCACCTCTGTGGCCAAGTCATTAATGTGAACAGCTGGTAAATGAAACTTTCTGGTTTGTCTTAAAGCCGGATACCAACAGTCAGTGTTCAGTTAGCAGTGAAGATATCGAAAAAAGCTTCAAAACAAACCCTTGTGGCTCCATTTCTTTTACTACTTCCAAATTCAGCTACAAGATAGACTTTGCAGGTATGTTTTTTTCCCTAATAGTTGTGTGTTTTTAGTATATTGATATGGTAAAATCCACAGCTCTGAAGGTCAGGATTAGTTGATATATTTGCCAACAGTGAAGTATATCCTTTTTGTTATATACAAAAATACCTCTATAAAAATTCAAGTTTTAAAATCTTGAGCAACATTACCTTTTATAAAAGGTGTGTTTATATGGTTGTGTATATTAATGTATGTAAAGATTGTCATATATACTAAGTGCATTTCATACTTCTAAGGAACACAAAACACTATATCAGTTGTTTTATTCATCATCCCATCAGTCTTTTGAAATAGGTAAGAACATTTTTACTTTTTTTTTTGAGACGTCTCGCTGTGTCACTCATGCTGGTATGTAGTGGCACGATCTCAGCTCATTGCAACCTCCGCCTCCCGGGTTCAAGCAAGTCTCTGCCTCAGCCTCCTGAGTAGGTGGGATTACAGACACCTGACCCCACATCCGGCTAACTTTTTTGTGTTTTTAGTAGAGACAGTGTTTCATCATGTTGACCAGGCTGGTCTTGAACTCCTGACCTCCTGATCCACCCGCCTCACCTCCCAAAGTGCTGGGATTACAGGCGTGAGCCACCTTGCTTGGCCAGAACTTTTTTACTTTAAGGATCAAACAGATGTCAAGTGAGAAAGTCATAGGTAGTTGGCAGTAGTTTTAAGAACAAGTATTAGCTGAATGACCTTTCTCTTGATGTCTTTGTCAGAAAACGATTTCTTTAATGGACATTGCCTTCTGTCATTTTCGTATTTATTTGGCTCTTTCACAGATGAGCCAGATAATCTGGAAATCAGTCCCACTTTGGATTTCATCTGTGATATATGGGCATGTTTTGGGGTGTCCCATGAAAAACCTGATGAACTGAGCTCCTCAAGTTTCAAGCAGTTAGTTTCAGCTATTTATTGCTTAGAGGCAAACATGACGTGGATGGGAGGCTTTCTTAATAAAAGAACATTTTGTTTGCTCCACAGCTTAGTCCTTTAGCTGCTCTCTCGCAATTCCTGTGAGTAGTGTCTTTATGACAGTGTTTGTAGCGCACTGTGGCTGGGTAGGGTGGGGAAACATTAGGAAATCCCCTGGGATGAGCCACGGCCCAGAAACAGTGAAGGGGATTTGTCCAGTAAGTGATTGATGGAACCAAATATGTAATAATTATTATCCCACCAAAGTTGTTTTTCTTGTTTTTGTTTTTGTTTTTTTTTTTTTTTTAATTATCAAGAATTAAAAACCATGAGATCCTTACTCGTGGCAAGCCATAATTTTTTAATGCCATTAGGCAAATCAGCAGGATTTAAGAGGCCCTGACATTTGTCCCTCTGCCGCAGTCTAGGCAGAAGGTGTCTGGTAGGCGTTTTTCGTCATGTGTACAGGTATTTTTGAGGGAGAACTGAGACCGAATGATATGCACAGACAACAGACCTCAAGTAGAGCATGAAATGTATCAAAGCATTTGGTAGATAATTCAGCAAGCCACATGTTTCTGAAAGAATATTTTTTAGTATACTACACTTTTTGGAAACTTGCTGTCAGAAAATAGAGTTTATTAAAAATAACATTATTAAGGAACAGGAGTTACATATACTAATAACTTGAGTTCCCCAACCCTCTATGTAATGATCCTGTTTCAAAGGCGTGGGTATTAGTATTTCACATGTACTCTTTGCAGATTTCAGCTCCAACCATTCTGCCCCTAGCCAACTCAGGTTTTCTCTATAAAAACGGTAAAAAGTAAACTCAAAATGAGATGGTCCAAGAAGGTGGCATCACAGGTCTTGCTCCACATGCTGAGATGATCCTGCTTGTTCCCTGAACAGTGGTAAATCCAGTATGTGTAGAGTCTAGGAGAACACAGAAAGGACAGAACACACTTTATACTAGCCTTGGTCTGGGTGGGTAATCCTAATCATTCTGAAATGGAATGATGTCAATTAGATGAGGTAAACTGGCTAGAATCTTACATTAAGAATCACCACTTAACTTTGAGGAATGAAGAAATGGACCTGGTAAATATTGCCATGACTGAGGCATGGATGAAAGAAGAAAAGGATACCTTTAAGTAATTAGTCTCGTATCACTAGAATCTTTTTATGTAAGTTTGTACTGGGTCTAGCCAGGTTTTCTATTTTTTAGGTTTAGTTATATAATTGAGGAGAAATCAGGAAATGTAGAAATTTTTGAAATTCTGTAAGTTGTACAAGTTTTATAATCATTTCCAAAATTTTTGGAGAGATAGAAGTACATTTTTCTACTTAATAAACCAACCACATTTAATACTGTAATTTCTCTCTTTCTAGTACTCTTAGCTTTCCTGAGTTTAGAACTCTCCTAGTTTAGTGTCTGTTTAACCTAAATGTGGTACAGAAGGGGAATAGACGGTGCATACTGAGCAGTGGATGAAATTAGCATCTTTATGTGTGAGCTTAGATCAAGCAATGAAGCTGTGCTTCCTTGAATAGCACCTTCACAACATGATCCATAGCGGTATGCTAAAGTACCCATAATATACTATGCTGGCCAGCTCCTCCCAAAGCTCCTTGATTCTTGATCATCGTGTAGCGTGGCTGTTGATCTTCATGACACTTTATGCTACAGTGTGTTTTTATGACTTATCTAATATCTTGTCTTTGTGTACAGAAATGAAGCAAATGAATCTCACCACTGGAAAGCAGCGCTTAATAAAAAGAGCCCCCTTTTCTATCAGTGCTTTCAGGTATGGTAAAGAGAATAGGGGTGGAAAGAGTGGGGTTTTTTTTTCTTACTATTGGACAGAAAAACAAATAGACTGAAAATATTTTGGTAGGCCATTTGATAATATTGATCTTTTAATCCAATTTTGGGCCAGGCGCAGTGGCTCGTGCCTGCAATCCCAGCACTTTGGGAGGCCAAGGTGGGTGGATCACGAGGTCAGGAGATCGAGACCATCCTGGCTAACATGGTGAAACCCCGTCTCTACTAAAAATATGAAAACATTAGCCAGGCGAGGTGGCGGGCGCCTGTAATCCCAGCTACTCCAGAGGCTGAGGCAGGAGAATGGTGTGAACACAGGAGGTGGAGCTTGCAGTGAGCCAAAATCACACCACAGCACTCCAGCCTGGGCGACAGAGCAAGACTCCATCTCAAAAAAAAAAAAAATTAATTAAAATAAATAAATAAATAAATAAATAAATAAATAAATATCAAATCTCTCATTTGTTGACAAAATAGCAACATTATTATTTACTCCAAGTGCTTCCTTTCATGTTATCCTTTTCCTTTCTTCTTGTGTATTTACATTTTTTAATTCTTTATAACAGTTTACATGGTAGTTACAAAATGCCGTGTGGTCTTTGCTCTGAACTCATAAAATAACTCACTGAGGTAAGTTTAAATTGTTAACTTGGAAATATTCTCTCAGAGACATACAATTATTGGGGCTGTAAGAACCAGGTAATTGTTCACTTTGTTTCCACCTCCATTGATCTCCATTGGTCAACTCCTAGAAGTAATTTCAAATTTGTAGCGACTAAGGGAGACCTAAGGAAGGTGGTAGAACAGTGGACAACAGTATTGCTTTCTCTTCCCTGGAACTTGGTTACAAATTTTCTTTTTTGCTTGCTCTGGCCATAAGAAGTCTGAAAAAGGAGTTATAAATGTCAGAAGACAATAAATATTTATTATTCATGTGAATGGACTTGAAGGAAGAAAATCTTAAAGCATGTCTCCTGTTTTCTAAAATGACTCTTCAAGCAAGTATTGAAATTCTTTTTGTTCAAATAATTTAAAATGAAACTGAAAAAAAAGGTAGCGTGTTAATTAAAAGAAATATTTTAAGTTTCTATCAGTTTGTTTCTCGACTTTTGTTTTTATTTTATCATTTACTTTGGTTTTATTTTAGCATCATGATTTAAAAGTTATTCCAAGTACTTATGTAAGAAATGCTCTTGTACTTCTGTGGAAAATAGAGAATAGTATTTCCTTACTAGCTGCGTCATATCCACATTTTTTAGTATGAATAATATAATAAAAGAGTTACTTATCTTCAGAAAGTATTTAATCTGGGAGAAAAATGAAAAATGAGACATAATAATGGAAGATGTTATTGTAATTGTACATTGTATCTGCTATGCTTTGGTGGAGGCAAGAAGCACTGTGATGGGATCAAACACTTTGTTCTGTCACAGACTGTACAAACCATAGAACAAAGACAGGACAAGGAGAGAATTAAGCAGAATAGAGGACAATAAGCAAGATAATAATAAAAGGAGAGGACTGTTTAGGTAAGATACAGTAGGGTGTTGAAGGTCAGTAGGTGCTGATACAGAAATATTTATTTACTGTGGGAATACATTGAGCATTTATTACATGCAAGGTTAAGTAATACATGCTTCCTATTGGCAAGGAGTTATTTAAGGCTGTTGACTACATGAAAACTAAAAACATTCTTTTGGTCATAGCTAAAAGATACTTTAGGCCAAGTATGTTTTAGGCATTTTTTTCTCACAAAAAATTGGTAAAATATTTTTGTTCATTCTTGTAGTTGAAGAGGTATTCTCCATATTATATGAAGTACTTTAGAACTCTCTAAATAGGAGATCAACATGGGCAAATAATTTGAACAGTTCATACAACCTCACTCATAATAAGAGAAAAACAATACCAGACTGATTTTACTATCAAATTGACTAAAATTCAAAAGTTTGATCTCACACCTTTTTGGAGTGGTTGCGGGAAAGTAGGCAATTTCTATATTTCTGGTGAGAATGTCAGTAGGTATGTTCAAAGACAGCATTTGGTTGGTATCTGTTAAAATTATGAAAAAATATATTCTTTGACCTCGAAATTCTATTTCAAATACGTTATTTTACAGATAGACAAGTGGACACGTAACATGACAGATGAACAAATGTGTTCCTGCAGCATTTTTTTTTTTTTTTTTGAGACGGAGTCTCACTCTGTTGCCCAGGCTAGAGTGCAGTGGTGCCATCTCGGCTCACTGCAACCTCCACCTCCCAGGTTCAAGTGATTCTCCTGTCTCAGCCTCCCAAGTAGCTGAAATTACAGCCTCACACCACCATGCCCAGCTACTTTTTTGTATTTTAGTAGAGACGGGGTTTCACTGTGTTGTCCAGTCTGCTCTTGAACCCCTAAGCTCAGATAATCCATCTGCCTCGGCCTCCCAAAGTGTTGGGATTACAGGCGTGAGCCACTGCGCCCGACCAGCATTCTTAATACAGTAGCAAAAAGTTGGAGACAAGCTAAATATTATTATGGTATATCCGTATGGTGGAATTCTGTGCATCTGTACAATAGAATGCATTCATTCATTCATCTAGTACTTATTGAGTGTGTACTATGTACCAGGCTCTGTTGTAAGCACTAGGAATAATGATACTCTCTATGTACTGTTACAGAAAGATCTCTAAGAATCTGTGAAGTAAAAAACAAAAACACAGGTGCAATAAATGTATGCTTTATGCTACCATCTGTGTGGGCAAAGAGCTTGGCTTATATTAACCTAAAGAAGCTCTGGAAGAATACCCAAGAGACTAAAATAATAATTACCAGGAGATGGGGCAAAAAGTGAGACTTGGACATAGCAGGGACTGGAGTGGGAGGAAAACTTCTCACTGTATATTTCTTTATACATATTAATTTTTAAACCACATATTTGATTTTTTTCATTAAAATAAGTTTGAAAAAAGTAAACTAAAGATCAGTTTGAAATTTATTAATTTCTTTAGTAACCTCCAATCACTGGAGGCGATTGGTGTGTCATTTTCAGCCTTTTACTGTTAAATCCCTCAACATCACTGTGTTTTTCTGTGTTCACATCCGGTGGCTTGAACATGTTTGATAGTTTTTAAGATTTGCTGACTGACTGTGCTAATAACCGTTAAAGTTAGTGGGCTGTTGGAGAGAATAGTGGGCAATTAACAGAGAAAGGTTTAGGTTTGAGTTAGATCTTGGAGAACATTGAATGAATGGTTGAGGAGTTTTGATTTTATTCAATAGGCAATATAAGCATGAGTTTCAGCCTTTTGTTTTCATCAGGAGCTTGATTTTATTTTTAATTTCTTTGCCTAAAATCTTCACATTTTAAAGAAATTTTGGAAATTTCAAAAAAAGGCAACTAAGCAACTGTTTTTGAAATTTTTATGATATATAGGGTTGTATATTTTCCATCGAAAGTTCACTGTTCAACATCTAAAAAGTAGCACACATAGACATTCAATAGTTTTTAAATAAAGAAACCAAAGGCTATATTTAATTGCTTTTGTCACAATACCCTGAAAATGAAAATTAAGCTTTGAAGAAAAGGCTAAATTCTTGACAGTAATTATAATCAGCTTCTGATATTTTGTTTTGTCTTTTGCTGTTTCAAGTTACATCTGTGAAAACGAGGCCATCCCTATGCCACCACACTGGGAGAACGTGAACACTCAAGTACCATATCAGGTAAGAGCAGAATTGACTGAATATACCATGAAAGAAATCGGAAAGGACCGCAATAAATCTATACAAATTTATTTTTCCAGCTTATTCCTCTGCACAATCAAACACATGAATATAATGAAGTTGCTAATCTCTTTGGGAAAACGATGGATCGCAACCGAATTAAAAGAATTCAGAGAATTCAAAACCTAGATTTGTGGGAATTCTTTTGCAGGTAAGATGATTTCTAATCTGAACCTTCTCCTTACCGCTAAGTCTTTTATGGTTAAAACATAAATATTGAATTGTGTTAATTTTCAGTGGTGTAGACATGCTGTTTTTCTCTTGCCATGTTTTGACCTGGTCTCAGGGCTCTTCTTCAGCATTCTCAGGGAGTGAAAGAGTTGGTCTGTAAACTTGGCTTGTAACATTGCAATGTGAGAAGCTCCTTCCTTTCAAGGTTTAGAACTATGCATCTTGGCTGAAATCAGCATTACAGAGGAGTGTCGGAGCTGTTTAGCTTTGTTGATACGACTTCCTTGGCTCAGCCTTTTATTAGAAGTCTCTGCAAACACTGTTTTGTTTTGTTTTTAACAGTCATACTATCTTGCCAGTAATCTTTTGCCTGTTTTATTTTAAAGAACACTTTAAAACATATCTTCACATTTCTTGCTTAGCCTAAAGTTTACTTTGTAGATTTAAAATCTCAATTCCTTACTAGATTTCAGCTGGAAATGACCCATTGGGTGACTCAATGTTCACTTAACCGAAAATAAAGTCCATTACAGAAAACTTAAAGCTGTTAAAGGTATTATCCAAATTAGCCTCTTCTGCCGTATTTTTTATGACATGTAAAAAATTAAAATAAGTGGTTCTCTGAAATATTTTCAGTTAACGTTTGTAGATGAGATTTGATTTCTAATGATTTTAAGTATATAAGCTGACTTTTAACTTTTTATTCAGAGAAATTGCAAAAAAACACAAAAATAGAATCTAATATAATGAACTTCATGTATCATCCTGATTCAACATCTATCAAGATTTACCACACATAAATTGTCTCCTTTTTTGTTATTATTGTTGTTGCTAAAGTATTTGAAAGCAAATCCCAGACCATAACTCATTTCATTTCTATATACCTGAGAATTAGGCTGATTTTGTTTGATAATGATACATGGAATTCTTTCTTGGTTCTGACTGACTAGTTAATATGGCCTGCGTACATTTCTGGTTTTATTCTCATAATAGTTTATGGTAAATAAGGGGCTTTCAGCTTGTGTTCTTTATAGTCTCGGGTCTATTGGCCAAACCAGCTTTTACTTCTAACAATAACTGAGGTTAACTGGGTTTAGAAAGTTTAATTTAGTTCTTGTTAGATGATTCTTTTATAGAGGAAGACAGAAGCCTCTGCCTCCTTTGACTTCATTCTCTCAGTGAATAAAGTAAGTTTTTCTAAAATAGTCTGATGAAAATTTAATTCATTATTCTTCCTCAGCCCTCTGAATTGGAGATCAAATTGGTCTCCTTCATAACTTGAGTCCCCAATTAAATCATAGTGGTAAAAATGTACCAGTAATTCCCCAGAACATTTTGTACTAAGAATTTCACTGGAAACAGTTTTACTCTGGTGATGCCCTTCATGGTTTTATGTAATGTCAGCCTATAGAAATCTGTGATGGTAAGTGAACCTGCCACCTGCCATGACAGTACAAAATACTGAGTCTCATTATAATGGCAGCCTGTCATTTTGACATCATCCTGAAGAACTAAAATAACTTGGTCTGTCTCACTGTCACGTAACCTATGACTCACCATATAGGTAGTCAGGCCCACATGAGTACTTCCGGCAATAGTTTTCACATTGCCTAGGCCTCTCCTACTTCCCCCACTTCTTCTAACAAAAATGTCTTAGTACCTACTTTATGACAAGCACTGTTCTGGGCACTTGGGATAAAACGGTACAGAGAACCATAGCTTGGAGAGCCAGACCATTGTAACACAGAAATGTGGGGGTCAGCTCAGGGCCTCATGGCAGCACAAAGGGAGGGGATCCATCCATCTTTGCCAATGAAAGTAGGGAGTGTGGAGTGGAGTGGGGAGAATTAGGGAGCCCCAGACACCAGTTGATAGGAGAAGGGCATCTCGGGCATCGGGGCAGTAAGAGCCAAAGTCTGGATGTAAGAGGGAGCACAGAAAATTGAAACAGCTTCAGATTGAACAGAAATTAGGTAGAATGGTATCAGGAGGCAGAGCATGCAGGAGTTTGTAGTAGCACCACTGGGGTGGTGGTTGTGTGATCATCTTTAGTGGCCTTAGTTGAGTTGGATCGAACCAGAGTGGAAGTCAGAGAGTTAGCAGGGGATAGACCATGTGGGGCCTTATAAGCTAAGCTAAGAGGTTTGGATTTTTTCCTGGGACAGTAGAATGCCATTGTAGAACTTTAAGCAAGAGAGTGGTGCATCTGATTTGCAGTTTAGAAAAATAATTAGGCTTTGCAGTGGAGAAGGGGTTTAAAGCAGTGGTTCTCAACTGGGAGTGATTTTACCTGCGGGGGGACATTTGGTAATGACTGGCGTCATTTTTGATTGTTAATGTGGCAGGGTGGGGGTGCTTCTGGCATCTACTGGATAGAAGCCAGGATGCTAAACATCCTACAATGCATGACACAACAAAGAAGAAGCCTTCCACAACAAAGAAGTGTCAAACACAAAACTCAGTACTTTAAAGGGATCACAGTTTGAAGCAGAGAGACCGATTTAGAAAATTGTTTCAGTAATTAGACTGAGACACGTTGGGTTGCCTGACCCAAAGTGGTATCTGCTGTGATGGAGCAAAGAAGACAGTTTTGAGGTATTAAGGTTATAGAATGATAGGGCTTGGTGCCTCACTTACTGTTTGCGATGGGGTGGTAAGGGAGATGAGAAGGATCACTCCCAAGTGTTTGGCTTGTTTGTTTTACTTGACTAAGGGAGTCTCAGTAGGAACATCTTTAGCGATGATGGAAAGGGAGTAGTAGTTGATGTATAGCAGTTGACATATGGGTCAGGAGTTCAGAAGAGTGGTGTAGACTAGAGACAGAGGTTTTGGAGTCGTTAGAAAATGTGGGGTAATAGAAGCTATAGGAATGAAGAAGATGACTAGGGAGCATATGTACATTAAGAAAAGAAGAGGGCCAAGGGTCCAAGTCTGGAAGGGATGAACAGAGGAAGAGAAAACCCAAGGAGGGAACCAACAACCACAGAAAGTGGGAGAAAACCAATAGACGATGTAGTCACAGAAGCTGGAGGGAGAATGTGGTTTACTCAAGCAGGTGCCATCTGTGCGATTACATACTGAAAAGATGTTAAACAGGATAAATTTGAAAAGTTCCTTTGCATTTTTCAATAAGAAGGCCATTGGTAACCTAGAGGAAAGCAATGTTGGTAGACATCATATTGTGTATACAGCAAATGTTGACAACTTTTTCAAGAAGTTTGGCAGTGAGGAGGGTGAGAGATGTGAGAAGACAGATAATGTGGGGTTATTGTTATGTTTTTAAAATTTAATCATGGGAGAGAACTGAACATTGTAATCAGAAAGGACCGATGGAGAAGGAAAATTTTAAAGACTCTTAGAGAAAGAGTGGAAGGGCAGTTGATGGATTCCAGCTCCTGAAGAAGTGTGATGAGATGAAATTCTGAGAACATGTGTCAGAAAGGAGATAGAGAAGCATGGTCCAGTTATGTTTACAGATAAGTCGAGGTAGGGGATGAAAAGAGGAGTTAGGTTAAGGAGTTCCTTCCTGATACCTTCCATTTCTTTTGTGATGGAAGAAGGGAGGTCACCTACAGAGAATAAAGTGTTCGGGAGGTGTTGATAAGAGGAAAAGGAAAGGGGAAAGAGGAGATTTGAAATGGCCACTGTGGATAATGGGGTAGAACGAGCTATCTTGGGAACCATAGGATTTCTGTCAGCATTGAGGGCTTAGCTAAAGTATGTGAATTTATGGGGCAACCCATGTTGTGTAATATACTTCAGAGTACAAATGGAAGGGCAGATAGTGGAGATGGTTGGATTGATCCACAGCTGGAAAGCATAAGGCAGCAAGGACATAAGAGCATCTTATTAATAATGTGAATTTAGATCAGAGATTCTCGAACCTAGTTGCAAGTCAGAATCGCCAGTGGAATTTGCTAGCTAGTAGAGACATCTGTCACCCGCCGCAGATCTACTGCATCAGAACCTCTGGGTTCTGACGCTTTCACCTTGAAACAATTCTGTAAGTGGTTCTGATGTTCAGCAGGATGAAATGTGTTCTAAATCTAGGTAGACTTACTTTAATCCAGAGCATGGACGTATTCTTGCTGCAGTGCAGAGCATGTGGCATACACACTTTAGCCACTCTGGCACTCTAGTCCCTAAGAGGTGGACCATTTCGAGACATTTTGAGAAGTGGGTGTGACAGTACTTTCAGTAAGTTCAGGAATGATTGTGGATCTGGGCAAAGGTGGGCAGGGGTGTGAAGAACTTAGTGTAGTTCTGTGACTTTCCTTGCAGATGTAACTAAAGTTCATGAGGCCCTGGAATTCGACTTTAGCCCTTCTGGGACACCAAGGTCATAGTCTGTGAATGTCCACATTTCACGGCTGCCTTAGTAGGGGAGTAGTGGGCACTAGAACAGACTGTGCCGTGGGGATACAAAGCTTTAACCACCACGCCCCTGCTCTGTGCCTTCAACTGGTGTATACACACCATCTAATCTAGGAAGTAAGCATTGTTTTCCATCCCTGCCTATACCCATACTCCATACCCTTTAACTCACAGTTTATTTATAATATCTAAGAGAAACTCCAGCGAATTTTCAAACCGAGATTCACTCGAATTTGTGCCTGAAAAGTAGTGATAAATGAATTTTTTTCTTTTTGACACAGAGTCTTGCTCTGTCGCCCAGGCTGGAGTGAAGTGGCGGGATCTCAGCTCACTGCAAGCTCCGCCTCCCGGGTTTACGCCATTCTCCTGCCTCAGCCTCCCGAGTAGCTGGGACTACAGGTGCCCGCCACCTCGCCCGGCTAACTTTTTTGTATTTTTAGTAGAGACGGGGTTTCACCGTGTTAGCCAGGACGGTCTTGATCTTTTGACTTCGTGATCTGCCTGCCTTGGCCTCCCAAAGTGCTGGGATTACAGGCATGAGCCGCCGTGCCTGGCCTTTTTTTTGAGATGGAGTCTTGCTCTGTTCCCCAGGCTGCAGTGCAGTGGGGCAATCTTGGCTCATTACAACCTGCGCCTCCCGTATTCAAGTGATTCTCCTGCCTCAGCCTCCGAGTAGGGGGGATTACAGGTGTGTACCACCAGACCCAGCTAATTTTTGTATTTTTTAGTAGAGACAGAATTTCCTGAGAGTGGATTCTAGTCATTACAGATCATGAAGCACAACAGTGAGAAGTTTGACATTGCAGACCATGAAGCCTGGCATTGTGTATGACACTAATGTTTCTTTGAGAAACCCAGCATGGATTCACTAACGCCTGACTAATAGGATTACCATAGTGGTAGATGGATAGGCCCCTTAGACAGTCTAGCTTGGTTTCTCACTTTATAGTTGTTGAGAAAGTGTCTTTTCATGAAGACAAGATGGAGAAATATGTGCTGGTTGGTATTTCAAAGAGAAAAACTAGTAGCCAAAGTCTTATGCAGAGGAGTAACTCGAATGGCATGCATGCTCTCTTCTTGGGTCCTTCAAAATTTTTATCGGAAACTTGGGTGAAAATGTAGAGGGCTTGCTTATCACACTTGTGAAAGATTCAAAACTAGAAGGGGTGGCTTATTTGTTGAGTGAGTAAATCAGCAGTCAGAAAGACCTTGGAAGGTTGAAACAGTGGGTAAAAACAAGTATTATCTTTTTTTTAATTAAAAAAAAATTTTCCATTGTTTTTATAAAGGGAACAAATGCACATTGTTTAAAAAAAGTGAGAACATAAAGTTCTAAAAAAGGAAGTTGCTATAATTCTTAGTGAAAGCACGCTGACTTTTTGTAAAGTAAACATTTGCTAAATGCACAACCTTCTAAGGTTATGCTTAATGGTCTGAAAAGACTATCACAAATAGATCAAAGCGTATACATTTAAATTTTGATACATACTGCCAAATGACTCTTGAGAAAGACCATATGCATTTTCATTTCTGTCTCCATTTAAATGCAAGTATCCATTCCCGAACATACTCATCAAGCTGCATATCATTTATAGAACTCAGTCTGTGATACGGATATTTTACTGTTATTTAATTTTTACTTTTTAAATTGCTATATCAAGTAAAACTTAACTGAAATAAATCTATTGCATTCAGTTTATAAATCAGTTGTACAAATTTAGCAAGCTAAGAGAGGTCTGGTTTGAAAAAGTCTGGGAGTTTGAACTGACTACACACTCGATCATGGTGATTACGGTGCAGTTCACTGCCCTGGTACCAAAATGCATTCAGTGGTGTTGGTGCAGTCAGTGCTGTCTGATGATATTTGGACTGTTTCTATTTCATACCAACATTTATAAACTAGAAAGTATGTAGCAGATTCTTGTTAACTAAAGACTGTTGGGATAAAGAAAGACCTAGAAGCTGTGCTGTGTCAGGAGTAGTTGAAGGAATGGTGTATATTTAACCGAGAAAAGAAAGCCTAGGTAGGTGTTCATAGTTATTTTTGGATATTTGCAATGTTGTTTTGTGTCAGAGTGATTTGAATTGTTAGTGTTCTTAAGAGAATAATAAAGACCAATCAGTAGAAATAACGGAAGGCAGATGTTGGTTTGGCGTTGGGATGGATGTACTTTCCAGCTGTTGCAACTGATCACAAATAGATGGTGCTGTTTTGCAAAGTGAGCAGTTGATGCTGTTGAGTACTTGACACTGGATGGATTGAAGCAGGCGTGAAATAGCTATCAGAAGTCGGGGGAGGGGATTCTTTTTAATTTTTAAAATATGATTTTTAGTTTCAAGAATGAAAATGCAGCAAATAGTTTACAGAGTCCCATGTGTCTGCCTATCAGATTTAACATGTTGATGCTTGTCACATTTCCTGCCTCTTCACACAGATACAGGTGAAGTGTTTACCCCATCCCTGCCTACTCTCCTTCTTTCCCCCTGAGATTGGTTGGTGCCTTATTGTTTGTATTTTGTATTTTTACTCCCTGTGTGTGTATACCTACATAATACACGGTGTTATTTTGAGTTCTCTCTTTTTGCAAGATTCTTTTTACATGAAATATTATTTTTCAAGATTGACTATGTTAATGCACATAAACCTACTTCATCACTTTTAACTTTTATATATAAATACATGACTATTCATTTCTCTCTGAAATAATTTTAGGCTGTTTTCAGTTTTTGTTTTCTGTTACAATCAGTCCTACATTAAATACGCTTTTATGTGTTAGGATAGATTTATCCTTGGGAAGAGGATTAAACTGGATGGCTTAACGTCCCTCCCAACCCTGTGGTGCAAAATTTAGTCAACTGAACCAACATTTTCTAGTTTCTGAGGATAAAAACCATATGACATGGTCCCTGCTCAAGGAATTCACTGTCTAAAGCCTCTGCGAACGTTGTGTTACTTGTTTGTTGTCTCAGTTTTAGGCATCTATAAAGCTTAGCTGGTTTAGACAATCAATTACCTTTACGAAGTTGGGGCATAGCATGGGATAACTGTAATTTTTGGCATAATTTTCAACCTTAAGTTTCAGTGTTAACTAATAATTTTTGATGAGATGATTTATGTGTCCAAGAACGTTTGAAATTATTTCTTTTCTAGACTTGCTTTGTCCACTTATTATTTATATTAAAGTATTTTCTGTTTTACCCTTTCTGTTGAAACTTGCTCATTAAGATGAACAAATGCTACTTATGGTATATTTCTGTGTGCTTTTGTGTCTGTGTATATTGTGTTTTTAGGAAAAAGGCTCAGCTCAAGAAAAAAAGAGGTGTGCCTCAGATTAATGAACAAATGCTATTTCATGGTACCAGCAGTGAATTTGTAGAAGCAATCTGCATTCATAACTTTGATTGGAGAATAAATGGTATACATGGTGCTGTCTTTGGAAAAGGTAATTATCAGAACTCCAGGTCCAGTGTGAGTCCTAGGAGAGAGTTTCCTCTTTTTAGAGGCATAGAAATATAAATACAAACTGCTTTATGGCAAATATATAGAGAATGAGAAAACAAATGGGTTATAACTGCATTGTGTACCAGAATAGGTACTAGTGTTTTTGTTTTGTTTGGTTTTTAAGAAAATGATAGGTAAGAATATTAGTGAGCAATAAGGAATAGTGGGGGAAAACTTCACGTTATTTATAATGTTGTGAAAATCCAGGTTTTTCAATTTATGTCTGGTACTCAAGCAAATTAAGGAGAGAGGTGAGGGGAAAGGAACGGGATGTACATTTCATTGTCTGGTCCTTACTTTGTACCTTACCTCCAGCAAGAGAACTGACTACTATTTAGGATCAGGATATGCTACATTTTGAAAATGTAAATTAATTTTAAAAATAACTACTAAAGGCCGGGCGCGGTGGCTCAAGCCTGTAATCCCAGCACTTTGGGAGGCCGAGACGGGCGGATCACGAGGTCAGGAGATCGAGACCATCCTGGCTAACACGGTGAAATCCCGTCTCTACTAAAAAATACAAAAAACTAGCCGGGCGAGGTGGCAGGCGCCTGTAGTCCCAGCTACTCGGGAGGCTGAGGCAGGAGAATGGCGTAAACCCGGGAGGCGGAGCTTGCAGTGAGCTGAGATCCAGCCACTGTACTCCAGCCTGGGCGACAGAGCGAGACTCCGCCTCAAAAAAAAAAAAAAAAAACAAAAAAAAAAACTACTAAAAAGGCCATTCCACTTATTTAACTGTAAGGCGGTCAGAAGGTGTTACATAAATCCCGTCAGTGTTAGGTAAATATGAGACTTTGCAATTCACTTCCACTTTTTTTTTAGAGTAAGAATGCCCTTAATGATGTCTATCTCTTGTGTCTGCCATTTCAGAAGAGTTGGCTGCTTTGTTGAGTTCTCATGTGCAGGCAGTGAGCCAGTAAAATCATTTTTGTTTTGGAATGCTCAGATATGAATGGCATTCTACTCTCTCAGAAATCTTTTCATGGGTATGGGGTTCTATTGTTTCCAGAAATATTACTGAATTGTTATCCCGCATCATAGAAATATGGTTTCTTGGGGTTTAAAAGAATCCCTGTAGGCCATCAGTTTCTACTGTGCTCTCCAGAGCTTTGCTGGAGCAGGGTGAGGAAGTGGTGGAAGGAAACAGAAACAGGAAGGAGGGCCAAGCAGTAAAACTCAGGGCCGGGCGCGGTGGCTCACGCCTGTAATCCCAGCACTTGGGGAGGCTGAGGCAGGTGGATCACCTGAGGTCGAGAGTTCAAGATTAGCCTGGCCAACATGGTGAAACCCTGTCTCTACTAAAAAAACATAAAAATTAGTTGGGCGTGGTGGCACGCGCCTGTAATCCCAGCTACTCAGGAGGCTGAGGGAGGGGAATCACTTACTTGAACCTGGGAGGCGGAGGTTGCAGTGAGCTGAGATCACGGCACTGCTCTCCAGCTTGGGAGACAGAGCAAGACTCCATCTCAAAAAAACAGAACAAAACTCAGGTCCAGCCACACTTTTAATCATTGAACCAGTTTTATCAGTTTTATTAATTGGTTTCTTTGTAAGATTTATTTTAAAAACAGAAGTCTGGTAGCTATATTTTGGTGGGGGCAGGGGATGGTGTTGGTGGTGAGGGCTGGTATGTACCAGCAAATCTATTCCTATGGTAGTCTATACCACAGCTGTCCATAACAGATGGATTTCTGTTCTTCTCTTAAAGATCTGCGAATGAAGAAATTCCACATCTACTTTTATTATACAATTCTATGCATCTATTCTCCTGACAAAATGTTTTTGCTTGTTTTTAATATATTCTTTGGAGTAATCTTGGCTTTTCTTGGTCCTCTTTGTTTAAGGAACCTATTTTGCTAGAGATGCTGCTTATTCCAGTCGTTTCTGCAAAGATGACATAAAGCATGGAAACACATTCCAAATTCATGGTGTCAGCTTGCAACAGCGGCATCTGTTTAGAACATATAAATCTATGTTTCTTGCTCGAGTGCTAATTGGAGATTACATAAACGGAGACTCCAAATACATGCGACCTCCTTCCAAAGACGGGAGCTATGTGAATTTATATGACAGCTGTGTGGATGATACCTGGAACCCAAAGATCTTTGTGGTTTTTGATGCCAACCAAATCTATCCTGAGTACTTGATAGACTTTCATTGATTTCACTTCCAAATCTCAGTGGTCAAGGAAGCTTTATTCTTTTTTGCAGGAAGATTTGCTCTTCAGTCATCTAGCCACTAAATGTTAATTATCTGATACTTTTGAAACAGATATGAAAAACAAGTGGCCTCCATATAAAAAGACATACTGACTTTAAGGTTGGTTTTTGTTGTTTTGTTTTTGCCTGTTCCTTGTAGTCTTGTTTGTTAAAAATTGATATCATTGATGTTTTAATACGTAGGGGTGAAAGATACCATTCAAAATGGAATCAGCTGAGTCTCAACTAATGTGGTCATTGAGATCTTTAAGGTTTACATGTGTGTTATCAGGATAAATGATTTTAGTTTAAATGGACTTATTCGTATAAATGTTGAAAAAAATATACAGACATAAATGTGTCCCTTTAGAGGAACTGATCTTTTGTAAATCGAATTCGGGTAGTAGTATCATCCACCAATCCATTTGTTACTTTGTTCGTCTTCTGAAGGGGGGATTTGAAACTCTGAAACAGTCTGAGCACCTTGAGAGAAATCAGAAACAAGGCAATTATTTGCAGTGCTGTCAAACAAGTCAGGAGGAGAAAATCAAGGTAGAGTGTCCTGCTTTCCGGTTGCCTTAGGATAGCAGGCTGCAGCCTCAGACTTGCTCCTGTCATTCTCCTCTGTCTCCTACATCTGAATTGATCATTGCTGCAAAATATCATTAGCCTACACTTCATCCATCAGGGTTCTTGGATTCTTACACCACGACTTGCTGTGCAAGGTGTTTATTGCATCTTCAAAGTGAAACTCTAAATTATTATTCAAACGTTTATTTTCCTTTTGTTTTCCAAAGAGTCTGTACAGTGATCACTTCTAAGATTTATTTTTTACCTTCCCCTCTGCAGCACACACAGCTATTCAACAATGATTTCTAAAATTAATATTTCAAATTTGTATCTCTCCATTTTGAAACATTATAGAAAGCATGGGATGCTTGAGGCGAATCTGGTTTCTCCTTTGAAGTAGCTATCGACAGCCTACTCTCTTGAAAAGTTAGATATGATTCTTAATCATGTGTAGTGGACATTTGTTTACCTGTTGCATCTGTTTTGCTGTTCCATTGTAAGGAAGATGAGAAGTGTTGGGACAGCTTCCTTCCCCGAAAGGTATTCTAGCAGAGGCGAGACAGCAGTTTGGCAGGCATGTTGTATAGGAGTTAAGTACCGGATGGGGAATTGCTCATGTGATGGTTAAGAGTCTCTCACATTGATTTTCTTTCTTTTCTCCTCTTCTCTCCTCTTCCTCTCCTCTTCCTCTCCTCTTCCTCTTCTTTTCCTCTTCTCTTCTCCTTTTCTCTTCTTTTCCCCTTCTCTTCCCCTTCTCTTCCTCTTCTCTTCCTCTTCTCTTTCTCTTTTCTCTTCTACTTTTCTCTTCTCCTTTTCTCTTCTTTTCCCCTTCTCTTCCTCTCTCCTGTCCTCTGTTTCCCTCCCTTCTTCCCTTTCTTCCCTTTCTTCCCTCCCTCCCTCCTTCCTTCTTCTTTTTTTTTTTCTTTCTTTTTTTTTTTTTTGGTAGAGTCTTGCTCTGTTGCCCAGGCTGCAGTGCAGTGGTGCAATCTCAGCTCACTGCAACCCCCACCTCCCGAGTTCAAGCAGTTCTCCTGCCTCAGCTTCCTCAGTTACTGGTACTACAGGTGCATACCACCATGCCCAGCTAATTTTTGTATTTTTAGTAGAGACGGGGTTTTGTCATGTTGGCCAGGCTGATCTCGAACTCCTGACCTCAGGTGATCCGCCTGCCTCAGCCTCCCAAAGTGCTGAGATTACAGGCATGAGCCACTGTGCCCGGCCTGATTCTCTATGATTCTACCTTTAAAAAGACAGCACATGTACCAAGCCTTTTTCAGAAAGCTTTTCTCTTAACTCTTTCTAATACTGAATTTTCTCTCTATTATCCTTACCCACTTCTGGCTAACAGTTAGTGAACACAATTTAACTTCTTAAAAAAATCCCGGTGTCTTATGCTTATATTGCTCACTTAAATCATTTGTATTACAAAGGCGTCTACAAATAATAAAAGTAAAGAGTGTAGACAGGTTAGGGATCGTAATTCTTCAAGCGCCATCCATTCCAGATTTCCATGATAGCCCAGCACGTGTGTAGTTGTGCAGTGGGAGGTAAGTAGTACCTAGAACATTGCATGTACAATACTTAGAAACAAAGTGGCAGCAGAGATTTCCTGACTCAGGTGTGCAGCCCAACTGCTGGTTTAGATGAAGTGCTGAGAATATTTAGAAAAAGCACTTTAAAAAGCATCTAGAGATTATCATGAAAATAATTGGAGGCAGAGTCACTAGGCTGCCTTGTGAGAGGCAGCACACCATGGCTGTAAACCTGTTCACAAAAAACAATGTTAGAGACATTAGGAATTCAGGTTTTGAAAATCTTTTTTTCTATTTATTTGTTGTTTACATACCAAAAAACCACATTAAAATAGTCCTCCCTTTAACATGGCTATCTTTTTTCAAGTTTAATACACATACCTCTCTCAGCACTTAAATGGAATAACTGTTGCAGCATTTGGGAGTTGTTTTTCTTTTAGACATTTGCAGATCTTATCTCAAGGTGACTAGGGGCCCAGAGTTAAGTGTTTGTTAGGCAGTCTCTGCGAACTTTGACCTCACCTAGTTGGCTTATATGAAATATGTAGAATGCGCTGCAGTAGCCATTGTAAGAAAGTACTGTACTGGTTTTTTGGGGCTTGTTGTTGTTGTTTGGTCTGAGAATGTACTGCCAACCCCTCTTTTATAAGAGAGAACTGATTTTGATACATATTTTAAAATATGATAGTATAGAGTTAATGGATGTTAAAACTTTATTTCTTTGTTTTGGTAAGTAGATTAAATTGAGAATCATATGATCAGTACATTTGAGAATTATATGACCAGTATATAATAATACTGGACATAACCATTTGCCATCTTTTCCTGTTATCATCACATAGAGTGGGTGGGAAGAATGAATAGAAATCACTCTAAAATAATGATAAATGGTTTTTAAAACTCTATATTGAATACATTCCAGCTGAAAATGACTTTTCTTTTTCACTTTGGTGATATCAGCCTCAGGGTAAAAAAAAATGTATTTATAAAAAACAGTTTCATAAATCTTTTAGTTATAAACAGGAAAGTTTTATATTAGTGTGTCATTTCATTTCTAGACTGTTGATGGTGATGATGATAAAGAATTTGGAGCCAGTTTTGATATATGAATGTATTGCTTTTACATGTGATGATTAAAGCTCTCCATTAGCAGTTCTTGGTTGTCTGTGTATATCATATATTTGTTTCTGTAATATATGTATCTCATCTCCACTTTGTATTATTTAAACCTAAGTTTTCAGCTCAATCTTAGTGGACCCAAGGAGTTTGTTGCCTGTAACTCATATGTACCCCACTTGCAGATGGGGGAAGTCTCTTGTTTGAAGCATCATGAGCAATAGCTAATCAAACGGGAATCATTAGAAATAGCTGATCTATGGGGAAAATCGTTTACTGTGTGCTATTATAAAAAAAAAAAAAAATTCCCCAAACAGCCCAAGAGTTGGCACCTGCAGCATTTTTCATTCTTGGTGTGCTCCGCTGGCTCAGAGGAGCAGCTCTGTAGGGTGTGTCTACTTTCACCCAGGGAGTATCCTTCCTACAGTCCATCTAACCTCCAGCCACGCGCACTGTGTCTACCATCATTCCTGTTGAAGCGAGTTAAACATTCTATTGAACCTTTGGCAAGCAAGGATGGCATCAAAGGCTATCCTCATGTTCAAACTGAGAGAAACGAGGGGCAGAATGATTGACTCATTGTGATAAAAATTCAGTTGAGCTTTGATTGTTGATCTAGAAGTGCTACATCCTTACAAATTCTGTTCTGTAG
This sequence comes from Rhinopithecus roxellana, assembly GCF_007565055.1. Classification (NCBI taxonomy): domain Eukaryota; kingdom Metazoa; phylum Chordata; class Mammalia; order Primates; family Cercopithecidae; genus Rhinopithecus; species Rhinopithecus roxellana. The sequence goes on from NC_044558.1 coordinate 5,444,331, forward strand.
ACATTTGAGTGTTTTGTGATTATCTCCCAAATTGCTAGGAATAACATGAGAAACAACCTTACGGTGATCCTACTTGTGTAGCCTCCAGATTTTCCACTCTGCTTAAGGATGATTTGTTTATTTTCAAATATTTTCTTTTGCTTAAAACAAAGAGACAATTTCTAGATGAAATTATACACTCTGTACTTGTAAAAGAGATAAAAGGTAATGAAAAGTAGCAAGGAAAGGAAAAACAAAACCCTCGTCAAGAATTAGTTTTGGTTAGAAACTTTAACAAAGTGATTTTAGTTATTTTTATCCCTTTGCACTCTGCAGGAAGAGTTCTGGTGATACGAGATAGTCTGCCACACTTTCTTATGAATCATTTCATGATGTTACTTGGGGCAACACAGATGGAAGAAATGAACGTTTCAAAGAACTATGAAATACATAATTATTTGCAGGCTGCTTGATTAGTGTGAGTAATATATGCAGGGAGAGGTGAGCCCTAAATATCCAAGAGAGATGTTGGAAGTTGATCTTTTATCCTTCACTTTTTAGCAGTGGTAGTTTACTTCTCATGTTTTCAGAAACTCTAGGATGGAAGGTGGTTTGGGAACTCATGTTTCTTTCCTCCTGTCTCCTTCCTATATTGAGCTCTGCTTGATCCATCCCAGGTAAAAGGATGTCTCAGTTATTTCTAAACCCAAACAATAAATTCCTCGTAAATGATCCGAGTCTCCTGCTGTAAAATTATGTAATCCATTTTCTCAGCTTTAATTGCTTGGCTTTCGTTTCTCAGCACTACAGGCCAAGAACCTGGCTATTAGAATTCTCTCACTGTGTGGCTGTGTATCTAAGAATTTAGCACTGTCTTACTTATTTTTAAGTGGCTTTTCATAAGATTGGAACATAGGTTTTATGCCAAAGACATTTGTGTTTTCTGCAGCTTCTTAGCATTGCTGGGCCCTCTACCAAGAGGTTATACGGTAAGCTGATTCTGACTCTGTGGCTTATGCTGACTTCGTGATTGTAAACCAGCTTAAGGAGAGTCACCATCCAGAATTTAATTAAATCATCTTTGCAATATTGATTATACGTCCAGACTGCACTTGTGTTTTCCTGTTCCTTTTTAAAAATACCTTTTCCTGAAGGGCTCATTACGCTTTAATGTCTCCTAGATAACATGTGGAAGCTGTAGGCATTATAAGCCCGCATTTGATGAACAGTCTCAGAGAATCAGCGTGCAAGCTCATTTCCTCCACTTTATTCCTTAAGAAGAAGATCAAGCCTCAACTTGGGAGCCAGCTGATCTGAATTTTATTCCTGGCTTTGCTGTTTGATTCAGTGTGACCTTGGATAACTCACCAGAGAGGGAAGGTTCACTTTTCAGAAGGTGAAGTTTATGAAAGACCAATCAGACTCTCGCTGAAAAAAAAAAAGACCTGATGGAGCACAGCTAGATTTCTCTAGGCAACATCTGACCTGACTGAAGATGATTTTTGAGTTTGGGTCAGGAAAATACAGTAGCAGGGATCATGATGCCTTGAGAAGAAGCAAGGGCTTGCAGTAGGAAGGAAAAAGAATGAACCTGGTTGTCCTTGAAACTCTGCCACGAATTATTCATTTCCCCACTCCCCTTCTAGTTCACAACTCTGAATTCTTGTGGCGTGCCAGGGACTGAACAAGTCAGTCATGGCCTCTGCTCTCATGGGACTTAAAGTCTAGCAGGGAAGATGGAATGAACTGTAATGACAAGAATGATGACGTTTCCTGAAGGGGAAGTTCAGGCCACTGTGAGGCTCTGACAGAGGGATTTCACCTGTCCTCGGGAATTATGGAAGGCTTTCCTGGGGACTGACATTTGAATGTGAAGATAGCAAGATAAGTAGATGTTAATTAAGGGAAGGAGGATTTTATATCCCCCAGCCACACCCATCTGTGCCATATCAGGCTTTGGAGAGATGAGAAAAACCAGGTATGGGTAGAAGCAACGTTGGAACGTGGTTTTTATCACTGAAACAGAGATGGCAGAATCAAAGCCATTTAAATTGTGTTGCCCCAAACCCCTGCACCTGGTCCTGGAACCAGCCTTACGGGAACCAGGACCCAGCAGTAAGAGGTATGTGGAGAAGGGATTGTGAAGATTTTATACAGTTTAAGGGAAGCAAGAAGCTTGTTGGGTAAAGGAGTTCCTTCTTGGCCCCCATGCCTTTGCGTATGCCTTTCTGCCTCACCTAGAACACACACTCGTATTCCTCCCTCTTGAAAACTCTATTTGAAGCATGGGCTCTGGAGTCAGATGTCCAGGGTGATTCCTGGCGCCAGCATTTACCAGCTGTTTCACTTGAGCAGGTTGCTTAAGCTCTCTGTGCTGCTGTTTCCTCATCTATAAAATGGTGATGATAATAGTGTCTACCGTAGAAGGCTGTTGTGAGAACTGGATGAAGTAATGCTTGTAAAGTGTTTGGGATGATGCCCGGCACATAGTCGACCTCAGTAAGTGCTGGAGGGTGTTAATACGTAAGGCCTCTCCTCTTTCAAGAGGTCTTCTATGCCTAATACAACCCTCACAGGCTAGGGTTCATACAGTATTTATAGTGTACTTGGAGGTAGGGACATAACTTTTTTTTCTTAGCATTTACTTGGTCAGTGCCCTTTGGCCAAAGACCACCAGGAGCAACCCTGTAAGTTAAACAAATTAGGTTCATTACTTATGGCAGCCAGAGAGCACACACCTGCTGAGGAACTATGGGGTGTCCCGGTAGGAGGGTGCAAGAAAGAACTTTTTGTAGGATTTGGGCTTTGGGGAGTTGGGGGAGGGTCTGAGGAGTTAGGATTTCACTCTCATTGGATGCTGTCAGAAAGCAAGGGCAATTCTATGATTTGGCATGTTCATAAATCTTATCTACAGAGAGGGAAGTGTAGCTGAGGATAAGCTGTAATTAGCAAAACAGAAGCAGTGGTTCATCTGGCTGAGAGAAGTGGTGTTTGGTGTCCTGTGGGTGGCACAGTGACCTTATTTTTGTCTGTTATTAGACACAATTATGAAATGACCTTGTTTTGTCTCATTTTATTGTAGTCTCAGAATAACCTTGTCAGAGGTTGGTTTTCTGTGAGATAGTTTAGGTTCATCAGAATAACATGCCTTAGCTGTGAGTACCAGGCCAGTTTCTAAATGTCAGAGGCTGCTCTTTTTGTTCTCAACTTGTCTAACTTCTGTTTGGGCTACTTTTCTTCCTCCTGGGAAATTGTAAGAGAATGTATTTACTCATTCAATAAACCGCCAAGTGAGTACCTGTACTCCATACCAGGCACGATCCTAAACACAGGACACAGTAGTGAAAATGCTGCCTTCAAGGTTCTCAAAGTCTTGGATAAAACTATGTTTCAATGAACTGTTTTGCTAGTTTGAATGCCTTCTTCACCTTTCCCACAAGTATTCCAACTTGTATCTGGATACTTCCAATCATTAGGAAATCCTACGTATTGTAGACAGTTCTGAATGCTAGAAAATTGGTTCTTATGTTGATCTATAATTTCTTTTTTCTTTTTTTGAAACAGAGTCTCGCTCTGTCGCCCAGGCTGGAGTGCAGTGGCGCGATCTTGGCTCACTGCAAGCTCCGCCTCCCAGGTTCACACCATTCTCCTGCCTCAGCCTCCTGAGTAGCTGGGACTACAGGCGCCTGCCACCATGACCAGCTAATTTTTTTGTATTTTTAGTAGAGACGGGGTTTCACCATGTTAGCCAGGATGGTCTTGATCTTCTGACCTCATGATTCGCCTGCCTCAGTCTCCCAGAGTGCTGGGATTACAGGCGTGAGCCACCGGGCCTGGCCTTGAGCTACAATTTCTTTGCTTGTATATTCCACTGCTTGGGTCTATGTCTGTACATTAAAGACACTGAGAACGAGTTCCCTGCATATTCTCTAGCTGTTTACGTAGTCGACCCATGGGTGATGTAGTTCGTGAACTCTGGATTTTCATGATTCAGTGCTATGCTGACTGCTCTTACATTCTTCTCAAAAGAATATTTTAATTCAAGAAACAATTTGTTAAACATTGATTCCATTTTCCACATGGCCTTAGCATTTAGGCCTATTTTGTCTGACTGAAGGACAGACTACTTTATCAGGGCTTTTCTAATCAAAATGTTATGTAGGCAGTTAGGTGCTACTGCGCGTGAGAACAGCAGACGCTAGGTGGCAGCATCTTGCCTCGGAACTGGCACAGCAAACTGGGCGCTGAGTTCATAGCTACGTTTGAGAGAGCAGGGTCAAAGGACCTTCCAGAAGTTATCTAGTCCCTGCCACCAGGTGGGACAACCCCTGGTCAAATCCACCGACATAGGTATTTATCCCGTTTATAATAACTGCTAGGAAAAGTGCGCATCTTCCCAATAGGAACCTAGTCTAATATTTTAGAATTTTGCCTGGTGAAAATTCTTCCCAAATAACCATACCACGTACTGTCATCTAATCTGTTTTCCTTCTTTCCTCAGATGAAATCACATTAATTTAAGTTGATTTAGAAAAAGATTGTTGGCCATTTTCTGAGGCCGTACACACAAGTGAGTTCCCTGTCAGCCTTATTTCTTCAGCCCACCCATCCCCACCTTGCCAGAAAGATTCTTCATCCACTAACGTTTTTTTGACTATATTCCCCAGCTTCTTCTTTACCTCTGGCAGTGCCTCCTGGCTGTGTTCTCCATCGTGCTTAAGTTATGGAGCCCCTAAGTTTTGCCTTCCTTCTTGGCACAAATTAAAACTCAGGTTCTTAACATGGTAAAGTTAACACCTCAGAACACGATATGCCCTCTGAGCTATGATATTCTATGGTCTTTTTTAAAAAATGTGTGTCAGAAAAGATGGGCCATAAACTTAGCTTCAAATTGAAACAGAGGACATACCAACTCCAGATGTTTCTGAAATCCGTCTCTCAAAGTCTTAGGAGTTGAACTGGTATACCACAAATATTTTAAAGGTATAATTTTTATACTCTTCCTACAAAATTGAGGTGAGGCCAAATAATTTGTGACTGTGGAAGACAAGAACTGAATGCCTGTGATCATGTTTCCATGTCAGAACCAGGCAGAGACCCCAGGCAGTGTAATTCCCAGTCTAGTGATCTATCTTCCAGTGTAATCGTGTTGGGCTACTGCCATATATGTAAGATCTTAACACGGATATTGTTCGTTTAAAGAATTTTTGTAGCAAGAGAGGAGCATCGTAAAAGGTCTGTGTCAGGATTTTGTGTTTGAAAAGCAATGTGTTCTAATAAAAAACAGGTGTTAGAGTCAGGTGATCCTAGCAACAGACCCAGATTTGCTACTTTCTAGCCATGTAGCCTTGGAGAAGTTGACCAGCTTCTCAGAACTGCTGTTTCCTCACATTTTAGTGCTGTTATGAGAATTACCTGAGGCTGTGTGAGTATATGGAGCACTTAGCACAATGTCTGACATATGCCAGTTGCTTAAGACTTAGATACAATAATCAGTGCTGGCTGTCCTGTTCCAGGAGAAGGGCTTCTGTGGGGCCGTTCCTAATACCGTGTGACAGAAGTGAAAAAGGACAAACCCCTGATAGTCTGGGAGAAGTCATACTGCAGTGGCGTGCTGTCAGATCTCACCCTATTCTTTGCTTCTCAAGAAATGTAAGTAAGGAACTTGGCATACAGAGGAGAAAAAACAAGCCACAGAAAGGCCAGGCAACATAAATGAGAACAGGTCTGTGATTGTGAGTTCTTAATGTCCATTTCCTTTGGCTTCCAGGCATATCTGTTTCTCATCCCTTCCAGAAAACCGTTAGTGGGCCAAGGGGGTGGACAGGGTTATGGATAAGGATAGTATGATTTTGTATGTCTCTTATATTTTCATTGCCAGTTTCAACAGAAGCAGCAATAGTCACCTGATCCTTTTATAATATCTAGTTTATCATAGATTTAGTGTATACTTTCAAACCCAAGGAAAATAAAATATATCTCCATTTTGGACTAATGACAGGGAAAATGGTTCAGAAGTTGATGACAGTACTGATGGTGGGTGCTGCAATAGAATTGGATAAATTTGAAGTATTGTGGATGGAAATAATGAAAACAAAGGAAACATTCATTATCCATTAATTCACCCTCATTTCTGGAAGGAAGGAAGAAAGCGAGGAAGAAAGCCTTAGTTTTGTTATTATGTGGTTGCAGGTATTAAAGCTACCAAATGAATCTTAAAATTAGAAGTTTTTAATTGTTGCTTTAGTCATTAAATATTTATTTACTATCCACTATGTGCCAGCAGTTATATGTCAGGCCCTGTGCTGGGTTAACATCAAAGCTGAACAAGGTGTAGTCCTTACCTTCCAGAAGCTCTCGGCCTACTGAGGAGACAGTTATGTAATCAAATGGATAATTCCATGTGCTAAGTGTGGTCAGAGACATGAATTCCCTATCATGGGAAATGCAAAAAGCCAAGGGATCAGATATTCCTGGAGAGTAGGGTAGGTGTAACCTAACGGTAATAAGGCAACATTTTACCTGAATCTTGCAGGAAAATACCATGTGACAGAAGTGTAAAAGGACAATCCAATCCCAACAAATCACGGACCAATGTGTAGAGCTAGGAAAGGGCCCTGTGTGTCTGAGTAGTGTGTGCAGCAGCAACACGTGGTCATGTGGGGAAAGCAGGGAGTGGGAATGGAACAGAATAATTTGGGGAGACAAAAAAAAATGTTGAGCCTGGTTGGAAAGGGATTTGTATTTTAAGTTAAGGAGTTTGGGTTTTGTTTGAGGAACTGACCAAAGCTTTTAAGAAGTTGGGGCACAGTTTGTAAGACTGGGTACGCAGAGATGTCATCAGTGGAGATGAACAATGTGGAAGGCAGAACATGGTTGGAGAGTGTGGTGGGCACTGCTCCTTTTTCCTGGAATAGTGGTAACCTGTTCTTCTCCCCTGCTTTAACTTGTGTATGTGAACCTAAGAAGAGCTGCTTTCCACCCCTGCCCCTGCTCCCACCTTTTAGGATACAGAATGCTATCTCCTTACCTATAGTGATTGTTCTAGGGGTGCATACCAGATGCAAGCTGGTTCAGTCATAGTGTCTTGCAGTCTACCCTGGTCCACAGTGTTTGGCCTAAGTATGGATGTGTGACCCAGTCTGACCCCTTCCCTGGTATTTTTGAATTTTGAATAGTCACTAAGGGAAATCTGATGATGGATCTGGGAAGTTGCAACCCTAAAGATGCTAGTGGTTTTGTCTTTTATATGTGTAAGAAGCTGGTATTCAGTAGGGAAAACTGAAACTAGCAGAAAGAAGCAAATATGAGAGATAGAAGGAGAATTCTGGTGGCCTTTTGGTTTCTGATTTCAAGCTTCCTGAAGCTGGCTTAATTCCTGCCGTGGTTTGGTTAACATAAGCCAATAAATTACTCTTTTTGCCTTTGCTGGCTAGTGTTTCAGACACACAGATTAGTCCTGACTAATGACAACAGGAAGATAATTAACTCGGATTTTGATATATTACGTTTATAAAGACTTCTCTAGATGGTAAGGAGCTCAAGAGAAAAGTCAGGGCTAGAAATACAGATGTAAAAGCCACCTGGAGATCAGTGGTTGTTAAAGCTGTAGAAGTGGCTGAGTTGACCCAGGTAAGTGTGGAAAGTGTTCAGAGGCCAAGGATGGAACCTTGAAGAATGCTAACATCCAAGAATACGCAGAGGAGGAGGAACCAGCTGTTTCTAACTCATACCATTTCTGATTTAGCCAGCCCTTCCAATCTTACAGTCCTCAGTGGGAAGAAGGTAGTCTATTAAAATTCATTATGGTGTCTTTATTAAAATTCATTATGGCTTTTGGACTTTTTTTTTTTTCTAACTGCTCTAGGCCACATCTGAAATCTGCCTCATATAGCTCTCAGTCATTGGAGTAAATATAATTTTCTCCAACATATTCCTTCCTGTATTTGAAATCTAAGATCTTATAACATAATGTCTTCTCTTCTTTTTTTTTTTTTCTCTTTGTTTCAAGTTTTAATCAAAGCTTTTATATAAGATTACTTTATTCCTGCATCTTCTCAATAGTTTCTTCCTTGTATTTGCCCTTTTCCTTTCCTACTTGGCGAGACTTGGCTTTCCGTTCAAGGATCTTTTTGCGGTCTTTGTCCACTTTTAGCCTAGTGATAACTACCTTGCTGGGGTGAATGCCTACATGGACAGTTGTGCCATTAGCCTTTTCCCGCTGCACCCGTTCAATGTAGATAACATATTTCTTCCTGTAAACCTGGACTACTTTGCCAATTTGCTGACCTTTATAGTGTCCTCGTACAACCTGAACTTCATCATCCTTTCGGATGGGCATAGATCGCACGTTGTACTTCTGTCTCAGCTCTTTGGAAAGAGGGGAAGACATAATCTTCCTGCGAATGTGGGAAGGTGCATTGAAATGCCTTTTGCGATTCTTGCTTCGGTCGGAAGTCACAAAGGGATTAAATTTCATTTTGGCCGCTCCCGCAAAAGTGATGGCCGCAAAAGGCAATGTCTTCTCTTCTTCAGTATTAAATCCCTTCCTTCTTTCAGCCATCCCTCGTCTGACAAATTGTCAGATTGTATTGATGTCTTTTAAAAGTCTGTCCATGTTGCTTATGAAGGGTGACATCTGGAACACATACTGTATTTGAGCTGTAATGTGACTGTCACAGAGTACAGTGGAACTAATGTGTCTTCCTGATACTAACCTCATACTGGTTGCGCTATTGAGGAATAGTGCACTTGTCACTAACAAAAAAATCACAAATTTTTTTTTCTAAAAATTTCTAGAAGCCCAGAAAAACAATCTATAATTACATGATTGGGGTTTTGAACTTAAAGGCCTTTACACTTGTCCCTGTTCAATTATTTCTTATACAAAAGGGTAATTGCTGTAGCCTAATATATGTGTAAATAATTAGAAGCAACATATCTGGCCAAAAATAGGGTAATGTTAAATATAAACACAAGATGGAATATCATGTGTCTGTGAAAATGATCTTTCTGAAGAATATTTAATGACATGAGAAAGTGCTTAGTGTATAATGTTAAGGAAGATGCAGGGTTTAAACCATATGTAATAAATTGTAAAAGTCCCTTCACCGGGAAAGGGACTGTGACTCAGAGGTAAGAGAAGCAACATCCCTGTTAAATTTTATCTTATTGGTATTAACCCATTATTCCAGCTTCAAAAAAGCTTTTTTTGTCTTAATTCTGTTACCCAACTATTAGTCATCCCTCTCTCCTTTGTCCAAAGCTATCCAAAAATTGGTCTATCAAATAGGACATAAAAGTGTTTATACTATTGGGCAAGTATAGAGGTCTGCAGTAAATATCCATGGATGCACTTGAGTTTTGGGTTATAGTAACCATACCTGAATATATTATTTAATCACTAGATTAGTCTTTAACAGGATATTATTAGAAAATACATTCAGACTGAAAGGCATCTTAAAAGATCATTTCCTCCCATCTCTACACCTCTATTCAGATTTGGTATTATACTTTTTTAGGAAGAACATTGTCCTAGTTTGGGCTACTACAGCAGAATACCACAGACTGGGCAGCTTAAACAGAAACATTTCTCACAGACCTGGAGGCTGGGAAGTCCAAGATCAAGGTGCCTGCAGATGTGATTGCCTCCCAAAAGTTTCACCTCCAAATACTGTCACATGGGGGGATAAGATTTCAACATAGGAATTTGAGGGCATTTAGTCTGTAGCAAATGTTATTGCCCAAGATTCCCATCAGTTGCCAAAAGTCAAAAGTCCTGAATTCATTGTGTACCTTGGTATATGATTTTGACCAAGACACTTAGTCAACACTCTTGCTTTCCCTGTCAGCAAAATGGGATTTGCTGTACGTGAAGGTACCCATGTCAATCTGGTCTGAGGAGACAAGCTACAATACAAACAAAAATGGGATTTGCTGTATGTGAAGGTAGATTAGAACAAAGGTCTTTTTATCTTAATGGTTAAGTGCATGGAAAGAACCTCTGATGGAAATCGAGGAGTACTGATAGCACGATGTGAAAAATAAGAGAGAAAAGCAAAAAAGGAAGGTGGAAATTCTGACAAGGAAATTAAGATGCATGTCCGTGGATGTGTTTTGTTTTGATGATAGCAAAAGGATATATTTACATCCTATGTAAATATTGTTTGTACTTGACAAAAATCTAGTTTCCTTTCGTAGAGTTCTTAAAGGACAGAAAAATCTATCTGTCTGAACACCATTTAGACAGGTAAATGATGAATGAGTTACCTCTGAATACCTCTTGAAAGCTGGTGTCTGTCAAATGTTGAACTTCTGGGAGAGAAGTATAACAAAATACAAGGAAGCTTAATGGTCAATATTTGCAAATAACAAAGTACTCCTTAGATTGGAAGTTACTACCTCAGCAATGGGCAATATTACCCCAAAAATAGTAAGAACTTTGTGGTTTAATATTACTACAATTTGAGGCATATTATCTAAATGATTTAAGATGTGATAAATTGTTTCCAGATTTTTACTCAGTGCTATGGTTTGAATGTTTCTGTCCCCTCCAAAAGTCACATCTTGGAAACTTTATCATTAGCACAACCGTTGGGAGGTAGGACCTTTTGGAAGGTGTTTAGGATTTACACTGCTATAAAAAACACTCTAGGTAGTAGTGGGTTTGCTCTCTCTTGTTCTACCTTCTATGTGAGGACACAGCAAGAAGGCCCTTACCAGATGCTGGCACCTTGATCTTAGAGTTTCTGGCTTCTAGAACTGTGAGAGAACTGTCAGGTTTTGGGGTTTTTTTTGTTTTTCTTTTTTTCTTTTTTTTAAATAGCAGCACAAAACAGGCTAAGAAACTCAGGATTTGTTTTAATCCGGTACTTTAAGATGAAAGACACAGAGTTGGAAAGAAGTTTTCTTTCTTATACTTAAGAGAAAGGTCCACGCCATGCCATGCAGGGCCACATGGGGGAAGTTTCAGGGTCAGTCAGGAGGCAGAAGGAGGAGAGAGGGGAAAGCATGGCCCAGAGCATGTATTGTGGTTTTCCAGGGAAGTCATGGATAAGACAAGGAGGGCAAATATGAGCAAGTTTGGGGGTTGGGTAGTAGTTTTGGTAATTTCAGCAGCCCTGGGTTATAAAGGTGGTCTCTGGTTGTTGGACACCTGGTCCTGTGGTGATTTAGGGCAGGGGAAATACTGACTTGCTGTGTGAGAGTTAGATAAAGTTGTGGTTGGAGATAGGGCCTTTGGATTGGTTGGTGTGCATGTGAAAGACACCCTTAGCAGAGTCCTTTGCTATCCAGGACTTAGCCAGCCCTGGGAGGGCCAGTCTGTCCTTGGCCAACAGGGCACTATAAAATATAGAAAATAAAAAGTATGATTAATATACATACATAAGTGTAGCTCTTTAAATAACTGACAAAATTTTGAGATCAAATTAGTTAGGACTGAAGTAAAATACAGTCTTTATTTCTCTCTTTACTCCTCATTTTGCTGCCTGATTCTCCCGAAGAAGATGACCGTCCGGATAGGGCACAAATTTCCCTTGTTCTCTACAACTGAGGTTTTGGGATGAACTTCTGTGGGTGGATGAACACTTTAGTGATGAAGTGTTCCCCAGGATGCATCATAGTCTGTTTACTGTCCTTGGGAGAAAATCACTGACCGCCTTGCAGCTGCCTACCCCAGCATCTTGTTCATGGCCAAAGGCAACTTACACGGTCCTCTGTGTCACCACATTCCCACAGGAACCCATTTGCCAGGAAAATGAAATACAGTGTCTGCATCTTTTGTTTTTTCAGTCAGCCCACAATGGATAATGAATACAGACCTCAAGGGCAATGTAATGACAGTGTCCAACCCCTGAGAGGGTGATTATGCAGAAGGTGGGGGCCAGCTGCTCTCCATTTTCTTTGAGAACAGACAAGAGGAATTGGATTTAAACCATGACACAAGATGTATCAGTTAGATATTGGAAAGAATTGCCTGTCACAGTTCGAGGCATGGAATTGGTGACCAGGGACAGCTATGAAACTGCTTTCCTTGGGGACCTTTTATGAAGGAAAGACTGGTAGATGGACGGGGCCACCTGCCTGGGTAGGTGTGACACAGAAACTACCTTTGTGATCTCCCTCCAGGAGTGCATGTGCTTGTCCTGAGAACCACTCTCTTATAAGTCTTGGCACAAAATGCGTTTGTACCTTATCTGCCCTGCTAGACTGTAGCAGTCTTTAGGCAATGACTAGCATGGTGCCTTGCACATAGTTGACGTTCAAGAAAGTTTTTTGTGTGTGTGAGAATGAATTAAGATGATACTTGTCTTTGAAATACCTCAATTCCTCAACCTCCTCTTTTCCACCCTCTTTTTTTTATTCAGCACCCTTTCTATCCCAGGTGATCTCCAAAGTCTCTTCCAACTCAGAAATTTTAGTAGTCTGGGTTTACTTATGTTGTTAGTATACCATTTTTACCTTTCTTTAGAAACATAGGTCTTATGAATCACATATGAATGTGAATTTCTTAATAACAGAATAATGATTTCTAATTATATACATTATTTCAATTAACACAATTCAGTGGACTGGGCATCATCAACTCAAGTTTGCTTTAAATAAGCAGTCTAAAGCTAAGATTGTGACCTATCCAAGCTTAAATAGCTAAGAAGGATGTAAACTCACATCTGTCTGACCCCAAAGCCCGGCACCTAAACACAGTGGGTTTTCTCACTCAGGAAAATACAAAATTTAAAAAAGATTCTAAGGAGAGCCCAAAAACAATAGTATCCAAAAAGAGAATAGCAAGCCCTGTTACTGGAATGAGTGAGACAAAAATTGGACTCTGAGGACCTGAAAACCTCAGCTACATGTAAGATCAGCCCTGGCATCCTAGCTGCTTAGTCCTACCTACCTCTAGCCCAACTACTGCTTAGTGCCTACACAAAGCAGACAGTTCCCCCGGTTGTCTGTTAGAGTGAGGAGGTTGTCAGGTGCCAGAATCTATAGAGGCACTTAGGGCCCGGATATCTGAACTTATGTTACTGCTTTGCAACCTGGGGAGTCTAGCATTTTATCCATCTGCAGAGTTAATTTTCATCCCTCCCTTTCTGGCCTCTGAACCACTGGAAATAGGATCTCTCTGTCAACAGTGCCTTCGACTGTTTATTTTCCACTTCTCCAGTTGCATTTTATTCTCAGCTTGGATCATTAACCCACTGTGTGGAAATTTTGATCAGACTTGGATCCTAGAGGACCAGCGCTGTGGTGTATTTAGCTGCTGTTTCAGTAATAGCAAATACTTAAACCTGTAATGCACATTGCCCATGGGCTGTCTGCATTGAGTTGTTTTTCTACCAAATGTGTTCATCTGCCCAGACTCCTTTTAAAGAAAGTAATAAATTCCCTCCCTGCAATTATAGTGTAATTCACTGGGAAAGTGTGGTTTAATTTGTGCATCATTTTCTTGGATCAAATAAATCACCCTAAAGCAACCTTCAGTTGAAGTTTTCTTATTACAAAGCCCAAGAAGATCGTCCAATTATCATTTAGAGTGGTTATCAGCCTGTTCTACAGTGGGCAGCTGAAAAGGAAATACAGGTTTATTTTCAGTGGCCCTTATCTTGGTGTCCAGCCACTGCCATCCTCCATGCTTAAAGAGGGCAGGAGGAGCTGGAACTGGGAACTCGCATGTTGAAAGGATGACAGACTCTAGGGCTACACCCACTAGACTTTTAAATTCTTTGAGGATGAGACCTATGCTTGACATTTGTATTCAAGGTAGCATGGCGTAATGATTAGCAATATAGACTCTGAAGCCAGACAGCCTGGGTTTCAATCCTGGCTGTGTGGCACTAGCTGGCTGTGTGACCTCTCTGCACTTCAGTTTCCTCATCAGTAAAAGTACCTATCTCTCAGAGCTGTTGTGATGATGAAGTGAGTGAACATATGTAGAGGGCACAGGATGCACCCTGGGCTATAATAAGTACTGTATATCTAACTGTATAGTCTGGCACTGAGTAGGCTTAATAAATGTCTGTGAATGAATAGCAGCATTCCATCATTCACCTGTAATGATCTCTTCCTGGTGTCATTACTACTAGATCCAAAAGGTAGGGATACATTTCTGGAGGAAGAAAATGTTGTAGATAGTTGGAATGATTGACCAAGGAGGGAGTGAAATATTTTGGGGGAGGTTCTCATGACCACATTGACTCTCCTCAGTCAGGGATTCTCGTGTATAGTCCTGCATATTAACAAGGAGTTGGAGGCCTCTAGAGAGGAAATGTCACTGCAAATTCTTCCAACAAGAGAAAACAGTTTTCCTCTGCTCACGTAGATCATAGATCCCAGCACATAGATTTGCAGTGTGCTACTCTATCTTGTAAATATGCCACTGAGTTCCACTAGGGGCACAGCTAAGTTTCTGCTGATTTTTTTAGCACTGAGATTGACATATCTGAGCTAATGAATATGCAAAACCTTTCCGGTACATTTGCTAGCTTCATCCACTTCTAGGCAGTCTTCTAGCTGAGTCCCCCAACTATGATTCTTGGCCTGTATTGCGTTTTTACCTCCTGGTGCCTGCTGCTTACACCATCAACGCCGCCTCTCCCCATCCTCCTTTGTCCTCTTCTATGTGACCCCCAAGCCTTTGGCTAAGAATAATTCCACCATTCCCAATACTTAAAAATCATAGAAAACATGAGTGTGGTCTGGCAGAGGAGCGTTGTCTGGTTGTCTTGTAAATGTTACAGATGTGGCAGATCCATTTGGCTTTACTGTGTCTTTAATGTATATGTTTGTGTGCATGTATACATGTACACATACACATGTACATCCAATTACACATCCGTGCATTTTTAAAAATATGGTGTTTGTACTCACATGGCCCTAAGCTGTAAAATATCTTGCTTTTCCTACTACTCAAGGCTTTTTGCTTCCTGTGTTCCTTCTACTTTTCCATAATTGTAATCTCAGAACATTCACATGACTCCAAATGTTAGGTGTAGTTCAATGCCTAGAAGTCAGGGCAAGAAAAGGAGAGATTTGCCCCCATTTCATAGTTTCCTAGCATGAGAACATTTATATTGTCCCTTATACACAAGTATACGCAAGACTTCCTTGCATTCCCCACTGTCTAGACTCCAAGGTCTTCGGAGAGGGGTGCTGCTTCTCAACTCTGTATCCCCACCTTCTCTAATAGTGCGCAGCACACAGTTTGTTAGATGAAGTAGGAATGCTTATTTACTCAATTGTGTGTGTGTGTGTGTATATGTGTTTGTTTGCAAAGAGCAGAAAAAGGAGTTTATTGTAGGACTACATTAGAACTGAAGCCGGAAAAAAATATCAGGATTTCAGCAGTTTTTAAGATGCCTGCTCTCTTTCTCTCCCTTTGGAACTATCTAACATGACAAATTTTCTCATCTCTGCACATCTGCCCTTCTTTTCTTTGGTACTCACTGATCCATTCCCTCTGTATTCCCCAACCTAAATTCAGACTGCTTAGTGTAGAATCCTACTGCATTTATTGGACAACATCCTTCTTGTTGGGCTGCCTCATGGGCTGAAGCCCAGTCTATGATTGAGCTGCCTTGGGTCAGATGCATATTCCAGTCTAATCAATAACCACTGCTGCCCGAAAAGACTGCCTGGCCTTGCTATTTTGAAGGATGGGGTTGGCGGGGAGCTGTGGGAAGTGCAGTTAGAGGGATCAATAGATGATGCAGGAACATTATAATTCATGGCAGAGTGTCCCTGAAAAAAACGGTGCTAGTACACTGTAGCAAAGAATCAAAGGGACTACTAACTACTGGGGGATTGTTACCAAGCCCTTCACGTATATTAACTAATTTAACCTTTTTTTTTTTTTTTTGGTCGGGGTCGTGGGCAGGTGTGTGGAGTCTCGCTCTGTCTCCCAGGCTGGAGTGCAATGGCGCGATCTCAGCTCACTGCAGCCTCCACCTCCTGGGTTCGCGTGATTCTGTCTCAGCCTTCTGAGTAGCTGGGATTACAGGCACTTGCCATCACACCCAGCTAATTTTTTGTATTTTTAGTGCAGACAGGGTTTCACCATGTGGACCAGGCTGGTCTTGAACTCTTGACCTCAGGTGATCCACCCACCTCAGCCTCCCGAAGTGCTGGGATGACAGGTGTGAGCCACTGCGCCTGGCCTTAATTTAACCTTTTATGATGTAATACTAGTCTTGTCAGATATAGCAAATAATACAGGAAGGATACCCGTACAATATTTAGGATATACTTAAGAAATTATTTGTGATTTATCTGAAATTCAAATTTAACTGGGTATATTCTAGCCACTCTATCTCCATTTTACAGATGAGGACACTGAGGCAACTCACCTCACCCCAGGGCACATAGCTAGGAATTGGCAAAGCCAATTTGGCTTTAGTACCCTGTACTATCCACTGTGCTATTCTGCTGCTTTTAAATCTATGTTAATGGCAAGCATGCGCGTGCACACACACACACACACACACAATTCTTTATTCTTTATTCTTGTCACCATCTTTCAAAAATAAGAATCAAAAGACCAAAGTGTCCTTAGATGTTGTGTCAGAGTTCAAGCAAGGGACAGAAATCACAGCAGAAATTTGGACAGGGAAAATTTAATATAAAGAATTTTTTTTTTTTTTTTGAGACGGAGTCTTGCTCTGTCGCCCAGGCTGGAGTGCAGTGGCGCGATCTGGGCTCACTGCAAGCTCCGCCTCCCGGGTTCACGCCATTCTCGTGCCTCGGCCTCCGGAGGAGCTGGGACTACAGGCGCCCGTCACCTCGCCTGGCTAGTTTTTTGTATTTTTAGTAGAGACGGAGTTTCACCGTGTTAGCCAGGATGGTCTCAATCTCCTGACCTCGTGATCCTCCCGTCTCGGCCTCCCAAAGTGCTGGGATTACAGGCTTGAGCCACCGCGCCTGGCCAAGAATTGTTGACTACATAAAGTTCTGTTAACTACTAAAAGGGGAAAAGGAGCTCTAAGGAGCAGCGAGGCAGTTAGCTGCAGAAAGTGGCTACTACATCGAAGACTAAGGGACAAATGAACAAGGAAGGAACTTACAAACTAATAGAAAAGGTCCCTGCAAGGCTGGATTCAGACCTCTGAGGAGAGTTCCTGGTCGTTACAGGAACTTGTTGCCTGTAGTCCTGGTGCCAAGGACACTTGCTGAAAGGCACCCGCTGTTAAACTGCATAGGGCAGCCTGCCACTGCTGTAAATCCTGACCGGGATAGTCGCATGCCGATCTGCCCGCCACTGCATGGAAAACAGAAAACTAGATGAAAAAGAAAAAGGTCTCCGTCTTCCAGCCGTGCATTATTCCTTCCACACTCCTTATTGTCAAAGCCTAACATGGAGCCAGCTGGCAAAGGAAAAGTATGGCCTGTAGAGTTCAGCCCCACTATTACAAAGCAGGATGAAGAAACTGGGCTTGGAGCTGAAATACAATAAATTACTAACTGGTACAGATGGAAAGTACATTTTTCAGCCCAAGTATAGAAGCCCCAAACATCATCACACAAAAGGAAGACAGATTGGCTAAGAGAAGCATTTAAATTAAAAACAAAAAACAAAAAAAAAAGAAAACTCTGGGTGCGGTGGTTCACACGTGTAATCCCAGCACTTTGGGAGACCGAGGCGGGCGGATCACGAGGTCAGGAGATGGAGACCATCCTGACTAACATGGGGAAACCCCGTCTCTACTGAAAATACAAAAAACTAGCCGGGCGAGGTGACGGGCGCCTGCAGTCCCAGCTGCTCGGGAGGCTGAGGCAGGAGAATGGCGTGAACCCGGGAGGCGGAGCTTGCAGTGAGCCGAGATCCTGCCACTGCACTCCAGCCTGGGCGACAGAGCCAGACTCCGTCTCAAACCAAACCAAAACAAAACTAAACTAAAGTAAACTGAAGGTTTACAGGGACACATCTCTTGGAGTAGAGCAGTCTGCGTCCAAGGTATTGGATAAGCAAGACAAGGTGTTATAAAGCCTATTGTGTGAATATATACAGAAGACTGAGAGGTTTTCAACCGAATAAATAAATGCCCGGTACAGCGTTAATGTAGCTGAGAAATTCATCCTGTAAGAAGTTGAGTCAAAAAAAAAAAAGACAACAACCAGCCGGGAAGGGATAAGTCACCCTTTAGGGAGCATCCTTAGTTATTACTTTCAAAAGGATAGTGATAAACATTTACAATGTAAAATAGCATTTACTCCCTGAACTCTTGACATTTCTGGAGCATCTAAGACTGATGTTTTTGAGGCAAGTGCAGAGATTCAATGAACTGGGAAGACCCCATTCACTGCCAGAGGGAATAATTCTAAGAGGACGATTAATAGGGACAGTTTTTCCAATGTGAAGAATAAGTCAGACATCAGGTCTGTTACTTTTCGTTGTGAGACAGTAGCCATTCTATACAGTCAGCAGTTACTTATTTTTCTATAGAACCCTGACTTTCCTGCCTTCATAGCAGCTTCTCTAATTGCAAAGTATCCTCTCTGATTTACTCTCTAGACAATCAGGTCTGTCCTGCAAACTGCTGACTCTCAGCCTTGCTGGGCAAATTGAACACATCACTCTTTGGAATACTGATGTTGTCAAGGTTAGTTCAAGGGACACTCTTCTTTTTATTGGAAGCATGTTTCACCCTCCTGCCTCCCCTATCAATGATGTCTCTTAGTATTTATGGAACACCTGCCCCCCACCCTGCACCTGTTCTGCATCGATTGCGTGAAAGCCCAGACCATTCTGTAGGCATGAAAATAACTCCTGTCTACAGCCCAGAGCTTTGCATTCATCCTCTTATTTACATTTGAGATCAGGGCTACATCTTACTCCTAAATATCTTAAGTATCTTAGTATCTTTAGAGATTTTTAAATATCTTTGTATGCTTTAGAGATTTTTATATTTCTAATACTTCCTTGAGAGTCCATACAGTCGAGTGATTAAAACCATGGGCCAGACTTCCTGCATTCAGATCACCAGGTGATATGGTTTGGATATTTGTCCCCTCCAAATCGCATGTTGAAATGTGATCCCCAGTGTTGGAGGTGGGGCCTGGTGGGAGGTGTTTGGGTCAGGGGAGTGGATTCCTCAAGAATGGCTTGGTGCCCACCCCGTGGTAATGAGTGAGTTTTCACTCTATCAGTTCATGTGAGAGCTAGTTGTTTAAAGGAGCCTGGCATCTCTCTTGCTTCCTCTCTTGCTCTGTGACATACTGGCTCCCGTTTGCCTTCTGCCGTGACTGTAAGCTTCCATTTTGATGGGTTATAATGAGAATTAGTGTGCACGTAAGAGACCTAGAATAGGATCAACTGCTTTGGCAGTTGCCCTCCTGTATCACAGAATTAGAAGACATCGGACAACAGGCAGTATAGGACCTCGATCCCTTGAAAGATGAGAAACAAACGAGGTGAGCCCTATGATTTTCTCAGCTTACTGACTGGAGGCAGTTTATAGACTGCAGTGCAGGGCAAGGGAATCCAAAGGGAACCAAGAGACATTTGCAGGCTGGGATTTAGAAAGAGCTAGGAGGGAATTATCTCTCAACAGTGGCCCTTTTAGGGACCCAACAAAACCTACAAATATCCAGTACTGAAAGCTGACAGCAAGATTTTTGCCAGGGCTCTTGATGATGGATGGTTTTATTTCAAAGAAAGGAAGATGTTAACACAAAGAGAAGTTTGCAGACAGGCATTTAGAAGGAGCTAGGAATGGAATTCTGTCACACCAGTGAGTCGTTTAGAGACCCATCAAAACCAACAAATACCTGGCCTGAAAGCTGACAATAAGCTTTGTGCCAGAATTCTACACACATGCGCACACACGTGCGCACACACATACTGTTAGAACCAATAAATTTAATAAAGTTGCAGGATACAAAATCAGCAAACAAAAAGTTGCACATTAGAAAAATGAGCTTTTCTAAAATGAAGCTAAGAAAACAACTCATTTATAAAAACATCAAAAAGAATAAAATACTTAGGAAAAAACTAAGGAAGTGAAATCATTATACACTGAAAACTGTAAACCACTGATGAAAGGAATTAAAGGAGATTACAAATAAATGGAAAGACATCATGTGTTCATGGATCAGACTACTTAATATTGTTAAAATGTCCACAGTACCCAAAGCAATGTACAGATTAAATACAATGCTTATCAAAATGCCAGTGTTTTTTTTTCTTTTTTTTTACAAAAATATAAAAAACAACCCCCAAGTTCACTTGGAGTTACAAAGTACCCTGAATAGCTAAAACAATCTTGAGAAAGAGACAAAGTGGGAGGACATCATACTTTCTGGTTTCAAAATATATCACAAAGCTACATTAATTAGTATCACAAAGCTACATTAATTAGAACAGTATGCTATTGGCATAAAGATAGACATGTACACTAATGGAACAGAACAGAGAGGCCAGCATAAACCCAAGCATATACAGTCAACTAATCTTTGACAAGGGTGCCAAGAATATACAATGGGGAGAGGATAGTCACTTCAACAAATGGCGTTGGGAAAACTGAATATCCACATGCAAGAAAACAAATTGGGTTGCTACCTTACACCACACAAGAAAATCAACTCAAAAAGGGATTAAAAACTTAAACATAAGACCTGAAACTTTATAGAAGAAAACACAGGGTGAAAGTTTTATGACATTCATCTTGGCATTGATTCTTTTATTTATATATATGTGTGTGTGTGTATGTGTATATATATATATGTACACTTTAAGTTCTGGGGTAAATGTACAGAATGTGCAGGTTTGTTACATAGGCATACACATGGTGGTTTTATGACCCATCAACCATCATCTACATTAGGTATTTCTCGTAATGCTATCTCTCCCCTAGTCCCCCACCCCCCGACAAGCCCCAGTGTATGATGTTCCCCTCCCTGTGTACCCACAGCCAATATTATACTGAATGGGCAAAAACTGGAAGCATTTCCTTTGAAACCAGCAGAAGGCAAGGATGCCCTCTCTCACCATTCCTATTCAACATAGTACTGGAAGTTCTGGCCAGGGCAATCAGTCAAGAGAAAAAAATAAAGGGTATTCTATTAGGAAAAGAGGAAGTCAAATTGTCCCTTTTTGCAGATGACATGATTGTGTTTTAGAAAACCCCATCATCTTAGACCAAAATCTCCTTAAGCTGGTAAGCAACTTCAGCAGTCTCAGGATACAAAATCAATGTGCAAAAATCACAAGCATTCCTATACACCAGTAACAGACAAACAGAGAGCCAAACCATGAGTGAACTGCCATTCACAATTGCTACTAAGAGAATAAAATATCTAGGAATTCAATTACAAGGGATGTGAAGGACCTCTTCAAGGAGACCTACAACCACTGCTCAAGGAAATAAGAGAGGACACAAACAGATGGAAAAACATTCCATGCTCATGGATTGGAAGAATCAAGATCATCAAAACGGCCATACTGCCCAAAGTAATTTATAGATTCAATGCTGTCCCCATCAAGCTACCATTGACTTTCTTCACAGAATTGGAAAAAACTACTTTAAATTTCATATAGAACCAAAAAGCCCACATAGCCAAGACAATCCTAAGCAAAAAGAACAAAACTGGAGGCGTCACGCTACCTCACTTCAAACTATACTACAAGGCTGCAGTAACCAAAACAGCATGGTACTGGTACCAGAACAGAGATATTGACCAGCGGAACAGAACAGAGGCCTCAGAAATAACGCCACACATCTACCACCTGATCTTTGATGAACCTGACATAAATAAGCAATGGGGAAATGATTCCCTATTTGATAAGTGGTGTTGGGAAAACTGACTAGCCACATGCGGAAAGCTGCAACTGGATCCCTTCCTTACAGGAAAGCTGCAACTGGATCCCTTCCTTACACCTTATACAAAAATTAACTCAAGATCGAGACCATCCTGGCTAACACGGTGAAACCCCGTCTCTACTAAAAATACAAAAAACTAGCCGGGCGAGGTGGCGGGCACCTGTAGTCCCAGCTACTCGGGAGGCTGAGGCAGGAGAATGGCGTGAACCCGGGAGGCGGAGCTTGCAGTGAGCTGAGATCCAGCCACTGCACTCCAGCCTGGGCGACAGAGCGAGACTCCGTCTCAAAAAAAAAAAAAAAAAAAAAAAAAAAAAATTAACTCAAGATGGATTAAAGACTTAAATGTAAGACCTAAAACTATAAAAACCCTAGAAGAAAACCTAGGCAATACCATTCAGGACATAGACATGGGCAAAGACTTCATGACTAAAACACCAAAAGCAATGGCAACAAAAGCCAAAATAGATCAATCGGATCTGACTAAACTAAAGAACTGCTGCACAGCAAAAGAAACTGTTATCAGAGTGAACAGGCAGCCTACAGAATGGGAGGAAATTTTTGCAGTCTATCCATCTGACAATGATTTCTTGAATATAGCATCAAAAGCACAGGCAACAAAAGCAAAAACAGGCAAGTTGGGCTACATCAAACTAAAAAGCCTCTGTACAGCAAGGAAACAAAATGAAAAGGCAGCCTATGGCATGGGAGAACATATTTGCAAATAACGTATGTGATAAGTGGTTAATATCCAAAAATATAAGGAACTCCTTTAATTCAAGAACAAAACAAGTAACAAAAAGTAGGCAAAGGAATTGAATAGAAATTTCTCCAAAAAGACATACAAATGACCAACAAGTATATGAAAAGATGTTTAACAGCACTAATCATCAGGGAAATGCAAATCAAAATCACAATGAGATATTACTATACACTTGTTAGGATGACTATTATCAAAAACAAAAAGATAAGTGTTGGTGAAGATGTGGAGATGCTGGGACCCTTGTACACTATTGTTGGGAATGTAGAATAGTGCAGCCACTATGAAAACAGTATAGAGGTTTCTCAAAAAAATAAATCTATACATTACATATGATCCAGCATTCCCACTTCTGGGTATTTACCTAAAGAATTGAAATCTGGGTCTCAGATATATTAACACTCTCATGTTCAATAGCTAAAGTGTGGAAACAACCTAAATGTGCATTGACCGATGAGTGAACAAAAAGATAAGTGTTGCTGAAGATGTGGAGATGCTGGGACCCTTGTACACTATTGTTGGGAATGTAGAATAGTGCAGCCACTATGAAAACAGTATAGAGGTTTCTCAAAAAAATAAATCTATACATTACATATGATCCAGCATTCCCACTTCTGGGTATTTACCTAAAGAATTGAAATCTGGGTCTCAGATATATTAACACTCTCATGTTCAATAGCTAGAGGGTGGAAACAACCTGAATGTGCATTGACCGATGAGTGGATAAATGTGCTATATTCATACAATGGAATATTATTCAGCCATAAAAAAGAAGAACATCCTACCATCTGTGACTGTGTTAATGGACCTTGACGAAATTATGTTAAGTGAAATGAAGCATAGCCACAGGAAGACAACTACTATATGATAATTCATATATAAGGTGTATAAAATAAACACATGGAAGCGGAGAGTAGAATAGTGGTTGCCAAGGGCTGGGGGAGGGGAAAATGGAGAGTTGCGATTCAGTGAGCATAAAGTTTCAGTTATGCAAGTTGGTTAAGTTTGAAAGATCTTCACAACATTGCAGCTATAGTTAACAATACTGTATCATGCATTTAAAATCGGTTAAGAGGGTAGATCTTATGTTAAGTGTTCTTACCTAAAAAAAGTCTTCTTCAGATGATTAAAAATCGAAAAGAACCCATTGCCAGTACACCTGGACTAAAATAAATCTTCATTTAAATTCCTCAGGCAAAAGGAAAGTGAGGAAAGGGATAGGAAATGGAAATCTGGATCTATAAAAAGAAGTGAAGAATGCCGAAGATGGAAATCATGGGGACTAAAAAAGATATCTTTTCTCGGCTGGGCACGGTGGCTCACGCCTGTAATCCCAGCACTTTGGGAGGACGAGGTGGGCGGATCACGAGGTCAGAAGATCAAGACCATCCTGGCTAACACGGTGAAACCCCGTCTTTACTAAAAATACAAAAAAAATAGCCAGGCATGGTGGTGGGCACCTGTACTCCCAGCTGCTGGGGAGGCTGAGGCAGGAGAATAGCGTGAACCCGGGAGGCGGAGCTTGCAGTGAGCTGAGATCCGGCCACCGCACTCCAGCCCGGGCAACAGAGCGAGACTCCATCTCAAAAAAAAAAAAAAAAAAAGTTACTATTAAAGACTACTGACTGTTTAAAGCAAAAATAAAAACAATGTACCATGAAGTTTATAAAATATGTAGCAGTAAAATATATGACAACAATAACACAGAGGACAGAAGGCATGGATGTAAGTATAGTGTTGTATGTTTCTTGTGTTACAGAGGAAGAGGAATGATACTATGGGAAGGTAGACTGTGAAAAACTAAAGATAGATACTGTAAATCCTAGAGCAACTCCTTAAAAGAAAGATAAATAATAATCGAATGATGGAAATAAAATGGAATTATAAAAAATATTCAATTAACTCAAAGGCTAGAAAAGAACAAAAAGGGAGCAAAGAATAGATGGGACAAAGAGAAACTGGAAGTAAGATGGCAAATTTAAACTAAGGAACCCAATTAAAAGCCAGAAATTGTAAGATTGGATTAAAAAAAGCAAGCCTCAACTATATGCTATATTCAAGAAACTCTACATATACACATATATATGAAACCATATATATATACATATATATGTATATATGATTTATTGAATGATACCGATAGGTTAAAAATGGTGGAAAAAGAAATACCACACAAACACTTATTAAAAGAAAGCTAAAATGGCTATATTCATAATAGACAATGTAGATTAAAAACCAGGACTATTAGCAGAGATAAAGAGGGACATTTTATAGTGATAAAGGGGTGAATTCATCAAGAAGACAAAAGAATGCAATACATGAAGCAATATTTGATAGAACTGAAGGGAGAAATAGGCACATACACAATTAGAGTTGGAAACCTCATTATTCTCCCCAACAACTGATGAATCAAATAGAAAACCACCATAGTGCAATAGAAGACTCAAAGAACTCGATCAACCAGCATAACCTCATTGATATTTGTAGAACATTCCATACAGCAAGAGCATAATACACATTTGATTCATGTCTTCATAGAACATGCACCAAGACAGACCATATACCAGGCCGTAAAATGAGTTGCAATACATTTAAAATATTGAAATCATACAGAATATGTTATTTGTCTACAACAGAAATAATAACATAAATATATCCAGAAAATCCCCAAATAGTTGGAAATTATCACATTGCTAAGTAACTCATGGTCAATAAGAAAATGTAAAAATTCTTTGAATGGAATTAAAATGAAAATGCACATGTTAAAATCTGTGAGATGCAAGCCGGGCATGGTGAAGGGTGTCTATAGTCCTAGCTACTCAGGAGACTGAGGCAGGAAGATCACCTGTGCCCAGGAGTTTGAGTTCAGTCTGGGCAACATAGTGAGAACCTGTGCCCCCCGCAAAAAGAAAAAAAAACTCATTTTAAGATGCAGCTAAAACACTGCTTAGAGAAAAATTTGTTGCCTTGAATGATCATAATAGAAAATAAAAAATATTTTGGCCAGGTGTGGTTGCTCACGCCTGTAATCCCAGCACTTTGGGAGACTGAGGCAGCTGGATCACCTGAGGCCAGGAGTTCAAGACCAGCCTGGCCAACGTCGTTAAACCCTGTCTGTACTAAAAACACAAAAAAATTAGCTGGGCATAGTGGCGCACACGCCTGTAATCCCAGCTACTCAGGAGGCTGAGGCAGGAAAATTGCTTGAACCTGGGAGGCGGAGGCTGCAGTGAGCCGAGATCGTACCATTGCACTCCAGCCTGGGCAACAAGAGGAAAACTCTGCCTCAAAAAGAAAAAAAAAGGGGGGGGGGGGGGAGAAAAAATATTTTAAGTTAGTAATCTTATTTTTCACCTTACAAAATCACAAAAAGAAGAGCAAATTAAACCTGAAGTAAGCAGAAGGAAGGAAATAATAAAGATAAGAGTATAAGCCAAAGATGCAGGAAACAGAAAAGCAGTAGAGAAAAATCAGTGAAACCAAGAGCAGATTTGCTAAATCAATCAATAAAATTGATACGCCTCTAGGTAGCCTGATACGGTAAAGGGAGAGAAGACATGAATTACCAATGTCAGGAGTGAAAAAGGGGTATCACTGCAGGTTCTATAGACATTAGAAAAAATCAGGATATATTATGAACAATTTTATGCTAATACATTTGACAAATAAAATGAAAAATTCCTTGAAAATCACAAACTAAAAAAGCCCAAACAAGAATAAATAAACTGAAGAGCGCTATGTCTGTTTAAAATTTCAAATCTGGGCCAGGTGCGGTGGCTCACGCCTGTAATCCCAGCACTTTGGGAGACCAAGGTCGGCAGATCACTTGAGGTCAGGAGTTCAAGACCAGCCTGGCCAACATGGTGAAACTGTCTCTACTAAAAATGCAAAAAAAAATTTAGCTGTGTGTGGTGGCAGGCGCCTGTAATCCCAGCTACTCAGGAGGCTGAGGTGGGAGAATCACTTGAACCCAGGAGGTGGAGGTTTCAGTGAGTCGAGATCACGCCACTGCACTCCAGCCTGGTGACAGAGCGAGACTCCATCTCAAAAAAAAAAAAAAAAAAAAAAAAAAAAAAGTCAAATCTGTAATTTAAAACCTACCAACAAACTTCAGACCCAAATGACCACTGGTGAACTCTATCAAATTTTTAAGGAAGAAATAATACTTATTCTACATATGTTTTTATGAATTAGAAGAGAAATGATGCTTTCTAACACATTTTATGAATCCAACATTTTCCAAATACCCAAACCAGAGAGAATTATTACTGGAAATTTATCAGTGTCCTGTATCAGTCTATTCTCACAATGCTATAAAGAACTATCTGAGACTAGTAATTTATAAATAAGGGAGATGTAATGGGCTCATGGTTCTGCAGGCTGTACAGGAGGCATGTCTGGGGAGGCCTCAGGAAACTTACAGTCATGTTTGAAGGTGAAGGGGAAGCAAGCACATTTCACATGGATGGCAGGAATGAGAGAGAAGGGGGAGGAGCTACACACTTTCAAACAGCCAAATCTCGTGAGAACTCTAGCACAAGACAGCCCTTGGGGGATGGTACTAAACCATTAGAAACCACCCTGATGATCCAGTTACCTCCCACCAGGCCCCATGTCCAACACTGGGGATCACAGTTCAATTGAGTGGGGACACAGAGCCAAACCGTATCAGTCCCTTATGATGATAGATGCAAAAATCATTCACAAAAATATTAGCAAATTAAATCCAACAGTGTATAAAAAGAATAAACTACATGACAAAGGGGTTTATTTCAGGAGTGCAATATTAATTTAACTTTTGAAAATCAAGTAATGTAATTCACCACACTAATAGACAAAAAGACAAAGTATGTGATCATCTCAATAGATGAAGAAAAAGCATTAGGAAAAAAAAACTCATTCATGATAAAAACTCTTTGCCAACTTGGAACAGAGTGGAACTTTTTCAAGCTAAATAAATGGAATCTTTGAGGAACCAACAACTAACATCATACTTACTAGTGAAAACTGTATGCTTTCTCCTTACGATTGGAAAGAAAGCAAAGATGTCTGTTCCTTCACCTTCTACTCAGCATTATACTGGAGGTTCTTGGCAATGCAGTAAAGTAAGAAAAAGAAATAAAAGGAAATAATGGAAATGAAGAAGTAAAATGGTCTTTACAGTCATCATGATCTTGTCTGTAGAAAATCTTAAGGACCTACAAAAAAGTGAATAATCAGAGTTTTTAAAGATTGCACAATATAAAGCCAATATACAAAAAAAAAAATTGTATTTCTATATACCAGCAACAAATAATTAGAAATTTAAATAACACTATCATTTACAATAGTGTTAAACAACATGAAATACTGAGGAGTAAGTTTACTAGCCTTAGCAACATGGTGAAAAATACAAAAACTACAAAAATTAGATAGGTGTGGTGGCATGTGCTTGTAATCCCAGCTACTCGGGAGGCTGAGGTGAGAGGATCACTTGGGCCCAGGAGGCAGAGGTTGCAGTGAGCCGAGATCGCCACTACACTCCAGCCTAGATGAGACGACAAGACTCTGTTTCAAAAAAAAAAAAAAAAAAAAAAGGGATAAGTTTACCAAGATACGTGTAAGACCTTTACATGAAAAACTCTATGCTTATGAATCGTAAGACTCAATGTTGTTAAGATATCGGTTGTCCTCAAATTGTTCTATAGAATCACATAATAACAAGCTGATTCTTACATTATATGGAAACTCAAAGTTCTTAGAACAGACAAGACAGTGTTGAAAGAGAAGAAAATTTATATGGGTTTATGCTGCTTGTTTTCAAGACATTAAAAACTACAGTAATCAAGACAATATCATATTGGAATAAAGATGGACGAGCAAATTGAGAAATAGATTCTTACATACGGAGTCAATTTGGGTCAAAGGTGCCAGTTCAATGGGAGAAGTCATAGTCTTTTTTTTTTTTTTTTTTTTGAGACAGAGTCTTGCCCTGTTGCCCAGGCAGGAGTGCAGTGGCGCGATCTCGGCTCACGGCAAGCTCTGCTTCCCGGGTTCACTGCATTCTCCTGCCTCAGCCTCTGGAGTAGCTGGGACTACAGGCGCCCGCCACCGTACCCAGGTAACTTTTTGTATTTTTAGTAGAGACTGGGGTTTCACCATGTTAGCCAGGATGGTCTCGATCTTCTGACCTTGTGATCCGCCCGCCTCGGCCTCCCAAAGTGCTGGGATTACAGACGTGAGCCACCGCGCCCGGCCCATGATAGTCTTTTAAGCAAATAGTATTGGAACAGTTGGATAGCATATAGAAAAAAAATGAACTTTAGCCCTTATGTCACACTATTCATAAAAAAAAAAACCACAAAATAGATGATAAACAGAGCTAAAATTGTAAAACTCTAGAATAAACTTTGGGAGAAAAATTTTATGAACTTGGAGTAGGCAAAGATTTCATGGATATGACACAAAAAGTACAAACCCAAAGTACTGTTGAATTAAACTGCTAAAATTTAAAACTTTTGTTCTTCAAAAGACAGTGCAAAAGAAAATAAAAATGTAGTTATAGCCCTGGTAAGGGGATTGGCAAAATACGTATCTGATAAAGGACTTGTATCCAGAATATGAAAAGGACTCTTACAACTCAGTAAGAAAAATGACCTGATTTTTTTTTTTTTTTTTTGAGACAGAGTCTTGCACTGTTGCCTGGGCTGGAGTGCAGTGGAGTGATCTCGGCTCACTGCAACTTCTGCCTCCCAGGTTCAAGCGATTCTCCTGCCTCGGCCTCCTGAGTAGCTGGGATTACAGGCGCATGCCACCACGCCCAACTAATTTTTTGTATTTTTAGTAGAGACGCAATTTCACCATGTTGGCCAGGCTGGTCTTGAACTCGTGACCTCGTGATTCACCCTCCTCAGCCTCCCAAAGTGCTGAGATTATAGACGTGAGCCACCGCGCCCAGCCCAACCTGATTTTTTTAAGTGCAAATGATCTAAACAGATACTTAGCAAAGAGAATATATGGGTGACAAGCACATGAAAAGATGCTCAACATTATTTAGTTTTTAGGGAAATGCAAATTAAAGCTGCAGTGAGATGCCATTACATACCCACTGGAATGGCCAAAATTATAAAGACTGGCAGCACCAAGTGTTGACAGTGGTGTGGAGCAGCTGGAACTGTAATTCATCGCTGGGAGGAATGCAAATACGATACAGCCACTTTGGAGAACAGTTCGGTAGTTTCTCATATAGTTGCTTTATGACCAAACAGTCCCACTCTTGCAGATTTACCCAACAGAAATGAAAATGTTTGTCTGCAGAATGACATGCCTGAATTTTCTCAGCAGTTTTATTGATAATAGCTTCAAGCTGGAAACAACCGAAGTATCCACAAACTAGTTAATGGATACACAATAATAAATATAATGGATGTTATTTATTCATTGGACTACTACTCATTCAATCATAGTACAGCGTGCGTGAATTCAGAAATATTATGCTAGGTAAAAGCAGACACAAACGTGTACGTTTCCGTTTGCATGAAATTCTAGAAGAGGCAAGACTCATGATACAAAGGAGATCAGTAGTGCCTGGAGTCATGGGTGAGAGGAGGGACTGATGGTGAAGGGGCACAAGAGACTTCTAGGTGTAATGAAGATCTACTATCTTGCTTTGTTGTGGTTACAAAGTGTATACATTTGTCAAAACTCATCAAACTTCACTCTTAAAATGCAGAGTGGATAAATAATGGAATATTGACGACAACAAAAAGGTACAAACTACTGATACATGTAACAATGTGAATAAATCTCACAGTCATGTTGAGTGAATGAAGCCAGACACAAAAATACATACTCTATTCTTCTGTTTATTTGAATTTCTAGAAGAAGCAAAAAAAAAAATGTATTAATCTGCATTGAAAAAATCAGAGATATGGTTGCATCTGAAGCAGGAGTGGGGAGTATTGGCTGAGAAGATGCCTGTGGTAATTTTCTGGGATGGTGGTAATAGTCTTTATGTTGACTGAAGCGTGAGTTACACAGGTATATGCATTTGCCAAGACTCATTGAACTGTACACTCAAGATCTGTGAATTTCATTATGAAATCTGTGAATTTTCACCTAAGATCTGTGAATGTATACCTCAATAAAATTTTATTTAAAATTTAAAGCAGTGCTTTCATATGCACCATTTTGTTTGTCACAGTAACTTGAGAGAGAGGAATGCAGCAAAAACTCTCCCCATTTCACCTTACAGAAATCCAATGTTTGAATCAATTATATGACTTGCCTGAGATCACACAGCTGGGATAAGAATTCAGTCTTTTACTCCTGTTCCTCTCTTCTTTCTATTTAATGTACTGTTTAGTGGTTTAAACTGAACCATGAACACAACATATGTGGTCTTTTGTAAATAAGCGAATGGAATGTGATGTTCTGTAGCCAAAGCAAACCAGTATGTTTTCTGAAGCAGTGGGGCCCAAATAAAAACAGGAACATAAAAATATCCTCTGCAGTGATATCTCACATGGGCATGGCACAGTGTTTAAATTGCAATCTGTATCCCAACATTTTCACCACCCTTTGTTAAACTGTGAAAGAAAACCACTCAATAACAGCAATTCTGGTTGACAATTTACAATTAATCAGCAGAGTTGTTGTCCATGTGAGTTTGTTACAAAGTTCAGATGTGAAGCTGTTTTGTCTGAGACATCAGTCACCCATTACTGCAGGAGTGTTAGTGCACTCAGGGTCTTCTTCCTTTCTAATGGATGTTTCTCCTAAAAGTGCAGTCATAGTGGAAGCAGTTGATTTCCTCAAGCACAGAAGCATCATTTTATCACTGAAACATGATGATATGAAATAGCTAGATCTTCCTGGTAAGTTCATAATGTCCAGTTGTATGAAGTCACAAATGTCAGGGCTTCACTGTCAAAGAGGAATGGTGGATTATACGTTCAGTGATCGGATCACTCAGTGTTTTCTGGTTCTGATTTCTCCATAGAGAGTTTGAGAAATAGCTTTTATGGTGAATCGATTTCTAGATACTGTTACTATTAATTGGCTTCTACAAAAGTTTAGTTTGGCTTAGGTAAGTTCCAGCTTTGCCTGGTTGGCGGTTTGTTTTTAGAAGAGCTTCAGATGCATGAGTCCATTCCTGCATCTTTCTACCTCTAGATGGGGCTCTTCTCATTTCATCCTGATTTCATAGTCTCCAAAAATGACAGGGAAGAAGATGGCACAGCTGCTAATTGTCATGCTTTCTTCTTTTTATGAAGGTTCTCACATGAAAAATAGTCCCTTCCTTCCTTCCTTCCTTCCTTCCTTCCTTCCTTCCTTCCTTCCTTCCTTCCTTCCTTCCTTCCTTCCTTCCTTCCTTCCTTTCCCTTCCTCCCTCCCTCTCTCCTTCCCTCCCTCCATTCCTATAAATGTGACTATCTACTCTATGCCAGTCATTGGAAATGTAAAGGTAATAATGACATAGTCTTTCTTAAATTACATCTAACAACACAAGCAGATATGTACTCAGATAATCATAACACAATGTTAAAGTGCTATGATAAAGGGCAAGGAAGATGAACTTGCAAAGTTAAGTTAGGTCTAGATCATGAAGGGGTTTGTATATCATGCTAAGGGTTTGAACTTTCTTGAGAGGGCAGTAGAGAACCTCTGAGTGCTTTAGGCAGGGAGGAGTCATGATCAGAGCTGAGTGTTGGAGACATCACTCTGGCCTCAATATGAAGGATGGATTAGAGTTGTGAAGACTAGAGCCTCCTTTGCCAACTCTCCATTTTCCTGACCTCTTCTCTCCCTTTCTCTTCTCTTTCCTTTTCTAGCTATACTCCCTTGTGCTGCTATGAGACGTGATGTCACCTAGTCCTGCTGCTTTAAACAGGATCCATTGAGTGATGACTCCCAATTTTATATCTCCAGCCCAGACCTCCCCTCTGACCCACTGCATCCTACATTTAAAAGCCTTCTCAGTCTTCATTTGGCTGTCTAAAACTTGTTCTTTCCCTTGTCTTTTCCAGCATAGTAAGTGCCACCATCATCCATCCCTTTAGTTACCCAAATCACTCCCCATTAGACATGCTCTTCTTTCTTCATGCCCCACACCAATCCACCACATCTGGGCTATCTCTAAAACATATCCTGACTCCATCCACTTCTCCTCATCTCCATTAGTACCTTATCCCAAGCCACCATGATCTTTCATTTGCACTATTGCAGTAGCTTTCTAACTGTGCTCCCTACTTTCCTTTTGAGCATACGCCAATCAGAGTGATTTCTTAAACATAAATTGGATGATATCACTCCCATGCTTACAACCTATCAGTTAGTACCCATTGCACTTAAAAAAGTTCCCAACTCCAATCTGAGAACCAAAGGGTTCTCCATTATTTGGTCTACCCATCCTCACCTGGATCGCTCTCTCTTGCTCATCATACTCCAGCCACACTGTTCTTTCAGTCCTTCCATCACTGTGCTGTAATCCTTTCCTCTTCCTGGTGTTCTCTGGGCAAAGCTGGATGCTTGCTTCTCCTCCTTCAGACCTCAGCTCCCTCCTCTCGAGCTCTAGAGCCACCCTATCTCTGTGAGCCCTCTGTGCTCAGTTAGTCTTTCTCACATCACTCTGCTTATTTTCTTCCTAGAAAACATGACAATTTATAATCATCTTAGTTGTTTTGTTTTCTGGCTCTCCTACTACGGTATAAGCTCCATGACACTAGCAACTTCTCTCTCACTCACCACAGTGTCCTCAGAACCTGAAAGAGACCATGGTACAAAATGCACATCATGGATGACATATTTCATGTAGGGGCTGTGATCGTAGTTCGAATGAGCAATTATGCGGGCTTCAGTGAAATGATGTCAGGATGGGAAGCAGAGGAGGTTTCCATGAACATTCAGAAGATCGAATCAGTAGGACCTGGTGACTGAATGAGTGTGAGGGTAAGGAAAAGCAGTAAAAGGTATTTCTTGACTAGATGCATAAGCATGCCATTGATGTGATGCAACATTCGGGGAGAGGAGCAGCAAAAAGCAAGGGGGAGTGCAAGAGCAATGAGGCTAGGGAGAGATAAGCATGACAAGAACTTGATCTGTAGAGCTGGCTAGGGTTCTAAGAACATTTTGTGAGTAGAATTAGATTGTAGACATTTTCATTTGAAATCTATGTTTTTGAAATTTAGACATATGTTAAGACATTATTTCTGAGTCTAGTTCCGTTCTCTAATTCTATTTCCAATTCTCTGTCTCCTCTCTTACCTTTAGAAAAGTATTTGATCTGATACAATCAAATAAAATGGCATAACATCAATATCACAGTTTAGTGGTTTGATCAAGATTTTACATTTTCCCCATCTTTCTAATATAAAGTTGTTTGAAATATTTAAAAATCTCCTGAACCACTTGACTTTTCACATCCTAAACATACTTTGAGCCCAGCTAGTGAAATTCACTCAATCAAAGAAATGGAGAGTATTAGAGGCAGATGGGCTTCAGAGGTATATTAGTTGGTTCCCACACTGCTATCAAGAATACCTGAGACTGGGTATTTTATAAAGAAAAGATGCTTAATTAACTCATAGTTCTGCTTGGCTTGAGGGCCTTAGGAAACTTACAATCATGGCGGAAGGCAAAGACGAAGCAGGCACCTTCTTCACAAGTCAGCAGGAGAGAGAGAGAGAGAGAGAGCAAGCAAAAGAGCAAGGAGGTGCCACACTTAAAACCTCAGCTTAAAACATCACACTTAAAAACCATCACGATAGTGAGAACTCCTTCACTATCATGAGAACAGCATGGGGGAAACTGCCCCCATAAGCCAATCACCTCCCACCAGGTCCCTCCCTCGACACATGGGGATTACCATTCGAGATGAGATTTGGGTGGGAACACAGAGTCAAACCATATCGAGAGGCCATTTAGTTCAGCTGAGGAGAAAAAAGCCCCAAGTTAAATATAGCTTGCCAAGTGGTTGAACTAGGAAAAGAACTCAAGATATATTTAATCAAATCCACTGAGCAGCACTGAATTTGAACCTCAGCTCCTGATTGCAATGGAAGAAGTCTTCAGAACACTGGTGGTATGTTTGTGCTGCTCTTTTGTCCACACATTAGTTCAGTTGACATTTCTTTTTTTTTTTTTTTTTTTTTTTTGAGACAGTCTTGCTCTGTGGCCCAGGCTGGAATGGTGTGATCTCAGCTCACTGCAAGCTCCACCTCCTGGGTTCATGCCATTCTCCTGCCTCAGCCTCCCGAGTAGCTGGGACTACAGGTGTCTGCTACCATGCCCGGGTAAGGTTTTTTTTTTTTTGTATTTTTAGTAGAGACGGGGTTTCACTGTGTTAGCCAGGATGGTCTTGATCTGACCTCAAGATCCACCTGCATTGGCCTCCCAAAGTGGTGGGATAGCAGGCCTGAGCCACCGCACCCGGCCCAGTTCAGTTGACATTTCTGACTGTCACAGGCAGCACCAAACCTCATCCTTTTCTGTTGCAGAGCTGTTCCAGCTGCTGCGTTTGGATTTATGGAGAAATGACTGCCTTTAGCAAAATATGTGTTTTTTTAAAATGACACCCTTAAGTCTGACTTATTATATTTATCCCCATCTCTCTGTTCTTCTTTTTGAAGTACACACCGCTCTCTCCTTTTCTTTTCCTCTTGCATTGAAGGATTTTTGGCCCAAGTGAGTGTTTGTATTCATTGCACCAGCCAGCCCAAGTGGTCTAGGGAAGGAAAAGCTGATAAAGATTTTGCATTTTTGTCAGCCTTCTCAAGCTCTTCTGACAGTCTGCCTGGGGCTTGATTGTTCCTTCATGGGGTATTACTTAAGAATCTTTGTCTATACAGCGGAGTAAGCAGTGATGAGACAGATCCTAATGCAGCACAGGTGCACACCCCCTGTTTGTCTATCATTGTGCTAACAGCAGAACCAGCCTACCCAGCATTTAAAACACTAGGCAGAACCGCCCATCTGAAGGGACCATGCATTGTACAAAAAGCCATCCTCATTCTCTAAGCTTCCAAAAAAACTGCCTTCTGAGCAAGGCATGCCCTTGGCACCTCTGCAGGCAGACAGATCTTTCCCCCATCACCTATGCATAGCTCTGGCCACCCAGGACACCAAAAGAGATAGTTCATTTTCTGTTCACAGCCTCTAAACTTTAGTTGCAGGACAGAATGGGGCCCAAAGATCATGCAATACAACCATTTATATTCTTGTCATCTCACTGGAAAGGTCTCCATGTGTAACTTACGGATCTTGCCAAGGTAGAGCCTGAGTCTGTGTCTTTATTATTTAAATGCCTTTTGAGTCAAGGGAAGGTTAACACTGGCTGTCTGGAGGATAAGTAAGTCAAAGATGTAGACTGTCATTCAAATGTCTACACAATTTACTCCAGTTTATATTTATAGACTTATCTGCTTCTGCTTCTCAATCCAATTTCTGTATTTTAGCAAAATAATAATATTTTTCTCTCAAATTCACCTTGTGCTTTTCCATTTCTAAAAACTTCTTTCTCTGGGCACTTATTATTTCCTCCCATCTGTATTTCTCACATTCCTGCAATTCTGTCAATCAAAATTATATCCACCCCTAAGATCTGATTTAAATAACACTTTCTCCAGGAAGGCTTTCCTGACCGTTCTAGCTAAAAGGCCTCTCTCCTTCCTTGAAACTCCGATATCTCAGTTTGTATGTCTGTTATCACCTTACCTTATAGCGTAGTTATTGTGTACTCACCTTCCCTACCTCCTGCTTTAGTTAGACTGTAAACTCTCTGAGGACAGGGTCATTCTTTTTCATCTCTGTATCCCCCACAGCCTCTAAGACAACCTTTTGCACTTAATAGGAGCTCAATAAACATCTGTTGTGAAATGAATGAGAATCACATAATGAATAGTTAAGGAAACATGAAATGAGTAGTTAAGGAATTTTAGAGCCCTGAAAAACCCAGCTGGTGACTGGGTCCAGAGTAAAAGAGAAGAGCAGGAGCAGGAAGTGAGCTGGTTTGGTCTCTCTTTGGAGGCAACCAGCTGCAGCCCCAAAGAAATCTATTTTGTTTAAAAAAACAAAAACAGCAAACAAAGTTGGCAGAGGAAGTGATGATGTCAGCATTCCATTTCTGCACAGATGTATCACTCAATTAAACTCGATAGCTCAAACACCAAATTACTACGTCTTCACCCCTCATCCTCCACCTAGCTTTCTCAGAACACACACACTCATGCCTAGGGGACAGACATCAAATATGTTTTAGAAGCTTGGTGAGTATTCTTGGTAGGGTAGAAAGTGTCATCCAGAATTCTCTCCTTAGGTACTATATGCTGGAGAAATGGGGATAGCAATATGTGGGTGCAGTGTTTCAGTTCTTTTTTGGTAAAGGCCAAGATTGTAGATAAAAATTCATTTTAGTTGGATTTCTGCCATTACTGGTATCAAAAACATCTCCATTTTAGTGATGCTGAAAAGTGCTGAGCAGGTGGCTGGAAACCTGGCACACTGTCCCAAAGATCCTGGCAGCAAAATCTGAGAGAACACAGGGACAATGGATAGCTAGACAGGGCATGGCCCGAGCAGGGCTGGCTTTGACCAGGGCCACATGCAATCAGTATAGGTCAGAAAGAAGGAGAGAGAATTTATGTCACAACAAGATGTCACCTACACAGTTGAGGAGCTTGTCATTACATGTCCAGGGTTCACACCTCCATTGCTGAGCCAGTATTGAGAGTCGGGTTGCTTTGTTTTGTCTTGTTTTTGTTTTTTAACAGCCTTATTGAGGTATCATATATATACCTTATACCCATTGCAAGTATACAACTTAATGGTTTTTAATAAATGTATAGAGTTGTATGACCATCATCACAATCCAGTTTTATTACATCGTCATCATCCTAAACATTTTATTAAGCTCATTTGCAGTCCAAACCAACTTCTACCCCACCTCCCCAGGACAATCACTAATCTGATTTCTGTCTCTATAATTTGCCCCTTCTGGACACTTACTATAAATGAAATCATCTAATATATACTCTTTGCATCTGTCTTCCTTTTTTTTTTGAGACAGAGTCTCGCTCTGTCGCCCAGGCTGGAGTCCAGTGGCGCGATCTTGGCTCTCTGCAAGCTCTGCCTCCCGGATTCACCCCATTCTCCTGCCTCAGCCTCCACAGTATCTGGGACTGCAGGCGCCTGCCACCACGCCTGGCTAATTTTTTTGTATTTTTGTAGTAGAGACCGGGTTTCACCGTGTTAGCCAGGATGGTCTCGATCTCCTGACCTCGTGATCTGCCTGCCTCGGCCTCCCAAAGTGCTGGGATTATAGGCGTGAGCCACCGCGCCCGGCCTGCATCTGTCTTCTCTAAGCATACTAATTAGGTTCATTCATGTTGTAATATGTACCAGTATTTTACTCCTTCCTATTGCTGAGTAGTATTCCATTGAATTGGTATACCATATTGGGTTTATCCACTCACCAGCTGGTAGACATTTGGATTATTGCCAGGTTTTGGCTAGTACAAATAATGCTGCTATGGATATTCACGTATGAGTCATTGTATGGAGATATTTTCATTTCTCTTGGATAGATTCCTCAGAGTGAAGTCACTGAGTCTTGGGTAAGTTTTTGTTTGACTTAAGAAAAACCAAATAATTTTCCAAAGTAGCTGTACCATTTTCATTTCTTCCAGGAACACGCAAGCATTCCAGTTTCTCCACACCCTCACTAATACTTAGTATTACCTGTCTTTGAATATAGCACTCTACTGAGCATATAAGTACATCACATTATGTTTTTTTTTTTTTTTTGAGACGGAGTCTCCCTCTGTCGCACAGGCTGGAGTGCAGTAGCGAGATCCCAGCTCACTGCAAGCTCCACCTCCCGGGTTCACGCCATTCTCCTGCCTCAGCCTCCCGAGTAGCTGGACTGCAGGTGCCCGCCATCACACCCAGCCAATTTCCTGTATTTTTAGTAGAGACAGGGTTTCACTGTGTTAGCCATGATGGTCTCGATCTCTTGACCTCATGATCCGCCTGCCTCGGCTTCCCAAAGTGCTGGGATTACAGGAGTGAACCACCGCACCCAGCCCACATTATGATTTTAGTTTGCATTTCTTTATGACTAATGATGTTGGGTGCCTTTTCATGTGTTTATTTGCTATTAATATGTCTTCTTTGGTGAAATATTTATTCAAGTCTTCTATCATTTTTTATCAGTTGTAATTAAAATTACTATTAATTACTGAGTTGTAAAAGTACCTTTTATATTCTGGATACTAGACCTTTATTAGGTATATGTTTTGCAAATATTTCATCCTAGTTTGTGCTGGTCTTTTAATTTTATTAGGGTTATTTTTTGAAGCACAAAGGTTTTTAAATTTAATAAGGTGCAATTTGCCAATTTTGTCTTTTATGGATCCTATTCTGGAGTCATAAAGATTTGCAGAAGATTTATCAAAATGACTTTTCTCCTATATTTTCATTTAAAAGTTTTATAGTTGTAGCTCTTCTGCTTAAGACTGTGACCCATTTTGAGTTTAAGTAGAATGTCAAAGAAGGGTCTAAGTTCATTTTATTGCATATGGATATCCCTTCCCAAGTGCCTACTGTGGAACAGACTATCCTTTCCAAATTGAATTGTCTTGTCCTTCATTAAAAACCAGTGGACCATAAATGTAGGCTTTTATTTCTGGATTCTAAATTCTGTTTCAAAAATATGTATGTCTGTCTTTATGCCAATACAACATGGCCTTTACTACTGAATACGTTTTGGGCATTGCAAATCCTCCAACTTTTTTCTTCTTTTATAAAATTGTCTTGGCTATTCTAGATCTTTTGCATTTTCATATAAATTTTAGGATCAACTTGTCAATTTCTACCAAAAATCCTGATGGGATTCTACTATGTCGATTCTATGGATCAATTTAAGGAGAATTGATATCTTAACAATATTGCATCTTCCAGTCCAGAAACATTTCATCTTCATTTATAAAGATCTCACTTTGGACTTAAGTTGGCTTTTCTTTTTCTAGTTTTGTAAGGTGGAAACTTAGGTTTTTGATTTTAGATCTTCTCCTTTTCTAATATATCCATTCAATGCTGTAAATTTCTCTCCAGGCACTAGTTTCACTGTATCCCACTAATTTTGATGTTTTATTTAATTTTCACAAAGTATTTTTAAATTTCTCTTGAACTTCTTTCACCCACGTATTTTTTAGAAACGTATTTTGAGATTTTCTAGCTATCTTCTGTTATTGATTCCTCATTTAATTCCATTATGGGGAGAACATACTTTGAATGATTTCTATTCTTCTAAATTTGTTAAGGTTTGCTGAACGGCCTGGAATGTGGTCTGTCTTGGTGAATGTTCATGTGGGCTTGATAGGAGTATGTATTTTACTTTTGTTGGGTGAAACATTCTATAAATCTCTATTAGATCCAGTTGTTTGGTGGTGCTATCCCCTTCAACTATATGCTTATTGATTTTCTCCCTGCTGAATCTATCAGTCACTGAAAGAGGATGTTGAAATCTCCAGCTACGTTAGTGGATTTGTCTATTTCTCCTTGCAGTTCTATCAGTTTTGGCCTCACACATTTTGACTCTCTGTTGTTAGGCGCATACGTGTCAAGTATGGTAGTTCTCTTTGAGAATTAGTCCCTTTGCCACTATGTAATGCCCGTCTTTATCCCTGTCCATTTTTCTTGTCCTGAAGTCTGCTTTGTCTGAAATTAATAGTTATTATAGATTTCTTTTGATTAATGTTATCATGGCATCTTTTCCTCTACCCCTTTAATTTATTCTATCTGTGTCTTTATATTTAAAGTGAGTTTCTTATAAACAGCATTTAGTTCGGTCTTGTTTTTTAAATCCATTGTGACAAACTCTATCTTTTGTTTACTTAGACCACACTTTTTTTTTTTTTTTTTTTTTTTTTTTTGAGACAGAGTTTTGCTCTTGTTGCCCAGGCTGGAGTGCAATGGCATGATCTTGGCTCACTGCAACCTCCGCCTCCTGGGCTCAAGTGATTCTCCTGCCTCAGCCTCCCGAGTAGCTGGGATTACAGGCATGCACGACTACGCCCAGCTAATTTTGTATTTTTAGTAGAGATGAGGTTTCTCCATGTTGGTCAGGCTGGTCTCAAACTCCCAACCTTCGGTCTCCTGCCTCGGCCTCCCAAAGTGCTGGGATTACAGGTGTGAGCCACCACACCCAGCCTTGTTTCGTATTCTTAAGCCTGGCTTCCTAGGCTCCCTGGCCTAGAACACACATTTAAAGTGATTTTTGATATAGTTGGATTACTATCTATCACACTTACAACTGTCTTCTGTTTTTTGTACTTATTCTTTGTTTCCTTTTCAAATTTCCCCTCTTTTCCCACCTTCTCTGATTTTTATTGAGCATTTTATACGATTCCATTTTCTTTCCTCTCTGCAT
The DNA here is from genome assembly GCF_007565055.1 of Rhinopithecus roxellana. Lineage (NCBI taxonomy): Eukaryota > Metazoa > Chordata > Mammalia > Primates > Cercopithecidae > Rhinopithecus > Rhinopithecus roxellana. The sequence continues at coordinate 5,485,288 of NC_044558.1, forward strand.
ATCAATTACATTTTTAAAAATATTGAGTGGTTGCCCTAGTGTGTATAATGTGTTTACAACTAATCTAAGTCCACTTTCAAATATTTATCTATAATTATATGTTCTTAATTTCTCCCTCTTGTTCCTTATTGTATTGCTGTCACTCGTTTATCTATATAATTACCTAATACATTGTTACTATTATTTCTTTGAGTAAGTTATTATCCATTACATCAATTAAGAATAAGAAAAGTAAAGCATTGCATTTTGTTTTAATTATTCCTTCAGTACTCTTCCTATCATAATTTCCTTCTCTCTAAAGAATTTCTTTTAACATTTCTCGTGGGCAGATCTACTGATGATGAGTTTTCTCAGTTTTTGTTTGTCAGAATTTTCTTAGTTTTTGTTTTGTTTGTTTTGTTTATTGTGCCTTCACTTTTAAAGGGTAATTTTGCTGAGTATAGAATTCTAGGTTAGTGGTTTTTCCTTTCAACACTTCAAATGTTTCACTTAACTCTCTGATGAGAAGTCTGTGACGGTTAATTTGAAATGTTGACTGGGCCACAGGGTGTTCATAAATTTTGTTAAACGTTGTTCTGAGTGTGTCTGTGAGAGTGCTTCTGATGAGGATAACCTCTGAATTGGTAGACTGAGTAAAGCAGATTGCCCTCCCCAGTATAGGTGGACTTCATCCAATCCGTTGAAGGCCTAAATAGAACAAAGAGTTGGAGTAAGAGAATTCCCTCTCTCTGCCTGTCTTAGAGTTGGGACATTTTTCTTCTACTGCCTTCAAACTTGGGCTCAGATTAGAAGTTATGCTATTGGCTCTCCTGGTTCTCAGTTCTTCAGATTCAGGCTGCAAGTATACCATGAGCACTCCTGGGTCTACAGCTTGCTGATTGCAGACTTGGGACTTCTCAGCCTCCATAGCTGCATGAGCTAATTCCTTATCCTTCCTCCCTCTCTCCCCACCCATACACACATATGTGTGTGTTTGTGTAAAGAGATGTGATGTGTGTGTGTGCATGAGAGAGAGAGAGAATGTGTGTGTGTGTGAAAGAGAAAGAGCGAGAGAGGTGTGTGTAGTGTGTGTGTGTGTGTGTGTGAGAGACAGAAAGAGTGAGAGAGAGAGATGTGGGGTGTGTGTGTGTGTGTGCATGAGAGAGAGAGAGGTGTGTGTGTGTGAAAGAGAGAGAAAGAGCGCGCAAGAGAGATGTGTGTGCAGTGTGTGTATGTGTGTGTGTGTGAGAGACAAAGTGAGAGAGAGAGAGATGTGGGGTGTGTGTGTGTGTGTGTGTGTGAAAGAGAGACAGAAAGAGTGAGAGAGAGAGAGAGATGTGGGGTGTGTGTGTGTGTGTGCATGAGAGAGAGAGAGGTGTGTGTGTGTAAGAGAGAAAGAGCGCGCGCGAGAGATGTGTGTGCAGTGTGTGTGTATGTGTGTGTGTGTGAGAGACAAAGTGAGAGAGAGAGAGATGTGGGGTGTGTGTGTGTGTGTGTGTGTGTGTGTATTCTATTGGTTCTGTTTCCCGGGAGAACCCAGACTAATACAAAGTTCACTGTAATTTTTATCTCTATTCCTCTATAGGTGAGATGTCCTCCCCTCACCCCCATCTCTCGTGGCTTCTTTCAGGATTTTCTTGGTCTTTGGTTTTCTGAAGTTTGAATATGATATGCCTAGTTGTAGATTTTTAAATTTTATCCTGATTGGTGTTCTCTGAGCTTCCTGAAGTTTGGTTTCTATTATTAATTTTGGAAAATTCTCAGCCTTTGTTACTCACATTTCTCCTGCTCCTTTCCCTCTTTCTTTTCCTTTTGACATTCCCATTACACATGTTTTACCTTTAGTGATCATCCCACAGTTCTTAGATATTCTGTTTTTTCTTTTTTCTTTTTTTTTTTCCTCTTTGCGTTTCAGTTTGGGAAGTTTCTACTGCCATATCTTCAGCCTCACTGACTTTCCTCAGCTGTTTCCCGTCTACTGATGAGCCTGGCAGAGACATTATTTATTCTACAGTATATTTGATTTCTAGCACTTTCTTTTGATTATTTCTTAGAATTTCCACCTCTCTGCTCACATTATCCATCTGTTCTTACATATTGTCTACTTTTTCCATTACAGCCCTTAATATATTAATCATTATTATTATTATTATTATTATTATTGAGATGGAGCCTCGCTCTGTCACCCAGGCTGGAGTGCTGTGGCCGGATCTCAGCTCACTGCAAGCTCTGCCTCCCAGGTTCATGCCGTTCTCCTGCCTCGGCCTCCCGAGTAGCTGGGACTACAGGCGCCCACCACCTCGCCCAGCTAGTTTTTTGTATTTTTAGTAGAGACGGGGTTTCACCGTGTTAGCCAGGATGGTCTCAATCTCCTGACCTCGTGATCCGCCCGTCTCAGCCTCCCAAGGTGCTGGGATTACAGGCTTGAGCCACCGCGCCCAACCAATCATAATTATTTTTAACTTTCTTACCTGATAATTCCATAGTCTGTGTTATATGTGAGTCTGGTTCTAATGCTTGTCTCCTCAGGTAGTTTTTTCTTGCCTTTTAGCATGCTTTGTTATTTTCTGTTGAAAGCAGACATGGCGTATCGGGTAGGAGAAACTAAAATAAGAGGCCTTTGTGTGAGGTTTTATGTTAATCTGACTACAAGCTGGGCTATGTTTAATGTTTACTATAGCTATAGGTGCCAGAGAGTTTAGTTACCTCCAGCATCCTTGCTTTTCTCCCTGTGTCCTGTTGTCATTGAGTTCCCATAAGAACCCCTTCCTTTTTTTTTTCATTTTGAGTCGGAGTCTCTCTCTGTCGCCCAGGCTGGAGTGCAGTGGCGCGATCTCGGCTCACTGCAAGCTCCGCCTCCCAGGTTCACACCATTCTCCCACCTCAGCCTCCCTAGTAGCTGGGACTACAGGTACCTGCCACCACACCTGGCTAATTTTTTATATTTTTAGTAGAGACGGGGTTTCACCATGTTAGCCAGGATGGTCTCGATCTCCTGACCTCGTGATCCACCTGCCTCAGCCTCCCAAAGTGCTGGGATTACAGGTGTGAGCCACCGCACCCGGTCAGAACCCTTTCTTAAATAGAACTTGTGTTTTGCAGGTCTTTCAGCTGTAATCTGTTCTACTAGAGCTCTGTTGATATAATGAGGTGTGATATAATATGGTGATATAATACTGAGCATCAATTTGATTGGACTGAAGGATGAAAAGTTTTGTTCCTGGGTGTATCTGTGAGGGTGTTGCCAAAGGAGATTAACATTTGAGTCAGTGGTCTAGGACAGGCAGACCCACCCTCTCAGTCTGGGTAGTTACATCGAGTCAGCTGCCAGCGTGGCTAGGATAAAAGCAGGCAGAGGAATGTGTAAGGACTAGACTAGCTAAGTCTTCTGGCCTCCATCTTTCTCCCGTGCCTGATGCTTCCTGCCTTGGAACATGGGATTCTAAATTCTTCAGTTTTTGGACTCTTGGACCTACACCTGTGGTCTGCCAGGGGTTCTCGGGGCTTTGGCCACAAACTGAAGACGGCACCCTCGGCTTCTCTACTTTTGAGGTTTTGGGATTCAGACTGGCTTCCTTGCTCCTGGGCTTCCAGACGGTTTATGGTGGGACTGCACCTCGTGATCTTGAGAGTCAATACTCCTTAATAAACTCCCTTTCATATATGCGTCTATCCGATTAGTCCTGTCCCTCTAGAGAACCCTAATACATGAGGTGTTGGTGAGGTGAAATGATCTATAATTTTATGATGAAATCTCAGTCCTTTAGTAGGCTTGAGTCTCTGGGCTACAACCTTCAGAAGTGTTTTGTTTCGTTTTGTTTTTCCCTTCCTTCAAGTGAGGCAGGAAGGCTAAAAGGAGCTGAATGAAGTTGGCTAATTGTCGTTTCCTCAGGTAGGTAAGGCTCTGGTAAAGTTGGTTCCCTTGGAGAGCAGGCCCTTGAAATGGAGAATGCTTTGGCATATTTTAAATGGCTGCTTTTCCCCTCACGCCTACCTGAAACATAAGGGATTTTTTTTGTTGTTGGATCTTCAATGTGAGAATCTAGTGGGGCTCCTGAAGGTAAAATCCCTGAAAGTGTAGTGGGGGAAGCACATTAACACTGCATCTCCAGGAATTAATTACTCACTCGAGCAAATCCATCCTCGACCCCCAGCAATCCATCAGAATTATTATTTAAGTCTTTCTGTCGGTTTACGGCTGTCGTGGCTTCTGCTTTACAAGAGCTGACCTAGGCTGTGGCTCTCTGTATTCACTTGTCTCTGTAGATTTCAGGATGCTGCTTTGCCTTGTAATGTCAATTTTCTGATGGAAGTAAGAAAAGTTATTTATTTTCCATTTGTTCAGCTTTTATCTTGTAAGAATGGGAGTGATAACTTCTAAGCTCTTCCCATGTCATAGCTGAAACTGGAAGTCCTCCATCCTTTTACATTTAATTTTCTTTGTTTCTTTGAAACTAAGCTATGTTTCTTGTTGACCGCGTATACAAACATACAAAAATTTGGTCTTGTTCTTTTTTATACAGTCTGAAAACCTGTTCCTTTTGAGTAGGGCATGTAGTCCATTTATATTTTGTATAATTATTGGTATGGATTTATATTTGTTATTTTTCTGTGTGTTTTCTATTTTTCTCATTTTTTTGATATTGTTCCTTTGCTCCTCTTTTACTTCCATCTTGCGTGTTCAATGAATATTTTTCATGTAGCATTTTAATTCCTCTGTTGATTTTTCTGCTGTATTTTTGAGTTATATTCTTAGGTGTTTTAGGAATTTCAATGTGCATCTCAACTTCTTGCAGTCTAATTCAGAATAATACTAAATTAATTCTAAAAATATTGCTGCAATATTTCTTTCTTTTCTCTACCCTCCTTTGTTCCATCATTATCATATCAATTTCTGTGGGTGTTATATACCCAACAATACAGTGTTACAAGTTTTGCCTTATACAATTTTATGTCTTTTACAGAAGTTAAGAGAAAAAAATCGGAAAAAAATATATTTATGGAGTCTTTCATATTTACCCACATATTTATAATTTCTGAACTGCTTCCTTTCTTATTGTGGATTTGAGTATCTTATGGTGTTACTTTCTCTCAGCCTAAAGGGCTTCCTTTAGTATTTATCGTGAGGTACATTTGCTAGCAAAACGTTCTCTCAGTCTTTGATTACCTGGCAATGTCTTTGCTTTCATTTGTGAAGGATAGTTTGGATGGATGTAAGTAATTTGTTAACAGATATTTTTCACCATTTCGATTATGTCATTTCACTGCCTTGTGACATCCATTGTTTTAGAATTGATTCATTTGTGTAATTTCTTTTGTTGATCTTGTTTATTTATTGTTGTCATACTATCCTTAAAATTTTAAACATGGTTTCCTGTAGTTCCTTGAACACATTTCTAATAACTGCTTTAAAAACTGTCTGCTAGACCCAACATCCAGGGACGTTCAGAGACAATTTTAATTCACTCCTTTTTTTTTCCCCCTGAATATGCTCATATCTTTGTGTTGCTTTGCCTGCCTTATAATTTTTTTTGTTGAAAAATGGGTATCTTACATAGTATATTGTAGCAACTTTGGATTTTAATTTTAATTTGAGTGTTGTTATTGTTACTGTTTTGTATGTTTATTTAATGACTTGTCTGGAATAAATCTGTGAAGCTTGCCTCTTCTGCAGTGTACATCCATGAATGTGTCTGCTGCTGTTTTTCTTGTTTCTTACTTGTTTTTTTTTTTGTTTTTTTGTTTGTTTGTTTGAGACAGAGTCTTGTTCTGTCACCCAGGTTGGAGTGCAGTGGTGCGATCTCAGCTCACTGCAACCTCCGCCTCCCAGGTTCAAGCAATTCTCCTGCCTCAGCCTCCCTAGTAGCTTGGACTACAAGCGCATGCCACCACACCCCGCTAATTTTTTTTTTTTTTTTTTTGTATTTTTAGTAGAGGCGGGGTTTCACCGTGTAAGCCAGAATGGTCTCGATCTCCTGACCTCATGATCCACCCGCCTCGACCTCCCAAGGTGCTGGGATTATAGGCATGAGCCACCACACCCGGCCTTGTTTCTTATTCTTAAGCCTGGCTTCCTAGAGTTGCCCATGTGTCTGCCTAGATTAGTGCTCAGCCAAAGATTGGTCAGAGGTTATGCTCAAATATCTTGAGCCAGTAAGATTTCTACTTTCTGCTGGCAGATTTGTGAGTAAGCTGGATAGTGCATCAAAATTTCAGGCATTTTCCCCCCAAGTCTGCCCAGGCTTCTCTTTTCCCCTGATCCCTTGCATCTCCACTGTACATGGGGAAGACTCCATTGGCCAGGAATGTGTGGGTGGCTTAGGATGCTCCCGTTTCTGCAGCATATGCATATGATCTTTGTTTAACTCATAATATGAGGAGAGTTTACTAATCCCTCCATATCTGCCTCACCTCCTGGAACTCCCTGTTAAGTACCCAGCTAGTCACTAGCTCATTGCTTGCTCTGCAATTTCAGGCCAGAAGAGCTTCTGGTCCTTTCTGATCACTTGCCTCTGAGATCATCACTTAAATAATACTGCTTAAAATCAAGTGAGCCCCCTCTGGCAGTCAAAAAAAATGCTAATTTGTAAGATCTGGCTTGCCCTCATTGAACTATCAAGTAACAGAACTCTGGTGGCGGGGCAGGGGTGCAGGGATCAGTACAGATCACCACAGATTCACGCTGAGCTTGCTGTAAGTTTGGTAGTTTTCATGAATATAAGCACTTTTCAGTTTGTTGCATGCCTGTAGTCATTTTTGAGAAATGAAATGGTTGTTTTTGACAGTTTTAAGTGGGGACTTTTTGACAGTTTTGAGTGGGGACTATAGTTGCTTTTTGAGGAAATAGATTATCGACCTCTTCACAGTCTTATGCCAGAAGTTCTTCTCTGGACATCAGGTTTTTATGGTGTCTCTCCCCGGCTGGGAGAGGGGGTGTGCAGGAGGGTAGGAGCTCTGGGCTGGAAGCTTTCCAACCTAGACTCAGCTGCACACTGGCTTTTACCCTTTGTAGATCTCGGTTCCCTTAGCTGAAAATCAGTTGGGGTTGGACAGGGTGATTTCTGCATTTCCTTCCAAAATATCAAGTTTCTAATGGAATTCAGAATTCAGCTAACATCTTTACATAGGAGATCTGAAAACTTAATCGATCTCACCCTTTCCATGATCTTTGGTGTCATTGTTACATGAAATTCTGTCTCCAAGGAGGTCATACATGTTATTTCATCTAAGAAGAGGCAGTGGTGCTTTTGACTTCAGTACAGAGAGAAGGATATTTTTCCCTCCCTCCCTCCCTCCCTCCCTCCCTCTCTCCCTCCCACCCTCCCTCTCTCCCTCTCTTTCTCTCTCTCTCTTTCTCTCTCTCTTTCTCTCTCTCTTTCTCTCTCTCTTTCTTTCTTTCTTTCTTTCTTTCTTTCTTTCTTTCTTTCTTTCTTTCTTTCTTTCTTTCTTTCTTTCTTTCTTTCTTTCTTTCTTTCTTTCTTTCTTTCTCTTTTTCTTTTCTTTCTTTCTTTTCAGAGACAGGGTCTTGCTCTGTTGCCAAGGTTGGAGTGCAGTGGCATTATCATAGCTCACTACAGATGTGTGCCACTGTATTAGTCCATTCTCACATGGTTATAAAGAACTACCTGAGACTAGGTAATTTATAAAGAAGAGAGGTTTAATTGGCTCATGGTTTCAGGAAGCATGGCTGGGGAGACCTCAGGAAATTTACAATCATGGCAGAAGGTGAAGGTGGAATAGGCACATCCTGCATGGCTGGAGCATGAGGAAGAGCAAAAAGGGAAGTGCTGTACACTGTTTTATTTGTCCATTTTCATGCTGCTGATAAGACATACCCGAGACTGGGAAAAGAAAGAGGTTTAATTGGAGTTACAGTTCCACATGGCTAGGGCGGCCTCAGAATCATGGTGGGAGGTGAAAGGCACTTCTTACATGGTGTGGCAGGAAAAATTGAGAGAGAAGCAGAAGCAGAACCCCTGATAAACCCATCAGATCTTGTGAGACTTACTATCACGATAATAGCACGGGAAACACTGGCCCCCATGATTCAACTACCTCCCCCTGGGTGCCTCCCACAACATGTGGGAATTCTGGGAGATACAGTTCAAGTTGAGATTTGAGTGGGGATACAACCAAACCATATCAACTTTTAAACAACCAGATCTTGTGAGAACTCACTCACTATCGCGAGAACAGCAAGGGGGAAAATCTTCCCCCATGATCCAGTCACCTTCCACCAGGCCCCTCCTCCAACATTAGGGATTACAATTTGACATGAGATGTGGGCAGGGACACAAATCCAAACCATATCAGCCACCATGCCTGGCTAATATATTTTTTTAATTTATAACTTTTTGTAGAGATGGGGTGTCACTGTGTTGCCCAGGCTGATCTCATTCTCTTTGCTTTGCTTTGCTTTTCCCTCTTCCTCTCCTCCCTCCCTCCCTCCGTCCCTCCCTCCCTTCCTTTTTTCTTTCCTGACATTGTAAGCCTTGACTATGTACCAGGCACTGTACTAGTTGCTTTTTACATGAATTATTTCTTTTTTTTTTTTTTTTGAGACGGAGTCTCGCTCTGTCGCCCAGGCTGGAGTGCAGTGGTGCGATCTCCACTCACGGCAAGCTCTGCCCCCCGGGTTCACGCCATTCTCCTGCCTCAGCCTCCCGTGTAGCTGGGACTACAGGCGCCCACCACCATGCCTGGCTAATTTTTTGTATTTTTAGTAAAGATGGGGTTTCACAGTGTTAGGCAGGATGGTCTCGATCTCCTGACCTTGTGATCCGTCTGTCTCGGCCTCCCAAAGTGCTGGGATTACAGGTGTGAGCCACTGCGCCTGGCTGAATTATTTCATTTACTTCTCACAACAATCTAATCAGGTAGGTCCTGTCCCTAACTACATTTTACAGATTAGGAAGCTGAAGAACAGAGAAACTTCCTGACATGTTCAAAGCTAAGTAGTTATTTAGTCTCTACCTCTCAATCCCCTTCTACTCTACAACACCAACTCTACACATAAATTAGACTTTTGGCATCATTGGTCATGTTTTTAAGAGAAGTGGCCAGGAGTTGAGAGGTGGGGAGGCTCCTCTGGCTGAGAAACACCAGAGATGTCTTTCTGCAGAAGGCAGCATGACAGCTGGATCTGGCTTTAGATTTTAAACAGAGATACATGGAGGGCCCTGCAGGCAGGGAAAGCAATGGTAGTATGACAACAGCAGTTGCTAGAAAGCAAATGCTGGACTCTTTACAGCTTATTTGTGGGTGAGTAGTGAGACATAAGCTTAGAAGGTGATATGGTTTGACTGTGACCCCACTCAAATCTCATCTTGAATTGTAGCTCCCACAATTCCCATGTGTCATGGGAGGCACCTGGTGGAAGGTAATTGAATCATGGGGGCAGGTTTTTCCTGTGCTGTTCTCATGATAGTGAATACATCTCACACAAGATTTGATGGTTTGATAAAGGGGAGTTTCCCTGCCCAAGCTCTCTCTTATCTGCCACCATTTAAGACGTGCTTTTTGCTTTCTGCCATGATTGTGAGGCCTCCCCGGCCACATGGAACTGTGAGTCCACTAAACCTCTTTTCCTTTATAAATTACCCAGTCTCAGGTAAGTCTTGATCAGCAGCATGAGAACAGACTAATACAGAAGGGTTGTTTTATCAAAACAAAGCATCTTTCTAAAAATGGTGATGTTCCCTGACCAACTTTTGATGGTGGAAGAATTAGGTTATTGGAAAGCACTCCATAATGAAACTGCCAGACACTTTTCTTAGTTTTCACTGGCTTGTAGGAGCGGGTTGGCTCCACCAAACACTAGGCCTAGAACATTCTTGTGCTAACAGAACCCCCTGTTTCACCTGACTACATTTGTTATTTCCTTATTTGTTATATTCATGGTCAAGATACTGTGGTTGGGTCTTGTGTGTATGCATGTGCATTCATGGGAAAGCAGAATTATGCAGGAAAAATATCTATACTTCCTAAGCAATTTATAACTGTAAAATAGTAGATACGAAACATTAATTTCATCATGCCCAGATGATTAGATAAATGATAATTTACTGTTAGGCCTTTAAGTTATTTTTAGCTGAGGTAACAATGTGGCTTCTTTAGTGGATACCCTTGAATATATGGTGGCTTTGATTTCTCTATTCCACAAACAGGGGATTCAGAAATTTGTGACAGCAAAAACAATATCCCCATAAGGTAGCATCAGGTACACTGTCTCTCAGATGCCACTTGTGGGGCAGGGGGATGGAATGAAATCCTCCATTCAGGGCCTGGAGTGGGCACCCACAAGCTTGTGGCTTATAGGTCAAGTCACCCTGAGCCATAGTTACCTCATCGGTAATACATGGGATTGGCTCTATGACTTCCAGCTCTCTCAGGTCTGTACCTCTGTGGCCCCATCTGAATGACGAAGTCTATTCTTGGGTGCTGCATGGAGAGTAGAAACTTCCTGCTCATGTCTTACTTGTCCTGTTTTGGAAGGACTCCAGATTTGTAAATCCCTTAAAGGAAGTACATGATTTTCAGAAATATCCTCAGGGAGGCCCTGAATTCTAGCCTGATTTTTCCATTGCAGCTATAAGCATGTAGCTTGAATTGGCTCCTGCAGTCTCATAGATGTCTCCTCCCCAAACATGCTCAGAGAGGCAAAGGATGGAAGATATGGATCCTGGGTGATTTCCCTCTGGTGTTTGCTGGCTCTGTAGAGCTCGCTAGCCCTCTGTTCCCGGCCGCTGTTTGATTTGGCCTTTGTTGGCGAGGCTCTGGGAGGTGGGGCAGATGCTGCCATTCTGTATGCAGCCCGAGAGAGTCAACATTGAAAAGTCCTTTTGGTTTTTGGCCTCCACCTGTTGGAAGCTCTGTAATTATTGCCATTCATAATAAGGAAGAAGGAACAGCAGAGGGATTCCTATATTAGAACAATGAATGTTTTCACTGTTCCTCTAAGGGGGCCAATAATAGGCCAATGGGCTTAAATTAGAGTTGAAAGCAGCAAGTGAACAAGAAAAAACAAAGAAGTTACAGATGCTAGGAGAAAGGATGCCACAGAGCATCAAGGTGACTCTGGAGGAGGGTACCTCGCTTCCTTGGAAGTGTCCCTGTGCCCTTCAAGTCAATTTTCTACTCCACCCACCCCTGACACTGGCTCTTCCCTGCCCCACCCCAGAGGAGGCAGCAACTCACAGCACAAGCATCTAAATGTTACTTACCCCACCGGTCAGCCCAGACCCTCCAGCCATTACCTATTTTCTTGGTTCATAGAGGAAACAGGGACCATGATCTGGGAGCTCTGCATCCATTTTCCTCCCACTGCCTTGCTCCCATCCTCACTCATCTTTACCTCCTCCTCCTGCTTCTGAGACTTACAGGCTCCTCCTAAGCCCTTGTGCTCGCCAGTCCTTCCTGCCTCTTCTTATACCAGGGCCATTGACCCTTCCTCACTCTCCGTGCTTTCTCTCTTTATCAGATTCTTAACCTCAGTCTACAAACCTCTTCCAGTCTCCTGCTTGGTTCTTCTGTTCCTCTCTCACACTGTTTGTCCCCTCTACTGCCAGCCTCCTTGAGAGTGGTACCTCCTTCCTTCTCCATTCCTCACTTCCATTTATTCCCAAACCATTGTGTTGGGGCTTCCAGCAACTCATCCAAAAAAAAAAGAGAAGGAAAAAGAAAACAGAACACAACCAAAAATACCCTGTTCTTGGGCTAATGACCTTCAAACTGCCAATTCCAATCCAGGCTTTGCCGTCTGTATTTACCTTTTGTATGTTCACTCAACTATCATGACTTAGATGCTTCTTACATGTCAGAATGCAGGCCAGGAGGACACCAGAATACCTCTAATAAAACCCAAGCGTCCTTTGGATGAATAGCCCATTAGGTTTTGTCTGCCAATTGCTTTTCACTGTGGATGACTTTATGTGCCCTTTTCTGGAGGTTGACTGGGTCTGGGCAGGCAGAGGAAACTAGAGTCCATTGGCAGTCTGGTGATCAGGGAGTATGGGTTGGAGGACATAACAGCTTAGGGCCCCAGTGGCACACATTTCCTGGTGTTGACATGACTTAGCGGTGGCCTCCTAGGGTGGCAGGGTTTGCAGCTGCTGTCTGGGGCTGCAGGCCCTGGTGCTAAACCAAGGCCATTCTCCTAGCAGGGAGCACAGTGGTAAGTCACTGGCAGCTGGGCAGGCTGCACAGCTGGGGAGCATGACCCAAGTGAGCTCAACACTGGCCAATGTCCTGTCCTTCTTTCACGGCTACCCTGTCTCTGTCACAGCCACCATCGTACTGAACTGCAATTGTCAATTCCCTGGCTGATTTTCTGTGACACAGAGCTGCTAGGGAAGAGCCTCGGTCCAGACCAGCTGTACAACTTGAACGGTCCAGTGTAAAATACAATTTATATGGCCCCTTGTTCAAAAATTAAGAATTTCAAGCAGGTGACAGGAGAGCATTAAACTACGTATGAAGCCCTTCTAAGTGAGTGGCCTATGTCAAGGGTCGCCAACCCCCAGCTACGAACTGGTCCGTGAACCTTATTGTGAATTGTGCATGTGAGGGATCTTGTTTGCACACTCCTTATGAGAATCTAACTAATGCCTGATGATCTGAGGTGGAACAGTTTCATCCTGAAACCATTCCCACCCCCCACTCCCATCCCCGGTCCATGGAAAAACTGTCTTCCATGAAACAGGTTCCTGGTTCCAAAAAGGGTGGGGACCTCTGGCCTATGTGACTTCATGGGTCACATGCCCAGGAAGCCGGCCTTGCCTAGGTCTTATTCATCACCTAGAGAGTGCTCAATAAATCCTCATTGAATAAATGAGTTTGGGTTTCTCCTGCAACACTGAATCAGGAAAGCAGTGTAGCCATGGGGAAAGAGGAAGTGGAGATCCTCATCCTTCCCACGGTCCAGGCTAGCTCCATAGCCTGGGGCCAATCAGTGAATATCAACTGTGCCTCAGTTTCCTACATCCATACATGGGAAGAACCATCTTTTCCCCGTCGCTTTTCTGCCGTGCACCAAGAGTAAAAGAGGCACAAATGTACAAACTCAACTTGCAGCAATTAATGTGATGGCTCTGTGATTCCGAAGGACACTGTGAGGTGTGGTGTTCTGTTAAAGAAAATGCCAGCAAATCAGAGACATCCCCATAGAAGCCAGAAGATGTGGTTAATGTTTGTACCATGAAATGTCTACGTGTTCTGAGGTGGGCTAAAGGACAGTTGCTTTTCTTCCCTATTAAATAGGTGGTTAGACTCAGACATAAGAGTACAGGAAGCAGAATGGTGTCAGAGACAAAGACGACTGCATGGAGTTTGGTGAGAAACCATCCCCAAAGCAGCAATTTTTTAGATGAGTCTCAGCCTTTCTGAGCCTCCGTTATTCCAACTGTGAAGTGATACAATTAACAATAACAAAAATTTGATAAGAGTGAATACATTTGACATTTTTAATGCACCTGCTGCTATTCTAAGCCCTTTAAAGATACACATTTATTTCGATTCATAGAACATACCATGATGCAGGAGCTGTTACTATCCACATTGTACTGAGAAATGTGGAGAAAGTTCCAGTAACTTGCCAAGGATGTATAGCTGGCAAGTTGGAACACTGAGATTTGAACCCAGGGCTTTGGCCTCCAGAGTCTGTGCACTAACCACTATAATACCTCTGAGACTGTGAGGGGCAAATGAGTGACAACACATTGCTTTAGAAGTGAAAGGCGATCTAAACGTGCAAGTATTAACAGTATTAAAAACGACAATAACAATGGTAGGTACCTCCAATGACTCTGACTTTATTTCTCTGGTCACAGTTTTCTCCTCTGTAAAATGGATGGGCAGGCTTTGCGTTGGATACTCTCTGAGGTCCCTTCCACTTCTCGGGTTCTGATAATGAAAGGTTCTTCTTTCCTCACATAGGGCTGAGAGAAGGGCAAGCCACCGGCTTGCAGAACTTGGAGGCTGAGACAGGGAAGCCTACTCAGGACAGAGCTGGAAAAGCCCAGGCACACAGTGAGGACACACCAGAGGGCAGGCCTCGGAGCCCCTGACACCCTTCTGAAACGCTGGTAGGGTGGAGGGAGGTTGTGGGCTAGTGGCTGGCTGGGCTGCAAGGAGAAGAAAGGACTCCACAGAGCAATTTATAACAGCTGCTCAGTAAGTGCTACTTTGTTTCTCTCCACCTTGGAATAGGGCTTAGTGTGTGTGAGAGGGGGATGCTACATAAACCAGCACTAGAAAGATGGGCTTACCAGAAAGAACTGGGGCCCTCTGCAGGGGCAGTGTCTGGGGAAGGGTTCTCCAAAAAAGGTGACATTTCAGAGGGGCCTGGATGGATGAGTAGGATTTCAACAGGCAGAGATGAAAGGGGAGGGTGCTCCAGGCAAAAAGCAAGAACTCCCAGCAGCCATGAAGAACAGCTGGTGTTTGGCAACAGCCAGTGTGTCCAGAGCAAAAGTGTTGTGTGTTTGTGAGGGAGAGAGGGTGAGGCTGGAAAATCAGGTTGTGGCCAGAGTGGGCAGGGTGGGCCTTGCCTTGTGCGCTAGGCTTGAGGGGTTATCCCGCAGCCTGAACACCCTGGGAGGCCTTTGAAGATTTACTTAGTGCTTTATTAACAAATATGTATTGGGCTTTGGGTTTTTGGTGTTTTGTTTTGTTTTTTAACGATTCATGCCCACAGTAGAATATACAGAAGGGTCCGAAAAGTATAAAGAATAAGATCCCCTATAGTTTCTGTTCCCGGAGATAACAGCTGGAGTGACGCCAGGCCGTTGCCGGGTTTTCGGGGTGCACTCCCAGACACCACCTCTACAGTGAGTCAGCAAGGGCCGGACTGACGCCCCTCCTTGGGAACCTGAACCGGGGCAAGGGGCCTAGGGAGCAGAGGGGCCCGGGAAGCCCGACCAGTCAGGCAGGCTAAATCGGCAGGGACCCGCCCTCGCCACCCAGGCTCCCTGGCAGTCTCAGGTCGCGCCTGCCCGCCCGGACCCCGCCGCTCGGCGCGCGCACGTCCAGGAGGGCGCCCAGGGGGCGCCGCTTCCCCTTCAGCTCCGCTGGGGGCTGGTCCAGCCGCGCGGATCGGAGCGGAAAGAGTCGGGCGGAGCACGCGGCGGGGCGGGCGGCTGCTTGACAGCTGTGAGCCGAGCGGGCGCGCGGGCAGGTCCACGGGAAGCGTACACGCTCAAGGTAATGTGCAGGAAGGTTGAGGGTTGAGGGTGGGCACCCGGGGCGCGGCGCTTCCTGCCTGCTTCTCCGGCTGCGAAGTGTGAGCGCGTGTGTGCAGCACATGGAGTTCGCAGAGGGCCTGGCTGGAGGCTGTGTGCCCTTGGGTGGGAACAGCTGGCTCCCCCGCCATCCCCAGGCCTGGCCTGGCCCTTGCTCCCCTCGCTGTCACTCGGTAACGCGACTGGAGGGGAGCCGAGAAGCCCTAGGGTTTTGGTCAGGAAGGGGCCTTAGGAACCCTCCAGCCTCATCCAGCCTCTTCATTTCACAGATGAGGAAACCCTCAGAAGGGTAAAGTGACTTGACCAAGGTCTCAGGCCTAAGAACCAAAACGCCTACCTTGCAAGTCAATGCTACTAGGAGCCCTGGCCACGCAGGCAGCACCCACAACTCTTGCCCCGTGTGGAAACAAAGAACCGAGACAGACAGAAGGACACAGAGAGAGAGAACCTCCCAGAGCAAAGGAAGGAGGTCAGGAAGTGGGCGGCTGCTGAGGCTTGGCTTCCGCCCTGGCCCCAGCATGTGCTGGTCTGGCTGTGTGGCCCAGCGGCCCTGTGCTGACTCTGCCTCTGTGTGTGTGTGTGTGTGTGTGTGTGTGTGTGTGTACACGCGCCCGTGCGTGCTCGTGATGTGTGTGTGTGTGTCTGTGCACCCATGCATGCACTGGATGCAGCGAATGTGCCCTGCCACGTGGGAAAGCCCTCTGAGTTCATTTATCTGTTTACAAGGTGTGCTTGGGAACTTGCCCTGTTTGGCTCTGTGGAGGACACCAGGAGTCTCAGAGGAATTCCTTCCGTGTGACTCTAGAGGACAAAAAGGGTCAATCCGTGGGAGTCCCCAGGGTGGTCAGAGGTCAGGAGGAAGAACCTAACTCGTGAGGTGGTGAGTTCCTTGTCTCTGGAAGAAAACAGCATGTACCGAAGAGTCTTTTTATCAAGGATGTGGGCATAGGGATATGAAATCAGGGCGGCTTGTTCCACGTGGAATCAGCATTTTTGTTGGAGGGTCCAGGGTTCCTGCCCCTTTTCAGGTGAAATTAACATGCACAACCTTCTGGGATAGTATTTGCCCGTAAGAGCAGCTTTATGCATAGTTTCTGAGTGATAAGTGAGAGGCTTCATGTATGGCTTCTGAGGTCCTGTCACCTCTCGGTTCTATACTATAAAGCATATAGAGGGAGTTTGGAGGAAGGAGGTTACTTCTGGAAGGAGTGACTCGCAGAGGGCATCCTGGAGGTGGCACTGAGGCCGGGCCTTGAACAGGAGTCTGGGTCTGGGCATATTGGGAAAGGACGGCTGAGCAAAGCCATGAAGGTGGGATGTACCTGAGGAGCGAGGAAGAATGTGGTGGACAGTCGGGTAAGGAGTGCTGCCTGGGAGAGGTGGCAGAGGCTTGGAGTGTTCGCCTCGTTATTAAGCCTAGGGATGTTTTGATGGTTTCTAAGAAGAGAAGTGACGGTTCTGGAGCTGGGTTCAGAAGAACATGTAATCTGCAGCTGGATATGGGATGTACTGCAGTGGAGGAAGCTTTGGGAAGAGAACCTGGGAAGAATCCCGTTGCAGTGACCATGAAGGGTTGAACAGGGCTGGTGGGACTGGACAGGAAGGGGCTAAAAGTCTTGGGGGTGGGGGAAAAGTCATCTGCTATGTGCCAGGGCCTGTGGTAGGAGATTTTCATGTTTAATCTCATTTAATCCTCCTGACAACCTCATGAGGAGATTGCTATGATCGTTCCATATTGTAGAGGAGGAAACAGAGAGAGGTTAAGTGGTTTATCCAAGGTCATGTAGCAAATAAGTGGCGGGATGGGGATTTTAACCCAGAAAACAATGGAGTAGATGCAATCTGGTAACTGAATAAATGTCAGGGACTAGAGCAGAAGAGACCAAGATGATGGCGATTTGGGTTCCAGAGTTGGAGTGGTTGGTAATGCCACTGATGGAGGTGGAACCCCAGGTGTGGGGAGTGATTGGAGATGTGTCAGCCTGTGGTGAGCCTGCAGAAAGCAGGCCCCAGCACCGCGGCAGGGGCCACAGTAGCCATCCATTCTGCCTTGGGGCTCCTTGTCGCAATAATTTGCTGAACCTGTTGTGGGGAAGGAGGGTTGAACCTGCAAGCTGCCTGGGTACTGGCAATGCAGCTGAGAGAAGTTAGGCTGGAGGAGAGCTAGTGAGCGATTCCTCAGGGACTGGCCTAATCACCCACTGAGTTCACATCACTCTTGCTTTTCTTCCGCACAAAATAATGTCTATTCTGTTGCAATGCACAGAGGACTCAGGCACTTGCCGTGATACTTTAGGTGAGAATTAGTTCAGATTTTATATTTTCTAAGGCCCTGGTTCCCTCCTATGTTCCCCTAGAGAAGAGCTAAAAGATGCAGTTGCCAATATTGCAAAATATTACAGAATTCAGGATCCTAAGAGCAGGTCCAGGGCCTTTTACAATGTCATAGAATCACGGTGTCCTAGAGACAAGTCTGCCCTATTTTACGGACGGAGAAACTGAGTCTTTGCGAAATCATGGTCCTTTGTCAGCTGTTAGTGAGTGGCAGAAATGGGCCCAGGCCCTTGGGCTCCAGAGGTTTTGCTTTCTCCACTGACACACAGGGAGGCTGCTGTCTTGCAGAGGAGCCTCCAGGGTTTCCTATAAAATAGCCCTGGGGGCGGAGCGTGGTGGCTCACACCTGTAATCCAGCACTTTGGAGGCCGAGGCTGGGTGGATCACCAGAGGTCAGAAGTTCAAGAGCCTGGCCAACATGGTGAAACCTCATGTCTACGAAAAATACAAAAATCAGCTGGGCATGGTGGCAGACCCCTGTAAGCCCAGCTATTCAGGAGGCCAAGGCAGGAGAATTGGTTGAACCCGGGAGGCGGAAGTTGCAGTGAGCTGAGATCGTGCCATTGCACTCCAGCCTGAGTGACAAGAGCAAGACTCCATCTCAAAATAATAATAATAATAATAATAATAATAATAATAATAATAAATTTTTTTAAAAGCCCAGGGGACAGTTTTGTAGACAGGTCGATGGACCGTTTCAAACCGGTACACTTTTCGTTCCTACCAACACAACACACACACACACACACACACACACACACACACACGCAAAGAAACAGCAACAACAACAAAAACCAGCACATTGTTCCACTCATCCATCTGTTGGTCATTTCTTTGCCTTTTCAAATTGCTTCCTTTCCTCTGAGAGAAATTTGATAAGGCACGGTTTAGTTAGAGCTGTAAAGGGTTCCATCCAAGTACAGGGTCAGGGGGAGGTCCCAATAAAGCCAGACGGTACCTGTGTGCACCACCAGAATCCTAAGGCACGGACAGGGAAGCAGGAAAGGAGAGGATGGCTGTAAGGATCAAGGAAGGAGGAGAGACAAAGTGCAGAGAAAAAGGAAAAGAGGAAAAGCTGAGTTTGTGCAACAGACAGGTCAGTGGCATGGGCAGAGCCTACTTGGGGATCTATATTTTGGGAACCTGGCTCCCCAGTACTCAGAGGCAGCATGAAGCAGGGAGATAACCAGGTGGACATGAAGTAGCCAAAGGGAGTCACTCTTATAATACATCATCCAACCTCGGGCACTGCCGGGAGTGAAAGGGGGAATATTCTTAGCAATGCTGGGACCACAAGCATAGCCAGGATGTCCCAGGCAATCTGGTCACCTTCACAACAGCAATGCACAGAAAGTGCCAGGCACAGCCCAAGGGCTGTCCGTGTATTCCCTTGTGGAAGCCTCACTGCAACCCAGCTGGCACTGCCATCATGCCCATTATATAGAAAAGTTAACTGAGAAAGAGAGAGGCACAGTATCATGTCTACAGTCACACAGCCAGTACACGGTTCAGGCAGGATTTGAACTCAGGCAGCTTGGCTATTTCAGAGCCTGCACCATAAGCGTCATGCTCCATTGGCTCTCTACTCACCAACAGCATCCACACAAAGACGCCCCCTTCCCCTCACAGGACTCAGCAGAGGGACCTTTGGGGTCTGTTTCCCCTCACAGCTGCTCTAACTGGTCAAGTTAGCATGATGTCATCTGGATGACATAAACAAGTTTGCAGTCAGGCTGAGGTGAGGGGGAGGACAACCTTCAGTCGGGTTTGTCCTCTACAGGCTCCATCCCTTGGACACAGTGCTGAGTCTTGGGCTCAGGTCTTGGAGTTCTCAGTCATCCTTGCCTTGTAACCGCTCTGCCCTTTCACTGAAGGCTGAGTTAGATACAGGAAGGACCTCTTGAAGTTCAGTGTTAGGGACGGGTTCCTCTAGGACCTCATCTGCCTGGGGCAACTAGAGGGTGCCACCCTGTGATGACAAAGTTATCTCCAGGGCCTCTTCAAGCTTGAGGGCTATAGAATTGTCTTTTGTGACAGATTCTTCAGGAGACAGTGCATGCCCCTCGTCGGTGTGTTTTGGCTCCCAGCCCTGGCTTTCTGAGAATGCCAGCAGGACACTTGCTTCCCTTGTCTGTTGACACATCCTGGGTGGGGCTGGCCAAGGGAGGCATTTATAGGGCAGCAGGCTCTATGGTGGGTGGAGTCTGACTCTGGGTGATGCTCCACGCGTTTCTAGAAGATGCAGGGAGGTAGGAGCAGGCAAGCTTCCCCTGTGGTTCAGATTCCAAGGGCCTCTGTCCCCACCCCATCTGTGCTGAAGCTCCCTCATTCACACAATACAGCTGCTCTGCCTGGGGGTGGACACATGTGAGGCTGGGCCTGAGAACTTGTGGGAAAGTGGAAATGGCGTTTTACCGAAGCAAATTCCAGCAGTGAGGTTGGATAGGCTTAACACCCAGCCCTGTGCTTGTGGTGTACCCCTGAGCCTGTGGAACTCTGTGCCCTTCTGGGCTTAGCTAGAGGAAAGGTGAGAAGGGCGAGACATAGCACACATGTGACAGATGCACCAGGACAAGCTGGAACCAGTGGGTGTGGCTGCCCCTCCTCCCGGAACCTTCACTTGTATTTGTGGCCAGACAGCTTCCTTTACTCCCTTTTTAACTCCCAGCAGCACCAGGGGACGTGGGAGGTTGGCTACAATGACCCAATTACCAGTGCAGACAAGAGGAAAATCTCCTATTACCTGGGAGATTGTTTTATTTTCACTTTATTTACTTTAGAGATTGCTCAGCATTGAGCTCCGGGATTTGCAGTCTGTTAGAGTTCTCTTGGTAAATGGATGGAGCTTTGCCACATTGTCCATTGCACATAACCACATACCTTCACCTGCTGGGATAGAGGGTTGGATTGGTGTGGATGCGGGAGGGAGGCCAACTTCCTGCAGCCCCACTTTGACCAAACATGGAACTCCAGGGACCTTCTTTCCACTGCACCTCAAGGTTGATGCACAGAAATACACCAGGCATGGCTGAGAGTTTGGCATAAATGAACTCATCTTTATAACAGATTTAGGAAATAGGCACTGTTATCATTCTCCTCATTTTATAGATGAGGAAACCAAGGTTGCGAGAGGCTGAGTAACTTTTCCAAGGTCACACAGCTGATAAGAGGCTGAGCTGGGATTTGAATCCAGGCAGTCTGGCTCTAGGGCCAAGTCCTCAACCATTCCACAGCCTGCCGTCTCTGAATGCTTAGTGCAGAGCCTGGGTTCTGACTCAAACCAGTTGTGTGTCTTTGGGATTAGCCCTCTAAACCTGAGTTTCTTTCCTCTTCATTGAAGTGGGAATACAGGAGTTACCTGTTGATCCATGTCAGATGAATTAAGGGATGTGAGGAAGCACGTGGTCCATGCACACATGACCCCATGGGTCATGGTGACGTTACCTCTTTTGAGAGCTTGTGGTTGAGTCCCGTGCTAAGGGTGTACTCCTCCCCTTGTTGGTCCTTCACAACTTGTGCTTGTCTTGGACTGAAATTCCCTAGGAGGCAGAGGCAGAGTCTCTCACCTAATTAGCTTCTATGTGTGCTAAGTTCCTGATGTGCCAGCAAAGGGTCCTGCAGGGTGTCTGGTCTAAGAAGAGAGGGGTGGTCCCTGCAGCAGGCATGCACAGTCCCTTTGGGGGGGATGTCTTTTTTCAAAATAACACAGACTGGGTGGCTTGGACCACCGAAATTTATTTTCTCACAGTTCTGGAGGCTGGACGTCTAAGATCTTGGTGTCAGTTTGGTGGGTGGAGGTTCTCTCCTTGGCTTGCAGAAAGCCACTTTCTTTTTGTGTCCTCACAAGGCAGGGAGAGGGAGAGAATGTGAGAGGAAGAAGGGAGAGGGAGAAGGGCAGGGGAGAGGGAGGAGAGAGAGATGGGTTGGTGGGGGAGAGAGAGAGCAAGAGAGAGAGAAGCTCTCTGGAGTCTCTTCTTACGAGGGCACTAATCCCATCATGAGAACCCCACCCTCATGACCTTATCTAAACCTAATCACCTCCTAAAGGGCTTACCTCCAAATACCATCACCTTGGAGGCTAGGGCTTCAACATATGAATTGTTGGGGAGACATAATTTAGCTTATAACAGGGGATGATATAAAAAATAACCAATGATGTTAGTGTTTATAGGCAACATGATAAGTAAGATATATTTCTCATGGCTTTAGAGAGGAGGTAAGATTTGAGCTGCACCTAGAAGTACAGCCCAGGCATTTACAGCACAGGGCCCTGAGGCACAGGAACACACCCCCTCGGCAGGGCCATGCTCTTCTGAAGACATGAATGAGGTCAGGGAGGCCGGGGGAAGGAGATGAGAGACACTGGCCAGAGAGACACCTCCTGCCTTCAGCCAGCTTTTGTTTTTCTGTGGAGAAGGAGATGGTTTGTCAAAGATACAATTTCTTTTTTCTTTTCTTTCTCTTCTTTTCCCTTTCCCTTTCCTTTCCTTTTTTTTGTTCTTGTTGCCCAGGCTGGAGTGCAATAGCATCTTGGTTCATTGCTACCTACCTACACCTCCCAGGTTCAAGCGATTCTCCTGCCTCAGCCTTCCAAGTAGCTGGGATTACAGGCATGCACCACCACACCCAGCTAATTTTTGTATTTTTAGTAGAGATGGGGTTTCTCCATGTTGGTCAGGCTGGTCTCAAACTCCCAACCTCAAATGATCCACCCACCTCAACCTCTCAAAGTCCTGGGATTACAGGCGTGAGCCACCGCACCTGGCCCAAAGCTACTATTTCTTAACCTGAGCAGGGCTGACATTTTAGAGGCTTTCTTCCCAAGGCAAGTTTTCTGAGCCAGACAGCAGCAGCACCACCATCCCCAGAGGAGGATGCGGTAGGAGTGAGGGTAGGAGAAGTTCTTGGAAGTTCATTTCTGTGGGTAGTGTCATCTGAATCATGGTCAGAAATTGCCACCGGGGAGATACCATCAGGAATAACAAATTGTTCAGCAGAAGAACCTCTAGATCTTTCAGTGGTGTCATGGCCTGCAGTGGCTTTTAGGTTTTCGGGTCTTCTGGGAGTTTGGATTGAACAGACACCCCAAATACTGATCATCCACAGGACAGAGATCTTGACTCACAGGGCCTTTGGTGTGGCATCTGGGTGCATGGGCACTGCCTTCCCTACAGAATCCCACAGAGGGAAGGCCATCCGACTCTTCTTTATGTTATTTTTACTGTACTGTCTGCAGTGGGCAGAGAGTTGAGATTTAGGGTTTTTTCTTTGTTGGCTTTCGGATCTTCACTTTTTTATTGTGATAAAATATACATAACATACAATGTACCATTTTAACCATTTTAAGTGTGCTGTGCAATGGCAGTAAGTATATTCACATTGCGAATTGTTTCATCTTCTTACACTGACAGGGTTTGAGAAGGTTTGGTTTTAACTGTGGCTGCAGGAAGTCATACAGTGATACTGTCTCAGCTCCCTCTCTGCACAGTGGCCTCACCATCAGATGTCCTGTCAACTTTTGGAATCTTTCTGCTGCCATTTCTCTCTTATTCCTTTCTGTTTGTTTGTTTTTTTAAAAAAATGATCTGGTTCAATCAAAAGCGCTTCTGTGAGACTGCCCTCCTGTGGGCTGAGTACTTTGTACAGAACCTTGTATATTTCTCCCCAGGGTCCTATAAGGTAGTACAATCACCCACCCTTTCCAGATGAGGAAACTGAGTGCCTCAGATGTAAGTAACATACGCGAGGCAGTGTAATTTCAGAGCTGGGACTCAATTCTGGACTCTCTGATTCTTCCTGCTTCATCTTGACCCTTGGGTTGCAGGGTCTGCTTGATCTAGACAGGGTCAAGCACAGCTTCCCTGCCTGAGCACATTAGTGTTTACTCGAGAAGGTTTCTAGAAGCTGCACGGATCTGGGTTTGTATTATGTGAACCATGTTCCATTAGGATTCTTAACTGGGGCCTTTAGCCAAAAAGGATTCACTTAAAAAATAGCTTCATTACATACCATAGATAAACTGCTAATGGAACTTACCAAACTGTTAAATTAAGCTTTTCAACGAATCACACACATACTATAAAAGTGTGAGTTTAGCTTTGACTGTGATTCCTCCCAAGGCAGAGAATTCGTGTACCTTCTCTGGCTAGCAGGGATTTAGTCACCATCTCAGCTCCTGTTCTTGGTCGTGATCTGTTTGCTTTTCTGTCCCCTCTCGGAATCTCACCGCAGCTTGATTCTGCGTTTACTCAGGACACAGTTTGTTCCTAGGCCGTGGTTGTCCTGGCCACAAATACTACGGAGTGTATTTGCTGTTTCCCCAGCGAGCATTCTTGCTAGCATGTGGCACATGTGCGACGTGTCCTCTGGCACATTTCCTATGGCTTGTCATCTCCCTCCCCATGGACTGCAAGCCCCTGCTGTGTGTCTCAGAACTCAGACTTCTGGGTTCAACTTTCTTTGGGGCACAGGGTTCTGATGTGGCTTAACTCTCAGAATGAAGTCAGCTGGGGAAGCAGCAAGGCATTCAGCAAACTTCCGCGTGGGCTGCATGCTTCATAGGAAGATAATTTGTCAAATGCCTGCCATGTGCCAGACATTTTCTGATATAGGTCTTACCATGTCCTTTTTACAGTTGAGGAAACTGAGGCTCAGAGAGGCTCAACAACTTGTGTGGGTTCACACCAGACACCTAGTCCTGGTGTAGACACCTGCACCATGGACACCTCCCCCAGGCTGTTGATCCCCCTGTGCCTGACTGGCTTCCTACAAAGGGCTGACCCCTTGGGTTGCAGGGTCTGCTTGATGACAGAGCTCTCTCCACACGCCTGTAAAATGGGAGCCAGAAGCTGCCAATGCCATGTCAGGTGAGCCACCCCGGGCACAGGCCATCCAGAAATACAGGGATGGAAAAGGCCTGTTTAAAAGTCTGTTGTAGTACTACTTTTTAATGAATGCATGTTTAGTGCATTGAACTGCAGCTTGAACCAACCCAGAGCCACAAAAAGGAACTATCAGGTAAAATGAGTGTCAATGAAAAAAGAAAAATTACTCGGCTTCCATTACGTAGGCACGCTTCGCAAACTAAACGTATTTTTTAAAAATGTACAAGCCCTGTTTACAGAAGTTTGAAATAGAATAAAAAGTTCTAATTTGTACTCAATAGCAGTTAGATTATAACACACACCACATCTGAATTTTCTGACACTTTAGGGGTTACATTGTTGTGATTTAATGCCAATAAAACAAAAGACAAAATGGATCAATATGTACTTATTGAACACCTGCTGTATGAAGTGCTTTGTGCAAGAAAGAGGGACACAATATTTCTTTTGACCAGACACAAGTGCAGAGAGAGCTGACCTCCCCGATAGCATGTGTAACTTTTGCCAAGGAGATTGGACAGAATGAATGTGCTCTAGAAAGAAACTGGGCCTTGGAGAGGGCTTAGCCAAGTAGGTGGGAACTGAGCCTTGTCTTCAAGGATGGTAGAATTCAGCAGGTAAGTGGTGGCAGGAAGTCCTGGGAGGACTGTTCCGTGAGTGTCCTTCTGTCCATCTTAATAGACATGTCTGAGGGCCATTCTTAGGGAAATTAAACCAGTGATGTTCTGCCCAGGCTGTAGAATGTGCCTACCAATATTTGTAAGGGTCACACTCTCCTGCCCGCCTTCACTGACTAGTTTATCATCTAGAAGGAGGTGAGATTTCTCCCAGCAGGGAGCCAGGATTCAATTCTGGACTTTCTGATCCTTCCTCCTTCGTCTAGACAGGGATGTTGTCATATAGAACCTCGCACAGCTGGCCCTGCCTCTGCATGTATGCTGGAAGGTTTCTAGAATCAGCACGGATTTGGGCATGTTTGAGGTAGACTGTGTCCCATTAGGATGGAGATGGTATTCAGCACCCTGTAGAAGGTGCCAGAGAGCTATCGAGTGGAAGAAGATGGGACCACCCTCAGAGACTCACCCTCTCCTTCTACAGTTATCCACCAGGAAAAGCCAGCCAAAACAGAACAGGAGATGCCTAGATGGTAACTCTGTTACCAATAGGCCCACTGTTGAGTTCTTTCATGCCTGCTACCTGATTTCTTTTCAGTCCTGGTTATAGAGCCAAAGGCAGCTGTTCACAGTTTGGCCATGTCCTAGGCCTGGGTAACAGTGGTTAGTCCAGCCCTCCCTGTCCCAGCCTCACATGTGTGTTCAACCCCAACAGCCACACAGCCTCTGTCTGCAACCTGTGAAATGGCTGGGCCGTCTCAGAGGTGCTTTAGAGAGAAATGTTAACTAGCAGAGTGACAGTCACGGGTGACTGTCTTGCCCTCGCTGAGAGGATACAGGATACACGTGCCCGCTTCATTGCAGCCGGCAGTTCGCCTGTGAACTCCAGGCTGATTGGGTCTCATTGGAGCTCCTGAGGGTGTGTTTTCTTTTTGTGAACTAAGATGTAAGTTGAGTGACTAAACCATGTCTCCCATCCTCCTGCCCTGTCCCATTCGGGATGCAGATGCCCATGTGGTGTGACTCCTAATGCTGTTCTTTTAGGACCTGCTCCACAGAAGCTGGAAGCGGGCAGGCAGGAAAGTCAGAAAGCTCAGGTGGAGAAGCTGTGCCAGGCGACAGCATGGGGTGTGAGGGAGGAAGAGCGTGGTCGATGTTCGGCTTCACCACTTGCTCTCTGTGGACCTCCGTTGCCTCATCCATGAAAGAGCTGCCCTTCGTGTCCCTGAGGGAATTTGTAAGGATGGAATTACACGGTGAAAACAGGAAAGTCCTTCATGAACATAAAGCCTTTTGAATGGAGGTTGCTTGTTTTTGTGCAGCGAAGTAGTTTCCATTCATTTATCAGTTTGGCCTAAAATTAACCTTTGCTGCTTCTGTCATTATAATAGATCCGTTTAGCGTTGGCTCAGTCATCAGTGATTTTTATCAAAAGGGTAAACCACACAGTCCAGTTAGGTGGCTGAAGCTCAGCCAGTGCCTCACGGTCCAGAGCTCTCCAGCCTGTCCCATCAACATCCTCAGGAGGAAGTAGGAAGGGGTCCAGGCTGACTGGGGCCCTTGGAAGTCTGGGCTGTTTCCAACCAAAACAGCATGGAGACGCCCCTGAAGCAGAGTGGGAACCAAAGCCTACAGAAAGTGGAAAATGGAAAAATGAGGCTTTGTTACTTTGTAAGAAAGTCATTCTGGGTGTGTCCTGCTATCTGGAGCTTCTGCCCTCCCTTTGCAAATATTTGCCTAGGGATGTAGAGGGTGGAGGCAACCGTGGAGAATAAAGGAAGAAGGAGGGTGAGTGTTCTTGAGTACATATGTGTGGTCAGACAGCTGTCAACTTCAACTTGATGTAAATTCAAGTCACCTGTCACTGAGAGCCTACCATGTGCAAAGCTCTGCACTGCAAGCTAGTACAATTATTATTTTCCTTAGCTTAAAGGTGAGGAAACTGAGGCTTATAAAGTAGCTAAGCAACTTGCTCGAGGTCACATGGCTAGTAAGTGTAGAACCAGAATTCAAATCCAGGCACTTGACTGCAGAGCCCACTCAATAACCATAATGGGTTAAATTATGTACACGGAGATGATCTCTCTGTTGATGAAGGTGTTTGCAATTCACACAGCAACCCACAGACTCTGCTTTCAAATCTGTACAGCAATGCAGTAAGGTATTAGTACTGAGTATTATACACTTGGCTAAGCATATTAAATAAAATTATGACTGTGGAGGCACTTAGTACATTGTAAAATGCTCTACAAATAGGGTATAATTATTGTCTCATAACTAAAATAAGGGGTTAAGTGGCTTGCCCAAGGACATGTAAGTTGCAAATGCCAAGTGAGGACGCCACCCCGGGACCTGGAACTTAGAACTTCAGCACCAGTGCTTTTTGTTTTCTTGACACCATCAAGGAAAGATTCACTCTGACTTTATCTGTTTCCCCCGAAGTGTTGTCAAGTAAAAATTGGGCAGACACCCTAAAGAAGAATAAGCTAACTTTTCTTCGCTACCTTTTATTAACTTGGGCTTTCCTCTCCTTTTTCAGTCCCCAGTGAAACTGAGAGTAGGGTCATGAAAGAAGCTGGGGGGTTCTCCAGCGTGGGGGTTAGGGTAGCAGAAGCTGCAGAGGGATCATTTGTGTGTCCCCATCTCCTAGTTGAAATGAGAGCCCTGGGCAAGGATGTGAGGAAAGAGGATGGGCAGGATATGTTGTTTTGCACTATGGATGGACCAGCTTGTATTTTATAACCTTGTAACACTGTGACCACAAATTATTTTAAAATTGTGAGTTCATCTAGAATCTGGGGTGTATCCCTGGGGCTTGTGTGTATGCAGGCAATGTGTGTGTGTGTGTGTGTGTGTGTGTGTGTGTGTATATATATATATATATATTTTTTTTTTTTTTTTTTTTTTTTTTGAGTCGGAGTCTTGCTCTGTTGCCAGGCTGGAGTGCAGTGGTGCGATCTCGGCTCACTGCAACCTCCAACTCCCTGGTTCAAGTGATTCTCCTGCCTCAGCCTCCTGAGTAGCTGGGATTACAGGTACGCACCACCACGCCTGGCTAATTTTTGTATTTATAATAGAGACAGGGCTTCACCATGTTGACCAGGCTGGTCTCAATCTCCTGACCTCGTGATCTGCCCGCCTCAACCTCCCAAAGTGCTGGGATTACAGGCATGAGCCACCACGCCCAGCCAAAATTTCTTAAATAAAGAAATCATAAATATTTTGTTCAAAAGATCTTAGACTTGATACTGGAAAGATGAAAATAACTGCTAAACACAGTTCATATTTGTACAATTTGAAACAGTGCCAGAATTTTATCTTAGAACTGAAGCAAAGGGAGTCATTCTTTGTTACTAGCAATGTCTTATTTTTAAAATGTGCTCATTAATTTTAAAAGGGATAATAAATTAACATTTATTTTACACCTTCCAGATACAGAAGCTATGCTGGAGCATTCGTGGGTATTTGCTCATTTATTCCTCAGAAAAATGCTTGTATAAGTGATACTGTTAGATGAATTTTTAAGATGAAGAAATCAAGACTCTGAGAGATTAAGTAATTTGATTCAAGTTTCTCAGATAGCAAGAGATGGCAGCAAGATACCAGTATAAGCATGCCTGACTACCAATCTGTAATTTTTTCAACAACCCACTGAGAAAATCCATTTTCAGTTTCTTTGTTTTTCATTTCTTCCTTAATCTCAGATCTTTCACGTAGATTCTGTCTTTTTCTGTTTGAAGTCCATCTTTTAAAATTTTTCATTTGCAGTGAGAAGCTCCATGTGGCCGACTCCCAGGTTTTTTTTTTTTTTTTTTTTTTTTTTTTTGGTCATATAATGTCTTTATTTCTCTTATTCTTAAAGGATATCTTTTTAAGTATAGAATTCTCAGAAGACAGTCACCCGCTATTACCATGTTGAAAGTATTTTACCACTGCCTTCTGTCTTGTTCGTCACTGATGAGAAATAACCTAACTGTTAATCCCTTGAAGGTAATTTCTCTTTTCTCTGTGCTGCTTTTAAGACACTCTCTTTGTCTTTGGTGGTCTTAAACCTCACTGACATGTGTCTGCTTATGGATTTATTTTTATTTATTCTTCTTGGGATTCTTGAATATGTGTCTTGGTGTTTGTCATCACTTTAGAAAATTCTTAGTCATTACCTGTTTAAATATTCTCTTCCTTCTCCTTCTCACATCTGAAACAGATGTGAGTTAGACTCTTTTTCATGTCTCTTAAGTTCTCTTTCATATTTTTCAGTGTCTGTCTTTTTGGGCTGCATTTTGGTTAACTTATTATTGACCCAGCTTCCAGTTTACTGTCTCTTTCTCAAACTGTATCTAATCTGCTCTTAAGTCTATCCACAGTTTGTCATTTCAATTATTATTTTTTTATTTTTAAACATTCTCTTTGGTTCATTCTTCAAAACTTCTTGTGTTATTCCTCATGACTTTGCCTCTTGCACATATCTTCAAACTTTGCTTTAATTTCTTTAAATACATTACCGTCATTTTTATAGTCAGCGTCTGGATATTTATTATCTAAAGAAGCCCCTGGCCAGTAAATTCCTTCCTTTCTTGTCAGTCCATCAATGCTTTTGGAAATTAAAAAAAAATTACATATAACTTTTTAGTAGTTTCTAGTGGCAAGGTCCATCTAGGTACTTAGCCTGCCATAATGATGAAAATAGAAATCTAGCATGTTGTTGGAAAACTGACAAAATTAGGAGGGGGAAAACTGATCAGATGGAGATCGGCATTAGGAGCCTAGAATTGCCCACATGTGCTGAATGCACTTTGTGAATGCCCTGAAGAGTGCATAGGGTATTGTGATGAGAAGCCACTCACCATGGGACTTGGCTAGCCTGGCACCCCACCCCACAGGACGTGACACCAGAAGGAGTGTCACCAAACAAGATGAGGAAATTTCTAGGAGGCCTATTTAGAAGACATCATTTTATCAATGAGAGGCTCTTTTAGGAGAGGAAGGCTTGGTAGGACTTGTCCTCTACTTCTGATCTGAGCCCTACAAAAGCCAATAGGACCCGTTGCCTTGGAATTCAAAGGATATGTGCTCTTCCATCCCAGTGGCCCTGTGGGAGTATCCAAGAATAGATGTAGATGGGACCACAGAGTCCATGCTGGCCTCCACTGCTCCTTCCCCCCACTTACTGCATCCCATTGGCCACCCAGTCCTCTTGATTCCACCTCTAAATAGCTCTAGAATCTCTTCACGTGTGCCTACTTCTGCTGCCATCGTCCTGGTCCAAGATGTTGCCATCTCTTGCCTGGGCTGTAATGATTCCCCGAACCAGCCTCCATGTATCCACTCCATGTCCCTCCTCTTCCAGTTTCACTCCCCACAAGCAGCCAAAGTCATCTTTTAAAAAATGCAAATCAGATCATGTCTCTCCCAACCTTTTAGATTTTTAACTTTAATGATTTCCTATGGCTTGTTGGGATAAAGTCCCGAATCTCTAACCTGGCCCATCAAGTCCTACTCTTCAACCTCATCTCCTACCACTCTCTTCCACATTAGGATTGTTCTCACCACCCTGGTTTCCTTCCATTTCTTGAACACACAAAAAAGCTTGTTCTACCTGAGGGTATTTATGCCTGCTCTCCCCCCTCCTTAACACGCTTCCCACCCACCTTTCATTGGGTTGCTCCTATTCACCCCGTGGACCCCACATAAATGTTAATTTCCTTTCTCTCATCTTCTGTGTTGGTCCTGTTGCTTTGGGCTCCCGATAGCAAGCCCTTTGTATGTCTTCATGTCTTCATCAGAGCTCTTACCCCAATTGTGATCCATAATCGTTGTAATTTCTGTCCACTTTTTCCCCTCTCCACTATCTGGTGAGGGCTGAGTTCATCACCCTATTGCAGCGGCAAAGCACAAAGCCTGGCACAAGGTAGCTGTTGCTTATTGGAGAATGCATCTGTGAATGAATCTGGCTTCTACTTCCATCCCTCCACTGGGACTGCTATTACTGAGAGTTCATCCATGGCCTCCTCATTGATAAGTCCAGGGTTTCTTCTCTGGAATGTCTGACATGTCTACAACATTTGAACCTGCTGTCAACCTCTAGTTCTTTAAAGGTTCTCCATCTTTTCTCATCCTTTGGTTTTGAGACAACATTATTTCCTTTGCTTTCTCTCTGAGCACTGCTTCTGAGCCTCCTTGGCTGATGTGCTCTGAGTGTCCCTTAAATGTCAGTGTCCTGCATGATTCCAGCCCTCAGTTTTTTCTGCTCCCTCTGCACATTCTGTAAGCAGCCTTAATTGTGTCTGTGGCTTCAACCCGTATATATTTCAACTGGTGAATCCCACACCTGTATGTCCAGCCCTGTCCCCGCTCCTGCACACCAGATCTTTCTCTCACTGCATCCTAAATGCCTCCACCCCGATGTCCCGTAGAAGCCTCAAGCTTAACATTTCCAAGTGGAACTAATTCTCTTCCTTGCCAAACTTGTTCTTCCTGTAGAATTTCCTATCTGGCTAAATAATGTCACCCATCTACCTAACCTCTGAAGCTAGATGTCATGGAGTCATCCTAGATACCTCTGCCAGCTCAGTACCCATGTTCAACTGTCATCACACTCTGTCTCTTGAATCTGTCCCTATCCCTCCTCTCTCTGCACTGCCACCGCCTTAGTGCAGCCCCTGCTGTACTTGTTGGGGTCATGGCATCAACCTCTTACCTGGGCTCCCTCCTTCCGTCTTCTTCCCCATCTAGCACTCATGCCAGAGATCTTGTCACAGAGAACAAAGCCTAATCAAGCCACCTCCCTGCCTCACCCCACACCTTTCTCCCTCATGCCCATACAGTAAAGCCCATCCTCCTGAGGATGACGTGCAAGCTTCTCCACAGCTGCCTTGTCTTTCCCTCTGGCGTTTGCTTCTCTTTGCAGCATTCATGGTCCTCTGAGCATGCCATCCCTTCTCAGTTCAGGCTTATAGTGTCAAGCAGGGTTCACAAACATCAGAATCACAAGGAAGGCCTGCTGTAAAAACATGGCATGCTGGGCCTCACCTGCAGAGGTTCTAACTCTGTGGGTCTGAGATGAGGCCCAGGATCTGAATTGGTAACAAGTTTCCAGGTTCTGCGGGGCCTTCTCTTCTGGTGGCCACTGTGAGAACCACCAGTGTACCCTAAAAAGCGTGTGAGCCTCGGAGCTCCACTGCCTGGGTCCAAATCCTGCCTCTGCTACCCACTTCCTATGTCACTTAACCTCTCCATGCCTCGGTTTACTTATCCAGAAAAAGGGACTAATCCTTGAACTACCTTGCAGGCTTTGGAGGAGGATTAAATGGGTTAGTACCCAGAAGACTTTCAAACACTGCCTGGGTCATTGTAAGTGTCAGGAACTGTTAGTTGCCACCATTGTTGGTTGTTATTTGTATTATTATTTACATACTTGGTTGTGAATGTCTGCCTCCCTCTCTTTATTGCTTGCAGTTTTCTCGTCTCCTCTCAAGAATTCATTTCTTTTCTGAGGAGCGTTTTGCTGACACCCTCCCATCCCCAGGCCTTCTGCACCCTTCTTTGTGCCCACACAGGCCCGCGTGCACCATGTCCTAGCATTTGCCACCCTGCACTCGCCTCTTTCCCAGGAGTTGGGCTCACTTGCTGTGTCTCCGCAAGGCTTCATTTTCTTCCAGCTTCATTGAGGTATAACTGAAAGATAAAATTCTATAAATTTAAGGTGTCCAATATGATTTGATATATGTGTGCGTTATGAAATGATACCCCAATCAAGTTGGTTAATACAGAATTCAAAGAGAAAATTTTTTTATAAAGTTAGTTAACACGTTCATCACCCCACCTAGTTACCATTTTTGCGTATGTGGCAGGAGCATTTAAAATCTACCCTCTTAGCAAATTTCAAGTGTACAATACAGTATTAACTCAAGTCATCATGCTGTGCATTAGATCTCTAGAACTTACCCACTTATCCACATTATAACTGTAATTTTGTACTCTTGGACCAACATTTCCCCTTTCTCCCCACCTACAGCCCCTTGCAACCATTCTACTCTCTGTTTCTCTGTGTTCAATTGTTCTAGATTCCACATATAAGTGAGATCATAAATTTGCCTTTCTCTGTCTGACTTACCTCACTTAGTGTAATGCCCTCGAGGCTCAACGTTCACCCCTGTTGTCGCAAATGGTAGGATTTCGTTCTTTTTGTGGATAAATTATATTCTATTATGTATATGCACACGCGCGCACACACACACGCACACTGCACAGCTTCTTTATCCATCCATCTGTTGATGGACAGCTAGGCTGTTTCCATGTCTTGGGGATTGTGAATACGGCCGCTGTGAACACGGGAGTGCGGAATCACTTTGAGCTACTGATCGTGTTTCCTTCAGACACATACCTAGAAGTGGGATTGCTGGATCATATGGTAGTTCTGTTTCTAGTTTTTTGAGGAACTTCCATGCCATTTTCCGTGTTTAGTCCCTGACTTCAATTTTGAGTCCTGGGAGCCCAGCAAAGTGTCTGGTACATCAGTGGGGGTAAAAAATGTTTCTTAATTAAATGATGGAGTTGGCATATGTTGCAGAATTTATTGAAAATACGGGCTGGCCGCAGTGGCTCACGCCTATAATCCCAGCACTTTGGGAGGCTGCAGTGGTTGGATCACAGGGTCAGGAGATCAAGACCTTCTTGGCTAACACAGTGAAACCCCATCTCTACTAAAAATATAAAGAAATTAACCAGGTGTGGTGGCGGGCACCTGTAGTCCCAGCTACTCGGGAGGCTGAGGCAGGAGAATGGCATGAACCTGGGAGGCGGAGCTTGCAGTGAGCTGAGATCCGGCCACTGCACTCCAGCCTGGGCGACAGAGCGATACTCCATCTCAAAAAAAAAGAAAATATGGCAAAATGTGTGCAGTCTAGGAAAAAGACTGAATACCATGAAAAGGTGGAGAAAAAAGTGTATGTGTGTGTGTGGGTGTGTGTGTGTGTCCTGAAAGTTTGAGAATGTTGTAGTTAGGATAGTGGGATTGGATTCAAGAATGTGGTCTTGTGGTCTCAGGAACATCTCAGTGCACATCACTTAGTATAATCTTAGCTATGAGTAGCAAAACCCCACAACTCGATGGATTTAAACAAGGATATTTATTACATGTGTAATAAGAAGTCTGGAGGAAGGGTGATATTGGTGTTGTCTGATCCAGTGGTCAACGATGTCATCAGGGGCCCGGGTTCATTCTTTCTGTTCTGCCTCAGGCTTCCTCCTCATGGTCACGAAGTGGCTACAGAGGTTCTAGTCAACACATTAGATGGCACAGCATCCAGCAGAAGAAAAGAGCTGGGAAAACACTTCCCCAAGCACCCCTAGCAGGCCTCCTCTCACATCTTAACGACTAGAGGCCGGGTAGAGTCCACCCCAATCTATGCACTGGCAAGAAGCTTGCTTTGTTTTGGCTTGATGAGGCCTCTGAGCTGGGGAGGTCACTGTCCTGAGTGGACAGAATCTGCTAGAAAGGAGGAAAGGAAAAATGGATGCTGCTTCAGCAAACAACAGTGTCTGCCTCAAAGCCCAACCCAGATAATCTAAAATGAATTGCTTGAAGTCAAAGTGAGGAACTCTTTCCTCTCTCTGTTCTACCCATAAGTCATGCCCTGACCACAGCTGCCCTTCAGGAGGCTGGCATGGAGCCACCCGGGGTCATTGGGCTGTTTGTCAAGGGTGCGGCAGCAGCGGCTTGCCACTCTTCCTCCATGAGCCCAGCCAGAGCCTCCACTGGGCACTTAGCACAAGAAAAACCCTACAGGAACCAGAGTCCAGAGCGTTGGGATTCAGCAGGTGTGCCAGGAGAATTCAACACAGGTGTGCTGCCTCCTCTCCTGCCAGGCGTGTGGCTGGACACGAGTCTTGCTGATGGTAAGAATCGGAGTTCCTGGATGCAGGGGGTACTGGGAGCAGCCGCCTGCGAGAAGGCTGGGCCAAACAAACAAATGTTCTGAACGAGGGTAAGAAAACAGCATTTCTGCCGAAGGTCTCTGATTTTCTGTAGCCTGCCCCTGGCTTGAAAACTGTCAGCTTACCAAAGTGGGCTCTCAAACCACCTGGATCTCATGTTTTTTGCTTGTCAGATTCATTG
This sequence comes from Rhinopithecus roxellana, assembly GCF_007565055.1. Classification (NCBI taxonomy): domain Eukaryota; kingdom Metazoa; phylum Chordata; class Mammalia; order Primates; family Cercopithecidae; genus Rhinopithecus; species Rhinopithecus roxellana. The sequence goes on from NC_044558.1 coordinate 5,520,452, forward strand.
AGAGCTGCAGAATAGGCCCACTGACCCGCAGGGTCCGCTTCTCTGACTGGGACAAAAGCGCTCACAAGAAACTGATGGGAGCAGCTTCACTGGGGGTGGCAGACAATTCTGGCCAGGAGTGGGTGTCCACAGTGGGCAAGAAGTGTGGGCTCCATGTCAGGAGCGGTGGCGACAGCTTCTAGAAATTGTCTATGGCTGGGCGCGGTGGCTCAAGCCTGTAATCCCAGCACTTTGGGAGGCCCAGACGGGCGAATCATGAGGTCAGGAGATCGAGACCATCCTGGCTAACACGGTGAAACCCCGTCTCTACTAAAAAAATACAAAAAACTAGCCAGGCGAGGTGACGGTCGTCTGTAGTCCCAGCTACTCAGGAGGCTGAGGCAGGAGAATGGTGTGAACCCGGGAGGCGGAGCTTGCAGTGAGCTGAGATCCGGCCACTGCACTCCAGCCTGGGCGACAGAGCGAGACTCCGTCTCAAAAAAAAAAAAAAAAAAAAAAAGAAATTGTCTAATAGCCTGACATCCTAAAGAATGTCCTGAAGAGCTGAAAAAGCAGTTCTTCCAGACACATGCAGGGAGCAGCAAAATGAGATGCAGTAGAAGGTTGAATCCAGCTGGGAGCACAGTGCCATTTAGTTAAGAGTGACTTCTGTGGCATCTGCTGGTCATGGGTGAGGGTTGGGGGAAGATAATACTAATTTGGCCATTATTACATGTGTCTTTCTTGAATCTTCAATCAGATTGTCAACTCCTTGAGGACAGTAATGGAATATTTTATTTCTCTTGCATTCTTCACAAGATCGGGTACTCAGCCATTGTTTATTGGTTGAGTGTTTGATGGATTCCGACACAATCAACTTGACCAGGCCAGCTCCCAGAGTCTTCATTCATGGGAGCAGTGTTGTCACCAGTATCTATCGGTACCTGCTGAGAAGGAGCAGTGGTGGGTACTTTTGCCACCTGAGTTGGCCGAGGTTGCTGAGTGTGTGAGTTTCCTAGGGCTGCCTTAACAAAGTGCCACTAACTGGGTGATTAACAGAAATGTCAGGTCTCCCAGTTCTAGAGGCTAGAGGTCTGCAACCAAGGTGTCAGCAGGGCCATGATCCCTCTGTGGTATATAGGAGGCCTCTCTCTGCCTCGCCCTGGCTTCTGACGATTTGCCGGCAGACTTTGATCTTCCTTGACTGGCAGCTGCATCACTCCAATGTCTGCCTTTATCATCACATGGCATTCTCTCTGTGTGTGTGTTTCCAAATTTTCCCATTTCTAGGGAAAATAGACACCAGCCGTATTAGGAACCGCCGTACTCCAGTGTGACCTCATCTTAACTCTTTACATCTTCAGCAACCCCGTTTCCAAAGAAGGTCACATTCTGAGGTACTGGGGGTTAGGACTTCAATGTGGAGATCACAGTTCAAGCCGAAACACTCAGTGAGGTCATTCACAGTGACAAGACTGGGGACATACGAAGGGCCAGGATGAATATGCCTGGTGTTCCGTGGTGCTGCCTGGAAGTGACTGGCAGCAGTGTCAGCGGGGGAGCACGTCCTCTGCTCTCAGCATTCCCTAGGGACGTGCGCTGAGCTGGGCCCAGGTGGACACATTGGATACCGTGCTCCAGAGGAGGAACCGCACCCACCTGTCGCTCTCCTTTGTATGGGACAAGTGGGACACAGCCTTGATGGGGGGAGCACACCACTGGGGTTCCAGGCAGCCTTAATTGTTGAGGAATGCCCCGAAATTCTATCTGCCCAGCAGCTGGAGACCTTGGAGCTCCTTGGTTTCCCGAGAAGTTGAGTTTTGGAGCCGTCTCTCCCAGAGAGGCTGGGAGTTGATCGCTTTCCCCCTAGAGGCGGTGGGGGCTGCTGGGCTCGACTAGCGCATTGCCAGGCAATCCAGAGAGAGTTCCAGACACCAGGCACTGAGCAACCTACTTGTCTCGAAACCCAGTAAAGCTTGGACCCAATGCCGCCAACTTTTCTGCCTCTGCAGTTTTGGAGCCCTTAACGTGAAGGTTACAGCCCAGAAGCCTGCAGGCTGTTCGGAGCCTGTAGATGTGTTTTCTTCCCAGCAGCTGGTGTACACAGTGTTTTTGTATTATTTTTCAAATAGGCAATACATTTGCGTGGTTCAAAAATTAAAGCACTGTAGAAAGGTATTCAGTGAAATCTTATCCCTGCCTCCAGTGGCCAGTCCTGCCCTGCCCCTCCCCTGTAAATGCTTTTATTAGTTTCCTGTACAACCTTCCGGAATTTCTTTTTGCAGATAAAAGTCAGTACAAATACTTATCTGCCTCCATCCCTCTACTTCTCACATAATTATAGCAGACTATAGGCACTATTTTTAACCTCGCCTTTTTCACTTAATTTATCTTGGTGATCTTTCCCTATCCGTATGTGGAGAGCTTCCTCATTCTTTTTTTACAGGGGTGTAGTATCCCGTTGTATGGATTTACCGTATTTTAACAATCCCCTACTGATGAACACAGGTTGTTTTTAGTCATTTTCTGTGAATGTTACAAGAAACACTGCACGGGATAAACCTGCCATTTCGTGTTGACCCTGAACGTGTGTAACATTTAAAAATCTGAAAAATCTTTGAATAATCAGAAGAACTGGAAACACTCGGTTCTAACATGTGGACAACCGGTTGGGTTGGGTAGCAGCTGTCCTTTTAAAGAGACCTCCCTGCCCCGCTCTGGCATGTTCCCCACCACCTCTTGCTGACCCTCTTGCGTTCAGCCTGAGCGTTGACTGCCATCTGGCAACATCGTGCTGTTTCCCTCATAGAGTATTAAGGAGGAAGGGAAATCACTCATGTACTCATGTCTCTTCAAGGGGGAAACTGAAAACCAAGGAGGCTGTCTTTTTCCAGCAGAGGGAGGAGGGCAGACTCGATATGAAAGCGATTCTGCTTCTTCATCGGTCCCTCACCACTCGGCCCATTTCGGTTACTCTTCTGTATGCTTGAGATTGCAGCCCCTGCCTTGCTATGTCCAGGCTTTCGTCTCAGGAGCTGAAAAGTGGAAGGGAAAGAACCCTGCCTTCTTCTTGCTTTTGTGCACTGTCTGAGTGGCTGCATGGAGACCAGCAATGACAATGAAATACTAGACAGTCAGAAGTGTTGTTCTATTACATGGATTGTCTCAGCAGACCCCCCAAGGCAGTGGTAGCACTATCTCCCTTTTCCAGACAAGGAAACAGTAGCAGAGTGAAGCGGCTTCACCGAGACTCATAACTCGTACACAGAACTAGGATCAGAACCCAGGTTTTTCTGCCACTAGAACCTGACATTTTAGCCAATCTATTGTGCTGCTTCCAAAGTTTTTTTTTTTCTTCCTTGAGACAGAGTCTTGCTGTGTCACCCAGGCTGGAGTGCAGTGATGTAATCTTGGCTCACTGCAACCTCTGCCTCCCAGGTTCTGGTGATTCTCCTGCCTCAACCTCCCGAGTAGCTGGGATTACAGGTGCACACCACCACGTCCAGCTAATTTTTGTATTTTTAGTAGAGACGGGATTTCACCATGTTGGCCAGGATGGTCTCAATCTCTTGACCTCATGACCTGCCTGCCTCGTCCTCCCAAAGTGCTGGGATTACATGAGTGAACCAGCACACCCGGCCCCAAAGTCTTTTTTAAAAAGGTGTGGTTTACAGTTATGCCTCTCACCTGCTAAGTTTGTCGCTACTGATGCTGTGGAGATGACAGTCATGACAAAGATAAAAGCAGCTCTGAAAACAGGCAAGATGGCTCCATGCTGCGAAGAAGGTGGGTGACAATGCGTATGTGGCCTCATAACTAACACGACGGCTGTCCCTTGATGGTTTTTCCCATTTTATAGAGTGGAATTGGCTCCCCTGCCCTTTTTGCTCTTTTGATCCAAAAACATGTATCGAGCAACTTCTGAATGCCAGGCACTGTGCTCGGTGTGAGTGATAAGCCTGGTGCCTGGAGGCTAGTTCAGGTAGGTCAACAGAAAGCTGCAGTGCCGCCAGGTGTATGTGGTATTGGTGACATGGATGCGTTGGGTTGTGTCCAGAACGTGACAAAAGAGACAAATATACCATGGAGCAACCATGAACAACAAGGCGAGTGGCTTCCAGTCGTCTTGGGTCCTCGTCATGTTACACTACTTGATGAAGGAAGGAAGTGGGGCCCAGAAGTGGTGGCTATGAGCTAAGGTATTGAGCCATCCTTCTGCGCGCAGCCCAGGATGAACATGACCACAACTGGCAGCTCTCTGGAGCCTACTCGGGGTTGAAAGGTGGGCCAAAGGAACCTTCCCTCCCTTTGCTGCTCCACCTCAGCTTTTCTCCTTCCTGGCCGGTTTATCCTGTAAGCTGGGGGCTGGGGGTCTCCCAAAGGAATACTCACCCTGAGAGTTAGCGTTCTTCCAGCGGGGCAAAATCCTCTTCCCTGCTGAAGAAATTGTAAACCCAGCCAGCTGAAAGAGGAAGAGTGCAGGGGTTAGGGAATGACGGGACCAAGAGGGCACATTCCATCTGATCTCTGAAATCACACCTCAGCTATAGGACTTGCCCACCAAGGCTTCTCGTCACCATGCTTTGTTGGATTTGTAATGTTGCTGTTTCTCTCTCTTCTCCCCCAGGGTTTGCATGCAACAGCATCTGTCATCTCTGTGGTTATCTTAGAACAACGGGGGCTTTTGCTTTTTATTTATTCTTTCTCTGAGTGCAGTGCTAACCACAGCAGCCTATGGGCAGAGGGGTTGGGGAGGGAGCCAGTTGCTTTTCACTGAAATCCTATGGTCTTCAGCTGCAGCTGGTGCGAGTGCTGAAACTGTGTGAAACAAAAGTGTTGAAACTCAGTCCCAAGTGACTTCTGGGGATCTGTTTGCCTGTGGTTCCTATGGATCAGTAATTAGAAACGAGTCGTTTTCAGGTTGAAAAGGAGAATCTAGAGTCCTGATGGAATGCAGGCAACAGGCACGTCTAGGGCCACAGACAGGTATGTGCACTTCTCTGCTGGCAGCTGTGTGCAGATACAAGAAAAGCATCCCATCCCCTCCTTGCCCTCAAGGAACTTAGCGACAGGAAGAGGAGCAACATTTACAGTTGGTCTATGCTCCTGGGCCTGTTTCCTCATTACAGAAATGAATGAGGTTAGGCTTGATCAGTATTCCTTATTATTATTATTATTTTAGATTCAGGAGGTACACGTGCAAGTCTGTTACATGGATATATTACATAAGGCCGAGGTTTGGGGTTCTAATTAACCCATCACCCAAATAACGAACACAGCATGCAATAGATAGTTTTTCAGCCCTCGTTCGGTGAGTGTTTCTGATGGGGTCAGTGCTGTCCCCTAGAGTAATGCTTCTCACACTTTCAAAGAAGTTAAACCAAAAGCCCAGTATTTAGGAAATGGTTGTTTTAGGAAGAGAAGCCTAAATGGCATAAAGACAAAGCCTTGAAATGATGAGACGATTTCCCAGCTTCATGCATTCTATCTGGATCAGAGCATTTCCAAATATACACTTAACTGAAAAGGGCACAGTGCAATATGCAGTTACCGCAAAGCAAGGAACCCATGTGCAGGTCTGTAACAGGAAATTTGAAACTTCTTCAAACAGATGTAGAATTAGATACTATTTTAAATTAGCAGAGACACCTCAAACTTGCTTATAAAAGTTGTTTTAAAAATAATTAATATTCTTATCACATATATTTGTAGTACAATGATAAGAAATCTCTTGCAAAAATTAGCTATCGTGGTTACTTCTTTGGAGTTGCCTTTTGTTCTTCCCTTTTACTCTGATATATTCTCCTTCAAGATCTACCAAACAACTTTTCCCAATCCATCCTCCTCTTCTCACTGCCCATACTATAAGGATGTCATTTTAAAGGCCTTTTTTTTTTTTTTTTTCCTGAGACACAGTCTCGCTCTGTTGCCAGGCTGGAGTGCAGTGGCGTGATCTCGGCTCACTGCAACCTCTGCCTCCCAGGTTCAAGCGATTCTCCTGCCTTAGCCTCCCAAGTAGCTGGGACTCCAGGGAGCGCCACCACGCCTGGCTAATTTTTGTATTTTTAGTAGAGACGGGGTTTCACCATGTTGGCCAGGGTGGTCTCAATCTCTTAACCTCGTGATCCACCCCCATCAGCCTCCCAAAGTGCTGGGATTACAAGCATGAGCCATCATGCCCAGCCACTTTTTTTTCTTTTCTTTCTTTCTTTCTTTCTTTCTTTCTTTCTTTCTTTCTTTCTTTCTTTCTTTCTTTCTTTCTTTCTTTCTTTCTTTCCTTCCTTCCTTTTTTTTTTTTTTTTTTTTTTTTAACTGCTAAAGACTGAAGATATGCCTGGACACAGTGGGTGGGATTTCCAGGCTGGAAACATGTTTTCTGTGGCACTTTGTCACTATCCTGTCCCATGCCACAGCATAATAAATTATCATGACACTACACTTACATGTAAGGCTGAGCTCATGAGACAGGATCCTGTGCTTCCTTGTTTCCTCTGCTTGCACATTTGTAATTTGATTTGGCTTGTTATCTGTACCTCAGCGACTGTTATTTCCTTCTTCCTCTTATCATATACAGCCAGGAAATGGGGGGGTTCTTCCTTCTCATTGTAACACTTTTTTATTTGATTGTCCTCCTATATCCCTCACTCTTTTATTTCCTTGTACTTCTTATGTGAAGTGGCTTCTATTTGTCTTCTGTTAAATTTAAACTTATCCATTATAGGGAGGTAGAAGTGTTGACTACTTCATTATGTGTTGCAGTGCAGGCATACATGAGCACGTACATATTGAAAGACATATTATTTTGTTAAGAATCACATTTCTGTGCTCACTTTGGCAGCACGTATACTAAAATTGGAATGGCACAGAGAAGATTAGCATGGCTCCTGCACAGGATGACACGCCAAGTGTGCACGCTCTCACTCTCTCTCTCGCTCTCTCTCTCTGTCTCTCTCACTCTCTCTCTCTATATATAAATCACATTTCCTTTTTCTCCTTTTATTAAAAGTAGGACTACTTTATGCATTTGGGTCGAATGACTTTTCTAGGAATTTTATTTCAGGTGGTAAAGAGGGTGTTTCTAAATATTTGTTACAGAAATGGGGCATTGATTGGATAGGGTGGAGCACCACTGGATTAAATGATTTCCAAGGTCTCTGACATTCTTTATGCAACATTTACAAAACAATGGATGACAGCCTGATTCATGACTCAGTCAGAAAAAAGAAATCCTGGAGGAGAAAGTGATCAGTGAAAGCTGGTATTATTTATTTATAATGTCTTCTTCAATGAAGTACTGTCCGGGAGATGTGGCTCTCCTCACCCCTGCCCCACCATCCTAGCTGCACTTGAGAAACTGGGGAATTGAAGAAAAGAAAATACTTATTTAATTTCCCATCCAGGATCATGTGAAAACCAATTTCTGGAGTGAGGCCCACACATCTGGAGTGTTTAAAAACCTCCCCAGATGATGTGATGTACTCTGAGGGCTGAGAATTAGTGTGTGCAGAGGGGTGAATGGTAAAAAGGTAGGCCCATGTCCTAACTGCCAGAACTGGTGAATATGACCTTATTTGGAAACAAAAAAAGTCTTTGCAGATTTAATGAAGTTACAGATCTTGAGATGAGATCATCCTGGGATATCTGGGTGGGCTCTCAATTCAGTGGCAAGTGTCTTCATAAAGAGACACACAGAGGAGGGACACAGAGAGAAGAAGGCCAAGTGAGGACAGAAGCAGAGTTGCTGCCACATAGCCTCAAGCCAAGGAACACCTGGAGGTACCAGAGCCGGAAGAAGCAAGGAGGAGATCCTTTCCAGGAGCCTTAGAGGGGACACAGCACTGCAGTCGCCTTGATTTAGTACTTCTGGCCTCCAGAGCTGTGAGAGAAGGAATCTGTGGTCTTAAGACACCTGGTTTTTGATCATTTGTTGGCAACTCTTATAGATTAGATTAAAACCCTGCCTAATGAGCAGAGGAGATTTGGTGAGATGGAAGAGATGTGGGAGAGCCTTTCTCATGTGGAAGCAAAGTGAGTGAAAGCAGGGAGGCCTGGCTAGAGGGAAGACGGGAGGCAGGACCACTACAGAACAGCGACTGTCCAAGGGGAGCGGACACTAATTCTGTGGAGAGCCCACCAGAGAATATTTCCTTTTTCTAGGAAAGATGAATTCCTCTCCGTTCTTCTTCTCCATTCTGTCCTGTCCTATTTTGGAAAATAGTGCTTGCTGTGCCTCCTTAGACCGAAAGAGCCCAAGCAGCCCAGGAAGCGAGTTCACACTCCATTCCACAGCAGTGGGAACCAGTGAAGGGTGAGGCCAGATGTCTGAACGCTCAGTGTTCTGTTGCCCATCGGTGTAAGGGTCACTCCCTCCAGGGTGCACTCCACCCCTCCCCGACACCAGCAGTTCCACCTTACGGGGGTGGCTTTATGAATCCCAGCAAAGCTATTATTTGTCTTGCAGCCCCGGAAGGTCTGGGTGATATTGCTGACATCGTTGGATGGCCCTGCCAATGTCTTAGAAGTCAGTCCCAACTGCAGATTTCTAAACTAAGTCGCATCACTTCTGACAAACTTCTCCTAAGGGACCATTTTCTCCTATCCTCAGACCACCAAGCTGGAATGAGAGCAGCCAGCCTCGGAGCACACACCGTGCCAGCTGTGCTTAGTTAATAACCAGCCAGCTATCTTGGGGAGGCATCTCGCGGGGCACTGCGTGATGAAGCACAGATCCATGCCCTACTTTCTGCAAACTTAAGCAAGCGAAACTTTCTTTAACAATGCCATGAAAGCAGAGTCCTCGCTGACTTTTCTGGCTGGCTCAGCAGAAGCTGAGAGGGTGTGACAGTGCTTGTACAAGAACTCACTAATCTCATTACCGGATCCTGTGTGTGAATTTCCCAGGTGTTGTTTTGAGCAGTGAACTCAGAAAGGGCCAATACTCTGGGAGCAGGGAGGTCACCCGAGTATAATATGGCCTTAAGGGTAGAGAAAAGCAATTAAATGCCACCCGACAAGAAGAATCTAGGGACTGCGATGCACTGAGCACTGGGGCTGGGTGGTGGGGGCCTCGACTGGAAGGAGACAGGAGGAAACAGAGGGGAACAACTGATGCATGGTTATTCTTAGTCTTTGATTGTCAGCTCTGTTGGGGATTTGACATTACCCATTTTCCTAGAAACGAAGGAAGGGCATAGGAACGCCTTCATTTCATTTTCTGGAAATAAACGTCTTTAAAGGAAGGAGATCTCTTCCTTCTATGGACACCGTCATATGACTGACACTGTTAAGGTCAGTGGCTACTGATTTAATGTTGAGAGAGACGCTGCAGAATGGTAAACACAGGCCAAAATGTTGTGTTGCTTTGGGATCCCTTGGACAGGAGGCCCTGGTGGAGGTCATTCCAGGCATCCTCCTGCCTACAAGGACCCCAACATCCTTGCCCACTATGGGCTTGAGGGAGAAAAGGCCTGGCATCTTAACGTGAGATGTGGGGCTGAGGTTAGGGAGCAGGATGGAGGACCATGGCTGGAGTTGCTAAGTCTCACTGGGGCACTGAGCTGCCCCTAGGGACACCTAGGGGCATCCCTAGGCATCTCACTGTGCCACTGAGTCAGAGGACGTGTGACAATGTTTCCAATTGAGCAGTAGGGTATTTTGAATGCAAACACACACAGTTTCTAAACCCCCCACCACTGACCTCCTCTTATTTATTAGAAAATCCGAAAGAGTTTTCCAGGGTTGACTGGAAGGGTGGATAAATCTGACACTAACTGGCCACCTGAACCATGGAGAGAAAACAGTGTCCTCCAGACAACAAGCACCATTAGAGAAGCCCTATCATGATGAGAAGGCCTAAGGATTGTTGCTGTCCACACACAGCTCCAACCCAGAGAAAGGGCATGCCAGGGACCAGCCATGTGTCTGTGCTGCAGACATGGCATGCTACTCCATGCTCAGCACTCTAGTCAAGGCTGCAAGTGTTACTGGGAGCAAGGCAGACAGTCCCCGGCCTCAGGGAGCTCACAGTCCAGCAGGAGTAATAGATGTTCACTAGTTACACCAGGCATTGTTTAGTTACAATGGTCATAAATGCTAAGGAGGAGTACAAAGTTCCTGAGAACATACAGTTTTGGATGTAGTCTGAAGGATCTTAAAGATCATTTTGTCCAGCCCAATCAGTCCACAGATAAGGAAACTGAGGCTCAGAGAGGGCAAGGAAATAGATGCAAGAGTACCTATTTCGTCAGTGACTGAGATGGGATGAGAAAACATTTTTGATTCCCAATTCTGTTTTGGTTTAACCTAGGGAAATTGATTGACATTTGTAGTCAGAGCCAGTTGTAGCAACGTTTTCATTAAAGTGTCTGGGTCTAGGAGTTTCATAAAAAAGCCATTGGATGAGAGAATGGAGGGGGACTATTCACAGCATGGGAAGGGGCTCTTTGCACAAGTCCTTCTTCTGGTAGCTATTCTAATAAGGCAAGGGTGAGTCCCTGTGGGTGCTGTGTGTCCTGTGCTGACATCAGAAATGATAAATGTGCTTGATGCGTGAGCCAAGGAACTCATCAGCCCTCAGCTGTAAGCCCTACCTCCATGCAGTCCCCCAGATGCCAGCCTTGCTCCACACTTCATTCTCTGAGTGGCTGTGCCATTCCAGGTCCCCACAGCCTCTCATGGGTCTCGTCTCCTTACTTCTTTCTGTTTGACTTTAGCCCCCACACTGTCTTCAGACTGTGTGACCTTAGGCGGGTTACCTAAACTTTCTGAACCTCATGTGTAAATGAATGTGGACGATGAGGGTTATCGATAGGGTCAATTAAGACAATTAAGGCTCCCAGCACAGTGCCTGGTATGTATTCCATATGAACGCCCTAAAATATGTCAGGTCCTGGAACCCCTGATGACGCATTATAACCTGCAAAACAGGGAATAACCGTGTTAGAATCCAATACATCCAAGAAGATGTTGTTGACTCCTGTTATGTGCTAGTCATTATGCTGGGTAGTATGGGTACAGAATGAATGAGCCATGATCCTTGACCTCAGGGAGCTAAAAATGTATGGGGGTAGACGTGTACACGAGTCTAATCCAGGGTGATGAGTGATGCGTCAGCGACAATCACAGAAGGCCATGGGAACACTGACAGTGAGCAACCGAGTCAGTTTGGCATGACATTCAAGGCTCTCTAGCCCTCCTGTCCTCTCTTACTCTGTCCTTGTGCCAATGTACCCTGTTCCCTACTCACATGTCTCCAAACACATGCTGGACCTCTTCCATCTCCCTTCCCCTCCCCACAGCCCTGGGGGTTAGTTAACATAAACACAGAGAATATAGGAAATACTAAAGAACCTCATAAAAATCACCCATAAACCCAATAAACAAGATAACCACCATTGATGTTGTGGTACATTTCCTTCTAGTCTTTTTTCAGTGTACATGTCTTTTCTTATTGCCCTTTTCTCATTCTGCTTTACATTTTAGTTTTTCACATGCATTTATCTCCACTAGACTATAAGCTATTTGAGGACAAGGATAACATTTCACTCACTTTTTTTTTTTTTTTTTTTTTGAGACAGGGTTGAGACTCTTTTGCCCAGACTGGAGTGCAGTGGTGTGATCATGGCTTGCTTACTGCAACCTCAGACTCCCATGCTCAAGATTCTCCCACTCACCTTCCCAAGTAGCTAGGACTACAGGCATATGCCACTGCACTCGGCTAGTTTTTTCTTTTCTCTCTCTCTCTTTCTTTTTTTTTTTTTTTTTTGGTAGAGATGGGGTTTTGCTATGTTGCCCAGGCTGGCCTCAAACTCCTAGGCTCAAGTGATCCTCCTGCCTCGGCCTCCCAAAGTGCTGAGATGACAGGTGTGAGGCACCATGCCTGACCTCACTTGCTTTGTACCCCTGTTCCTAACACAGCATCTTGTACTGGGAGTCACTTTGTAGATGTTAGCTGGATAGAGCCACTGGGTGAATTTGTTCGGCTTTGGAACTCTGCGTGTAGACATTTTTGAGAAAGCAGCTTTGCTGTCCTGGTGCGTGCTGCTCATTTAAAACTCAGGCATTCTCATGAGCACTAGAAAGCGCTGGCCAGTCAGCCACTCTGCGGGGTGGGTGAGGGAAGGGACTAAAAATCCGTGATAATTCAACAAGTGGCTGAGCCACAGGCGAGTAATTAAGTGTGTTCTGAATCCTGCATGGGGTTGTGTTGGAAAGCAGCTCTGCCTGCCGTGATTCAACTTTGTCTTGCTTTAGAATGACACAGTTGATACTGGCAAATCTGTCTTTATCCCTTCCGATAAAAAATAATGTTGGCATTTCACCTGGGTGGGAGTGGGTGAGATTTTCTTCTCTAAGAAGTCAGTTTTGGCTCTAAAATACTCTGGTTAGATTAAATTGTAAGAGGCTCTTGAGCGAGGGTTAGAAGTGGGAATAACACAGGCTTTTTTCCAAAAAGCTCAGGGTGGGGAAACTGGGTCCAGGTCAGGAGGGGAATTCACTCAGCACGCCACAGGTCAATGCAAAGCAGAGCACAAGAGAGAGAATGTTTTGAGGGATTAACGCAGCAGAAAATGTTATAGCATCCAGATCCTGTCGAGACTTGTGGCAGGCACAAAGAGGCTCGTGGTGTACTAAGTACCTTCCATTTTTATTTGTTTTCTTTTGTCTTTTTCTTTTCTTTTCTTTTCTTTTCTTTTTTGAGATAGAGTTTCATTCTTGTTGCCTAGACTGGATTGCAATGGCATGATCTCGGCTCACTGCAACCGCCGTTTCCCGGGTTCAAGTGATTCTCCTGCCTCAGCTTCCCCAGTAACTGGGATTACAGGTGCCCGCCACCATGCCCGGCTAATGTTTTATATTTTTAGTAGAGACGGGGTTTCACCATGTTGGCCAGGCTGGTCTTGAACTCCAGACCTCAGCTGATCCACCTACCTCAGCCTTCCAAAGTGTTGGGATATAGGCGTGACCCACTGCACCTGGCCACCTTCCATTTTTATAAAAAATGTAGGAAATTCATTGGTATGGATGGCAACCGGACCAAGAAAGCGGATATGAGAGAGACAAGTCCATTCACAATCTGCAATTTTTATTTGGATATGGCAGGATGTTTGTTATTTACATGTCTTTTGTCTTGAAAGAGACTATGGTATGGCAGAGGCTGTTTCTAGTATTAAATATCTCAGAAGGAATTTCATTCCAAGATCAAGGAAAGAGTCTGCACGGTTTTGGCTTCTGATGAAAAGCATCTAAAACCAAGTTAAATCAAAGAGAACCCTTAAACAAATCGTCGATTTGGGTGATGCAAAGAAACCTCAGTCAGAGAGCCTCTTTTGGAGCATGAAAGAGAGGAGAGGAACTCTGCAGGGCTCAGCCTTGGAGACTACATTCTGGGATAGGATTTCCTATCTCTGCACACCATTAGAAAGAAATGAAATGGACGGGATCTGGTGGTTTACTTACTATGGATGAGGACAAGAGGAGCCTGAGGCCCAAGGAGGCCAAGTGACTTGCCCGAGGTTAGGACATCAGTGGTGACATGGGGAAATATGCTTTAAAAAAAAAAAAAAAGAAAACCCCAAGTCTTGTTTTCTTTCTGCACCTCTACATTGCCTGTGGGAGGTAAGGGATTCAGGAGAAAGAGCATGGGTTTGAGATGTGCTTGATTGGACTCCAGCCTCCATTTCTTCATCTGCACATAACCGAGGCTGTGTTAGTCATAACATCTGCTGTGTTAATTCCCCCAAAACATTCTCCCTTGGGTGCTCTGCTTTGCTTTAACCTGTGGCCTCCTGAGCAAATTCCCCTCCTGACCTAGTCCCAGTCTCCCCACCCTGAGCTTTTTGGAAAGGAGCCTGTGTTATTCCTACTTTCAACCCTCCCTCAAGGAGTCCAGGAGTTGTTCCTGTCTGCTCAAGTAGGACCTCCAGCTTCTTGTAAACTCTCCTCCAGCCTCACACACTCACTGGCTCACTTGTTCATTCAGATGCTGTTCTGGATGCCAGGGATACAGCTGTGAACCAAAGAGACACCTGCCTTCATGGAGCTTACGCTCCAGACTGGCACTGCACATTAGAAATACATTAGCCACATGTAGAATTTTCCATTTTGGCCAAATTTTTTTAAAAAAGTAAAAGAAACAGATGAAATTCATTGTAATAACATTTTAGTTAACCTAATACATGCAACATATTATCATTTCACCATGAGGTCACTCTAAAAATTATTAACGAGATCTTTTACTCTCCTTTCTTTTGAACTCAGTCTTTGAAATCTCTTTTGCTCTTACATCTCACTTTAGACTGTCCACAGTTCAAGTGCTTACCTTCATATGTGGCTTGTGGCTACTCTATTGGACAGTACAGGTCTATGGCTCGGGATCAAGACTCCGCCATTCCCCCAAGGCATGGAAACTGGGGGCAGAGTGTCCCTGCAAGCCCGGCTGCTTGAGAGAGAATGCTGCCTGCTCCCCAAAGGTGCCTTCGTCTAGGGCCCTCAGTCCCACCCACTGGAATGTGTTGAGCTCATGCAGAAAGAGGGAGGATGCCCACGCCCCCGGGTCCTGACCTAGTCTGTGGGTTCAGGCGAGGGAACAGCAATGTACTGTCCCCCTGTCATTATAATAGTAATAATATAATTAGCACTTAAAGCACTAAGTATGGGTCATACCCTGTGCTAAGCACTTTATACGTGCTGTGTGTCTTATTATCTTCACCACAACTTTATGAGAGAGGTGCTATTATCATCCATGTTTAACACAGGAGAAATCGGCCCTGAGAAGATAGATAACTTCCTGAGGATCACAGGTAGGCAGTGGCAGGGCTGGGACTTGAACCCAGGGCTGTCTGAAACCAAAGCCTGGTGTTCTTAAGACAGAATGAGATCCATCTAGAGTCACATGGGAACTGAGCACGGGATCCTGAGCCTCATCTAAGGCTCTCTTCATCCATTCAAAGGCCACACCAGTGAGTTGGAATGCTTTGGAGATGGAGGTGTCATTGAAGGTGACTAAGTGTCACATGGAGGAGTATCTAGGAGACATCTGGCATCCCTAGGCCCAGGCCACCACAGCTGTCAATCAGGATCTATAACTGCTGGCATGTTCTTATGATAAATAAAATAGCATAATCTTTGAAAGCCATATAATAATGTAGGTGTATTACAAATAAGATATTGACTCATAATTGATAGGCATAAATTACGAAATCCTTTGTATACTCTGCAGCACCATGTAAAAGTGTGCTCTCATCATTTTATGGTTATTGCTGTTGTTACCGCTCAGTTGGTGGTGTGTCCAGGGAGCTTACCCTAGCCCGGATCGCAGTGGTAGTGCCTGCAATATCAAATGGCAACTGAGAGCATAACCTGACTTGAATGTTCTGTCCCCACTGGGTCCCAGCACCTGGAAGTATCTGAGTTTTGCATATGGATATATTGCAGTAAAAGCCCAATGTGCAGACGAGCTAATTAACCAGGTGTTTTCAGCATTTGCCAGCTTGCCCGGTGCTGAAATCAGTCTTCATGTTCAGCGTTGGTGGCCAGCAGCACTCCTGGCTCTTCAGAGCGTTGTTAGAGAGACACTTAGAAACCAGCAGACATGATGGAGGGGGTAGAGGCCCACTCTCAAGTCCCAGGACAGGCAAGAGGCCAGGAAGCCAGCCACCAGCATCTGGAAGAAAAAGCCCACCAACTGCTGCGGGTTTCCTGGGCATTGCTTGTGGCCTTGCTAAATGGGAGTATCCTGAGGAGTATCCAAATCCCATTCACTCTCTAAGCCCAGTTTAAATCCCACTTGCTCCACAGAAACCTTTTCTGACATTTCAGCTGCTGTCCTCTCCCCAGCCTACAGTCCTGTAGCATTGAACACCTGTGCCATCCACTTAGACACTGAAGTGTCCTGCCTTGTACAAAGGGTCTTCCAAAAGTTCATGGAAAATGCATATTATTTAAAAAAATACAAGGATTTCAAAATTGTTTTAGCACCAAAATGAACTCATGCTAACTTGGTATAACATCTGAACAGGATCTTGTTTGATTCAGTAAGAAGGATAAGACATCAGTTTGAAAAGAGCCCCTATCAAAGCAACACAAATTCTGCTAAAATTGAAGCAAAAACAAACATCAAATTTGTAGAGAAGCTCGGGCAGGAGAATTGTGAAATTATTGATGCTTTACAAGAAGTTCATGGGGACGATGCACCAAAGAAATCAGCATTTACAAATGGACAGCTCATTTTAAGAAGGGATGAGATGATATTGAAGACGAAGCCCATAGCAGCAGACCATCCGCATCAATTTGCAAAGAAAAGATTCATTTTGTTTGTGCCCTAACTAAAAAGGACCAATGTTTAACAGAACTAACAATAGCCAACACCATAGACATCTCAACTGGTTTAGCTTACATAATATTGACTGAAAAATTAAACTTGAGCAAACTTTCCACTCAATGGTGACAAAACCTTGTGCCCAGATCAGCTGCAGACAAGAGCAGAGCTTTCAATGGAACTTTCGAACAAGTGGGATCAAGACCCTGAAGGACTTCTTTGAAGAATTGTAACAGGAGGTGAAGCAGGGCTTTTTCGGTATGATCCTGAAAACAAAGCACAATTAAACCAAGAGGTGGAAGTGGTCCAATCAAAGCTAATGTGGACCAGTCAAGAGCAGATGTCATGGCAATGGTCTTTTGGAATGCTCAAGGCATCTTGCATGTTGACTTTCTAGAAAGCCAAAGAACAATAACATCGGCTTATTATGAAAGCGTTTATTATGAGAAAGCCAAAGCATTAGAAGAAAAACACCCCCCTCCCCGCTCCAAAAAAAAAAAAAAAACCTGGGAGAGTTTCACCAGAGAGTCCTCCACCAGGTCAATGCTCCCGCTCATTCTTCTCTTCAGACAAGGGCAATTTCAAGAGAGGCTTGGTGAGAAATCATTAGGCATCCAATTTACAGTCCTGATTTGGCTCCTTCTGACTTCTCTTTGTTTTCTAATCTTAAATATTTAAAGGGCACTCATTTTTCTTCAGTTAATAATGCAAAAAAGACGGCATTGACATGATTACGTTTCCAGGACCCTCATTTCTTTAGGGATGGACTACATGGCTGGTGTCATTGCTTAAAAAAGTGTATCGAGCATGATGGAACTTATGTTGGGAAATCAAGTTTATATTTGTAATTTTCATATTTTAATTCCATTTTTATGAACTTTTTGAAGTCCTCTTTTACTGTTAGCTACATATTTTTGTTTAGTTTAACCTTTACTTTCACATTCCTGGCCTTCTGTGACCTCTCCCAGTGACAATCGTATGTGGACTTGGGACATCTCTGATGACCTATCTGGTTAGTAAACTGTAACTTGTTCCAGACTGGGTTTAAGGGAGCTGTTTCATTATTATAAGTACGTGTGATATTCTTTTATTTATTTATTTATTTTTTCTGAGACGGAGTCTCTGTCACCTAGGCTGGAGTGCAGTGGCCGGATCTCAGCTGACTGCAAGGTCCACCTTCCGGGTTCACGCCATTCTCCTGCCTCAGCCTCCCGAGTAGTTGGGACTACAGGCGCCCGCCACCTCGCCCGGCTAGTTTTTTGTATTTTTCAGTAGAGACGGGGTTTCACCGTGTTAGCCAGGATAGTCTCGATCTGCTGACCTCGTGATCTGCCCGCCTCGGACTCCCAAAGTGCTCGGATTACAGGCTTGAGCCACCGCGTCCGGCGAGACGTGTGATATTCTTCATTAACTTTTCATGTGGCTTTGCAAGCTGTCTAGGCATCCAAAACACACACCCTTTGCGACGCAGGCTGGTCTCTTGTAATCTCAGCCTCCATCTTAGAATAGCTGTCTTACTTACCTTGGCTGTACTCAGTGACAGCGTATTGCTGGGATATTGAGTGAAGGGCCTAGTGCCACAGTCCAGATTAGCTCCCTCTCATACTAGCCACTCACATAATACTCTTTACCTTCCTTTTACTGCAGTTACCATGATTTATATCATATATTCACTCATTTGTTAAAGCCTTGCCCCCAACCCGCTGGGAGACTTATTTGCTTCTTCACTGTATCCCGTGCACCCAGTGCCTGGAACCTGGCAGGGGGTCTGTAAAGACTAGATCAATAAATGCATGAATTAATTAGCATGGTCGCTCTAGGAGATGGCAAGGAGTGGGAGAAGAGAGTCCAGATCTGGGGCTCTGTGGCTTTCTGAATTCCTCAGCTGTAAAGAGAAGTAAGGTCTGCTACAGATGGGCAGTGGAATAATGGAAAATACATTGGCCTAGAAGTCAGGGACCTGAGGGTCAGGCATTCTCCTGCATTTTCTATGTAACTTCAAGAAAGTCTTATAAGGGCTGAAGGAGACGTTTTTGTGAAATTGCTTTGTAAACCGTAAAGTGATATGGTAAGATGTTGTTCATCATCCTCAGATCTGGCTCCTGCCTATTTGTCCAAATGCATTCCTTATTAATTTAATTTAGCTAGGCCAATCTTCTCATTAAAAAGTATGTTTCTCTCCTTAATGCAAAACAATGCATCGTAATAACAAAAATATCAGAAAATTCAGAAGAAAATAAAAATCATTTCTTAAGGTTACCATCTGGAAATAATACTGTTCACATCTTATTTATAGTCTAAACAATTTTTTTCTAAGTGAGTTTCCCAGGTGTCAGCAGTGGGGACAAGACAGGGCAGCTTTCCTCTCCTGTTTTCCCACTGCGCTGGCTTTGCTGAGGGCTGCTGCCTGGGAAAACACCAGAGAGGGAAGTCTCCCCATTTGTTTGCTTCCAGCATCCTGGTAGCCATGCCAGTGGGTCAGGGGACAAGGGTGCTAACAGGTGGCTTAGAGAGGGCGTTACCTTGCTCCAGCACTTTTGATTATCTAAAAGTGCTTATTTGGTCTACATATTTTTATTTGTCTCTGGAAATAACTGGCCACTGGAATATAAGCGCCACAAGGACAATACCTTGCTGGATTTGCCTGTTGCTGCCTTTGGCACCTAACAAAAGTGCCTGCACAGAGTGAATATTCACTGAACAAAATGAATGAACACAAGCGCTGTGTTACCTCATATAGGATAGGAAACACCTGATGAATATTTGCCTCCCATGAATTGTGCATATGAGAGGCACAGAGGCCAGATTCCTTGGTGATATACATCTGGACTTCCAGGTCTAGCTGTGGTTTGAGCTTTGGCATTATACAATAGATAATCCCAGTCCCCTTTTTGTAACCACTATCGCTCCCTTGAGTCATTTCAAGCACGTTCTCAGACTGTGCTACTTAACGTGGCCAAAGCATTCTGTAAAATTGCTTTCCAGGTTCAGTCATAACACTCCCAAACTGTCCTGTGCAAGGAAGCCCATCCTCTCCCTGTCCCAAAGCCTGTCCCTCCTCCATTGTCTTTCAGCTTTCCCTCCTTATGTAGCCCCTAGGCTTTCTTGTACATCCTACTGCATTTCTTTCTTAGGGAGGGCAGTGATTCTTGCCACATGCTTACATTGCTGTCTTCAAAGGTGAGCTCCTATGGCGTAGACAGCATCTATGGACTTGGATGGAAAGAATTTCAAGAGCACTTGCTTGGAGCTGGAGCTCTGTGGAGGGCAGTGTCCAATTAATCCTGAGGCTACGCCCTTCTCATGCACAAGGGTCTGCTCCCATCAAGCTGGACATAACCTCTGGATTCAGGGTCACTAAGCAGACTTATCACTGCTGTTCCTTCATCTTCCCTCCTCTTCTCCAAAACCTGGAAGAGGATGAGTTAGGCCTGTTTTCTTCCAGAACACTGCAATGCGGTAGGAGGGATGTTTCCCCTGTTTTTCCAGAATTCCTATAAAGTCACTTCTGTTGTAACCCTCAATGGAAAACAAGGTGTGATGCATCTCTTGTGTATTTCCCAGGTGGAATGCAAGTCACCAGTGGCCAAAGTACCCTCCAGGTGTGAAGAGTTGCAGGTCCTCTGAGGAGCCAGGAGCTGCAAGGTGAGTGAGCGAACAAAAGACGACAGGCTGCAGAGTACTAGATCTGCCCCCACCCCAGACCCCAACTCCAGGCCCTGCCTTGTTAGCACTATTGTAGCTGTTTTTTAATATTCATGAGGATCAGCAGCGGGACCTTAGATTTGGGAAACAGAGTTCATCAGCCTTCTTGAGGACAGTTTTAAAAATACTAGATGACAGAGGGGCTATTCCACCTTGTTGGGGTATCACTTAAGTTCATTTAAGGGAGGCCTCTGGGAGAGAGGGTTCGTCACTTTGCCCAGTTCTTTTACATGTGGGCACAAGGGTCTGGAACCTTTATTAGCCTCTCTCTGCAAAGAGCCACTCCTCAGCCACTGGTCCCTCACAGAGCCAGTTCCACTGTGGAGCCTGTCCAATCCTGATTTCCCTCTTGTCTAGCCTCCCTTGGCAATGAGGAGGGTGTGTTTGCATTGGTGTATAGCATCACTGTTCACTTTCACATCTGCCGTCTCATTTGAGCCACTTCCCGTGGGATAGTGATAGAGTAATAGTTTGGATATTTGTCACTGCCCAAATCTCATGTTGAATTGTAATCCCTGGTTTTGGAGGTGGGCCTGGTGGGAGGTGATTGGCTGATGGGGGTGAATCCTCATGAATGGCTTAGCACCATCGCTCATGGCTTGGTGCTGTATTTACCATAGTGAGTGAGTTCTCATGATATCTGGTCATTTAAAAGTGTGTGGCACCTCACCCCCAACTGTCTCTCTCTCTCTGTTGCTCCTGCTTTGCCATGTGACGTACAAGCTCCTGCTTCACCTTCTGCCGTGAGTAAGAGCTCCCTGGGGCCTCCCCAGTAGCCAAGCAGATGTTGGCACCATGCTTGCATAGCCTGCAGAACCATACATCAATTAAACTTGTTTTCTTCTTAAATTATCCAGTCTCAGATATTTCTTTATAGCAATGCAAGAATGACCTAATACAGATAGGCAGGAAGGAAACTGTTATCCCACTTTAAAAAACAAAAGAAATGGCCAACTTCCCAAGGTCACAGGGTGGCAAAGTTCGCACTTGAACTTTATTTTTGATGCCTGAACCTTTCTATGGTACTATGTTCCTGCTAGCCTCTTGACAGATGGGGTTGAGACAGGACAAGAATAGGGAAGGGAGAGGGAATGAAGACTAAAGGTTTGATGAGGAAATAATTGGGAACTGTTGGGGTTATCTCTGCAGGCTAGATTCATTGTTGTCTTTGTTTTTCTCTCATTTTCTACCAGCCACTAAAATCCATTAGAATAATGTGCTATCCAAACTCGTAGTGATTCATACAAGACTATGGCTTGGAGAAAATATCAAAATTTAGCCCTTTGGATGGCCTTTTACTCCACCTCAGTATAACATCTTGTAAGTTAAACTCTAATCCTGAATTTGTTACCAAGAGTGGGGTGCCACTGTAATAAATCCCTGAAAATGTGGATGTGGCTATGGAATGGGTAATAGGTAGAGGCTGGAAGAATTTTGAGGTACATGCTAGAAAAAGCCTACATTGCCATGAACTGACTTTTAAAGGTGGTTCTGGTGAAGGCTCAGAAGGAGAAGAGAAGAGCTGTAGAGAAGGCCTCAAGCTTAAACAAGACGTAAGTCATCCTGCATTGGTAGGAATATGCATGATAAAAGCCTTTCTGATGAGGTCTCAGATGAAAATGAAGAACATGTTATTAGACACTAGAGGAAAGGCCAGCCTTGTTATAAAGTGGCAAAGAACTTGGCTGAGTTGTGCTTACATCAGTCCTTTGTAGAAGGTAGAACCTCAGAGTGATGAAATTGGATATTTGACTGAGGAAATATCTAAGCAAAGTTTAAAGGAGTGGCCTAGTTTCTCTTGACTGCTTATAGTAAAATTTGAGAGGAGGACTATGACTTAAGATGAAATTGCGAGTCAAAAGCAGAGAACGTAAAGATTTGGAACATTCTCAGCCTATCCCTTTAGAGATGGGAACACCTGTCATGCCCCTGTCCCATCACTGTATTTTGGAAGTACGTAACCTGTTTGATTTCACAGGTTCACAGCTGGTGAGGAATTTGTCTTAGAATGAATGATACCGAGTCTCAGCCATATCTGATTTACGTGATATTTACATGAGATTTTGGACTTTCTGTCTTTGAGTTTATGCTAGAACGAGTGGAGACTTTTGAGGCTGTTGGAATGGAATGAGTGTATTTTGCATGTGAGAAGGACATGAGCTGGGAAAATCAGGGTTGGAATGCTATGGACTGAATAACTGTGTCACTTTAAAACTCATTATGTTGAAACTTAACCTCCCAAGTGGATGAGAGTAGGAAATGGGGCCTTTGAGGACTCTAATGGGATTAGTGCCCTGATAAAAGAGGCCCTAATAAACTTCCTATTTTTTTTTTTTTTTTTGAGGTGGAGCCTCACTCTGTCGCCAGGCTGGAGTGCAGTGGCACAATCTTGGCTCACTGCAACCTCCGCCTCCCGGGTTCAAGTGATTCTCCTGCCTTAGCCTCCCAAGTAGCTGGGATTACAGGCATGCATCACCATGCCCAGCTAATTTTTGTATTTTTAGTAGAGTCGGAATTTCACCATGTTGGCCAGGATGGTCTGGATCTCTTGACCTCGTGATCCACCCGCCTTGGCCTCCCAAAGTGCTGGGATTACAGGCGTGAGCCATTGCGCGCGGCCAACTTCCCATCTTCCTTACCATGTGAGAACAGTGTGAGAAGTTGCAGTCTGCAGCTCAGAAGAGGGCCCTCACCAGAACCCAACCATGCTGGCACCTGATCTCAGACTTCCAGCCTCCAGAACTGGGAGAAATAAATGTCTATTGTTTATAGGCCATCCAGTCTATATTTTGTTATATCAGCTGGAATAGAGTGAGATATTAAATACCCATATGACTTAGCACAGACAAACGGAAAGGGCATGCCAGATGACTGAGCTGTATATTGGAAGATGCCAAGGCACAAAAGAGCTGAGAGAACAGGAAATAATTTGGAAGGAAGTGAATGTGGTAGTAGAAGAGGGCGATTACTCTAAAGAAGTAGTAGTGGTCCCTTGTGTTTAAGATTGATACTGTGAATAGTGCCTGATATAAATGATGAATGGATGGGTGCTGACGAGTTGATGGGTGCAGCACACCAACATGGCATAAGTATACATATGTAACAAACCTGCACGTTATGCACATGTACCCTAGAACTTAAAGTATAATAAAAAAAAAAAAAAAAAAAAAAGATTGATACTGAAAACAGTGGGGAGGCATGATCAGGTCTCATTTTAGACAGATCTTCCTAGCAGTCTTCTTAGGGCTTTGCTTAACCTTTTTCTGGAAAGCAGTTTAGTAGTACACATTAGAAGCCTTTAAAATGTGCACGCAAAATACCTCTGGTTCAATCATGTTATAAATCTGGGAACGATAATAATAACAACCACCTACCATGTAGTCCATATTGTATCAGGTATTTTCTTTTTCTTTTTTTTTTTTTTGAGACAGAGTCTCGCTCTGTCGCCCAAACTGGAGTGCAGTGGCCGGATCTCAGCTCACTGCGAGCTCCGCCTTTCGGGTTCACGCCATTCTCCTGCCTCAGCTTCCCGAGTAGCTGGGACTATAGGTGCTCGCCACCTCGCCCGGCTAGTTTTTTGTATTTTTTTAGTAGAGACGGGGTTTCACCGTGTTAGCCAGGATGGTCTCGATCTCCTGACCTTGTGATCCGCCCGTCTCGGCCCCCCAAAGTGCTGGGATTACAGGCTTGAGCCACCGCGCCCAGCCTGTATCAGGTATTTTCGATATGCCGGGTGCATTATTTTTGTTTAATCCTTACAACAATTCTGCAAGTAAGAATCATTAGCCTCATTTTACAAATAAAGAAACCAAGGTTTTATTTACTTTTTAACTTTTTTTTTGAGACAGAGTCTCACTCTGTCACCCAGGCCAGAGCGCAGTGGCACAATCTTGGCTCGCTGCAACCTCTGCCTCCCGGGTTGAAGTGATTCTCCTACCTCAGGCTTCCGAGTAACTGAAATTACAGGCTTGCACCACCATGCCCGGCTAATTTTGTAGTTTTAGTAGAGACAGGGTTTCACCATGTTGACCAGGCTGTCCGCGAACTCCTGACCTCAAGTGATCTACCCACCTCAGCCTTCCAAAGTGCTGGGATTATCGGCGTAAGCCACTGCGCCCGGCCGGAAACTGAGGTTGTAAAGAGTCAGGCCGACTTAAGATTAAATTCATGCTCTGTCATTAATTAGCTGTTTTCCTGCAATAAATTACTTAACTTTTTCTGAAACAGCTTCCTGTGGTGCTGCTGTAAAGAATAATGCAAAGCAGATTTAAATAAAAGCTCCTCTTTATTGGATTATCCACTCATTGGGATTATCTCTACCATAGCTGACTTTCATTTTCTCAAACATTTGAGAGAAGCTTTGGCTTCAAAAATTAAGTAAAATGAGTCAGAATTGTATGGTGTAGAAAATGACTGGAGAGTAATTTTATTTTGGGGGACCACCCTGAGAATTGTTTGTGCCTACAGTTTTTATTGCGCACACACACGTGGCTCGTCTCACCTCGTCTACCTCTGCTGTTTGTGTGTTGTCCCCTGCTAGACTGTCAGTGCATTGCGAAAGACCATAGTTGTAAATATATCTCTGTATCTCCCACAGCAGCTCCCTGGTTCAGTGCCTTCCACATAGCTGGAGAAATTGCAACAATTTTTCCAGAAAGAGTTGGAACATCGTAATCCAAGAGAAAGAGAGGCATTGAGAATAGAGAGCTAAGAGTTAAGGGCATAGGAGCAGACACAGAAAACATAGATATTTAGGTCTGGAGACTTGAAAGGGAAGGTTTGGAACTAAGGGAATCTGGGAGAATGTATCGCCTAATAAATATACAAAATGTCGTCATTAATGTTGGGTCAAGAGAATTATCTTAGATTGGGCTTCCAGAAAACCAACCCTGAGAGGAAGATTCATATTCAGGTGATTTATTAAGAAAATGCTCCCAGGAGAACCTGATAAGGGATGGGGAAGCAGGATGGGGGAGAGGAGGAAGCCACACAGAGTGAGATCTCAGCAAAGTTCCAGCCTCTGTCCCCACAAAAGTGTTCCAGAGTGTAAATCACAACTCAGAGTTTGTCCCCACTGGAGGCAAGAGTACTGGGCTTTCCTAATTCCACGCCCATCAGTCTTTGGATAAGGGTTCTTTAGAGGGGTGGGGGAAACTTCCAGGCACTTCTGGCTCTGTCCGTGTGGACCAAGTGGGTCAGTAGCTCAGGGGTCCACCTTCTAAGAGTTACAGGTTCAGAGAGTTAGAAGCAAAAGCACACAGATGCTGAGGGAGGATCCACAAAAAGTATTCAAGGGTGTCTGAGTGGAGCATCGATAACACCACCTTGATAACACATCTGCAGCCCTGACTTTGTCCAGGTACACCACACTGATCTGCTTCTAAAATTCATCGTCATGTGCAGCTTCCTTATCTATAAAGTGGGGATAGTGTTACTTTACTTGCCTGTATTACAGCATCATTGCAAAAACAAAACAAAAGGAGATCTGGTATACATAGAATTGTAGAGACAACGATAAGAAACGCAGGATACGATAAGAAAGGCAGGTGTTATTATTATATCTCTCTCTTTCTTCCAGGCGCAGGGGATACATGAGCAATTTGTCCTCTTCAGGCTCTTGTCTTGCAGGCATCAGCACTGACAGCCTTTTAAAAAAGCTTGTTCATGGGAAGAAAGCAGACACTTCTTTAATGTTGATAAATTTTGCAGCAGTTTCTTTAATATATACCAGACACCTTGAAATACATCTAATTAACCACCAGCTACCATGCTGTAGCTATGTTTGGCTTTGATGTTCTTATTGGCTTCAGCAAGGAAATATTGGAAAGCTAATCATAATAGGACTTACTTCTTATAAAATGCTTTTTATCTTCAAAGTGGTTTACAACCACTAATTATTGAAGGAATTAGGGTGAACAGCAACCATCTCACAGAGACCTCAGATCATTATCAAGGCTTTTAATGTATCTTATAACAGAGCAAGAGAAGTGTGAAGGGGGCTATTTAATAATAGTTGTCCACACCTGGAAGAGTTATTTTACAGAGGTAGGAGACAGCTGTTCCCTGTCTCCCTTGAGGCTAGAACAAGAAAATTGGACCTAATTTGAGGAGCAGGGATGCTGGATGGAGCATGGCAGAAGTTACAGCAGGCTGCAGAATGGAAAGACTGCCTGTTTCAAAGGCAGTCAAATGCACCTCCATCCACCTGCCCCTTTATGTGGTTGGTGGGGTATATTCACCTTCTTGATGGCCTGGGGTAGGGAAGATCACCCCAGGAAGTCCTGTCCAGCTGGGGGAGTCAAGGGTAGATTTTGGGGCCTCCTGGTTGTTTGTCTCCATGTAATTTTGTTTTGTTTTGTTTGTTTGTTTGCTTTTTATTCGTTCATTTTGTTAGAATATAATCTGGGGTGGAGGAAGCCAATTTGATTCCAATAATAATAATAGTAGCTGACAGGCTGGTTGCGGTGGCTCATGCCTGTAATCCCAGCACTTTGGGAGGCTGAGGCAGGTGGACCACTTGAGGTCAGGAGTTCAAGACCCACCTGGCCAACATGGTAAAGCCCCATCTCTGCTAAAAATAATAAAAAAATTAGCTGGGCTTGGTGGCACACACCTGTAATCACAGCTACTTGGGAAACTGAGGCAGGAGACTTGCTTGAATCCAGGAGCCAGAAGTTGCTGTGAGCTGAGATCATGCCACTGCACTTCAGCCTGGACAACAGAGTGAGACTCCCTCTCTAAATAAATAAGTGATAGCTGACACACGTAAGTTGCTACCCTGGCCCTTCATTTTACAGATGAGGAAAATGAAGTTCAGAGAGCGTAAGAAATTTGCCAGAGTCATACCGCTAACTCAGGCACTCTGGCCTTGGAATTTATGTTCTTATCCACCAAGGCAAGAGGCCTATCAGAGAAGGGGTGGTATTTGTCCAAAGGCCCCTGACTTTACTATGTGTCAAAGAAATAAATAATACTCTCATATGGAACAGGGACAAGTCTCATTTCTGGCTGGGTTTGGCTCCTGTGCTAAGTGCTTTTCTCCTGAGCAGGGGGTGGTGAGAGGAGCCCAGTGAGACGCAGCTCAGCATCTCTGTTCCTCACCATCAGGGTGCTTGCATCTGCCTTGTCTCCTGCTCCCACTCGAGGGCCTGCCCTGGTCATGGGGTGTGTAGAAGAGGCACAGGCATGAAGAACTGGTGACCCCCCTGTGAAACTCTGCCTTTCCCCACCAACCACTAAGACGTTTAATAATGGGTCCTGCCCTATACGTTTAGGGTTGAGGGGATACGTTCTAAAGTGGTATCAGCTACTAACACCTGTGCAAAAAGTACTAGGGATGCAGCTTCCCTTTTCCAGAAACATCAGCCACTCAATCTCTTTCTTGGTGAGAGCCAATAGATTGTTGGTAGGTTGAAATTGGTCACAGTGGGAATATTGACACCACAGAAATAGGCAGATGCTACAAATCAGGGCTGCCCCCCACACCAACCTGGAAAATTGGTTGTTAAATATTGCAGTGTCTTTTCTTCTGACACCAAATGTGTATCCTATAAGTCAATTCAATTCTGACATTATCCAGAGTTAGCGCAGACCCCACAGTTTAAGGGGTCTGTCCCACAAGACTGCACCCACATCAGATACTAATCCCCAGTCCTCCTGCCTCTCTGCAGTTTGAAGAGACCCACCTACCTCTTTGCCTTTATCAGACATCGTCAGCTCCGAGTTGATCACTGGGGCTTCAGGGTACTGCTGCATATGGAGGATCCCTCCTGCTGAAGCCTGGGTGAATAAAGAGATGTGAATGGGTCCTGGAGATGCTTTTTGGCCTTTCCGTTTCCTAACTCTGTGCTGCAGGAGAGATTCAAGGGAAATCTGGATGACTTAGTGGCTGCTTTCAGGTTTGCCACTGGTGTGGTGTGGAGAGACCAGCTGTTCTATGTCTCTCCTGAGCCCAGATTAAGGGGAAAATTAGCTTAGAACCCTTAGAAGGGATTTAAGTTTGATCTACGAACTTTCTGATTGCAGCAGTTACTAAGCTGCTAGAATTACCTTGGATATCTGGGAAATCCTCCTGGAAATATTTAAGGACTGGATAATTCCCATCTGTTTATAAAGGCTTTTATGGAACCATTCTGGAGGGAGGAGAGTGGCCTGGAAACTCTCACAGAGTCAGGCAGATAAAAAGTATTTTCTCTTTTCTCCTTGTGGTGGTCTTTTCCCTTTGCCTTTAGAATACACTCCACCATTTCCTCCTTTATGGATGTACTTACTGTCTGTTGGTCTAATGGAAAATCTTTGAGACAAAAAGCTATGTCTAGCCCTGAGATTAAGGCATCCTTGGGCTTCCTCCAAATGGGAGACAGCCGAGCTCATGCAGGGCTTCCACTTTATTTGGAAATTAAAATAGAAGCACTTCTGCTGTTTTGTTTTCCGCGGCTCTTGAGAAAGCCACAGATGCTCAGCAAAGACTGCAGGTCTAGCCAGGGGACACAGGGTAAGAGAGAAGAGGCTGAAGTCATGTTAGGTCAGTGGTCTTCACAAGGGGCTCTGCCTGCTTCTTTATTTGTAGGGTTTATTTAGCTCCCTCCACAAACAGACTGAAAGTTTTCACAGGGAAATTGCTTAATTTTCAGCCATTTCTTCCTTGCTGGAGTTTAATGTAAAAGGCAGAATCAGGCTCCTGGGATAAATACAATGGACTGGACTAGATTTGCAAGGCCTGGGAGACAGAAGAAGGTTCTGACCCTTTTCTTTTTCTTTTCCTTTTTTTGAGATGGAGTCTCGCTCTGTCGCCTCAGCTGGAGTGCAGTGGTGGGATCTCGGCTCACTGCAAGCTCCGCCTCCTGGGTTCACGCCATTCTCCTGTGTCAGCCTCCCAAGTAGCTGGGACTACAGGTGCATGCCACCACACCCAGCTAATTTGTTGTTTTATTAGTAGAGACAGGGTTTCACCATGTTAGCCAGGATGGTCTCGATCTCCTGACCTTGTGATCCACCCACCTTGGGCTCCCGAAGTGCTGGGACCACAGGCGTGAGCCACCGTGCCCGGCCCTTTTTTTTTTTTAATAGATGTGTGGAGCTATTGACGTATAATAAACTGCATTATATGTAAAGTGTACCATTTGTCAGTTTTAATATATATTTGTATATATGTATATATGCGTGTGTATGAATAAATAAATAAGTCCAGGAAACTATCATGGAATCATGTATCATATTCATGAACTTAAGGTAGCAGACATATCCACACCCCCCAAAATTTCCTCTTACCCCTTGGTAATCCCTCCTTCTCACTCCTGCCTACTCTCACTTCTTTTCTGCTAACAAATGTTTTCATTTTTTAGAATTTTATATAAATGAAATCATGTAGTATGTGCCTTTTTTGTCTGACTTCTGTCACTCACATGGTTATTTTGAGATTTCTTCATTGTGTTGCTTAGGATCAACAGTTCATTCCCTTTAATTAAAACTGGCATTTCATAATTTGTTTATCCATTTACCTGTCCATGAACATTTGGGTCATTGTTTTTGGCTATTACAAATAAAAGTGCTATGAACAGTCATGTACAAGTCTTTGTATGTACACATGCTTTTCTTCTCTTGAGTAAATAGGACTAGGATGGCTGGATCATATGGGAAACATTTGTTTGACTTTCTAAGAAACTGTCAAATGTTTTCCAAAGGAGTGGTACTGCTTTACATTTTTACTAGTAATATATGAGAGTTCCAGGTGCTCCACATCTTTGCCAAGAGTTGGTACAGTCAATCTTTGTCATGTTAGCCATTCCAATAGGTGTGTAGTGGCATTTCATTGTGGTTTTCAGTTGCATGTCTCTTATAACTAATGAGGGTGAACATCTTTTTATGTAGTTGTTTGATATCCCTGGATCTTGTTTGGTGAAGCACCTGTTCAAATGTTTTGCCCATTTTATTTATTTTTATTTTTATTTATTTATTTATTTTTTTTTTTGAGATGGAGTCTCCCTCTGTCGCCCAGACTGGAGTGCAGTGGTGTGATCTCCGCTCACTGCAAGCTCTGCCTCCCGGGTTCACGCCATTCTCCTGCCTCAGCCTCCCGAGTAGCTGGGACCACAGGCGCCCGCCACCTCGCCCGGCTAATTTTTTTGTGTTTTTAGTAGAGACGGGGTTTCACTGTGTTCGCCAGGATGGTCTACATCTCCTTACCTCGTGATCCGCCCGCCTCGGCCTCCCCAAGTGCTGGGATTACAGGCGTGAGCCACCGTGCCCGGGTTTGCCCATTTTAAAAAGTGGGTTGTTTTCTTATGAATGAGTTTTGAAAGTTCTTTATACGTTCTAGATAAAAACCCCGTATTAGATATGTGTTTTGTAAATACTTTGTCTCAGTCTGTGGCTTGCTTTTCGTTCACTTAAATTACAGCTTTCAAAGAGCAGATGTTTCCAATTTTGATGAAGACGAATTTGTCATATTTTTTTCAAATGAATTGCACTTTTGTTATTATACCCAAGAAACTTTTGCCTAAGCTAAGGTCACAAAGATGTTTTGCTTCTTGAAGTTTTATGTTTATAGGTTTTACATTTAGGTCTATGATACATTGTAAGGTATTTTTTGTATATGGTACAAGGTGTGAATTAAAATTCTCTTTGCTGCCGGGCGCGGTGACTTGTGCCTGTAATCCCAGCACTTTGGGAGGCCAAAGCGGGTGGATCATGAAGTCAGGACATCAAGACCATCCTGGCTACAGTGAAACCCCATCTCTACTAAAAATATAAAAAATTAGCTGGGCCTGGTGGCAGGCGCCAGTAGTCCCAGGTACTCGGGAGGCTGAGGCAGGAGAATGGCGTAACCTGGGAAGTGGAGCTTGCAGTAAGCCAGAGATCGCACCAATGCGCTCCAACCTGAGCAAGACTCCGTCTCAAAACAAAAAACAAACAAACAAAAAAACTCTTTTTGCAAATGGATATTCAGTTGTTTCAGTATCATTTGTTGGAAAAAACTGTGCTTTATCCTCTGAATTGCCTTGCATCTTTGCCAAAAATCATTTATATACATGGGTCTATTTTTGGCTTCTCTGATGTATGTTCTGTTCCATTTATCTGTTTGGGTGTCTTTATGCCAGTATCGCTGTCTTGGCTACTGTAGCTTTATAATAAGTCTTGAAATCAGGTAGTGTTTGTCTTCCAATTTTGTTCTTCTTTTTTAAAGTTGTTTTGGCTATTCTAGGTTTTTCTCATTTTTGTGTGAATTTTAGATCAGGTTATCAATTTCTACAAATAAGCCTGGTGGGATTTTGACTGGAATTGAGATGAATCTATTGGACTTAGGAAGAAATGACATCTTAATGATATTGAGTCTCTCAATCCCATGAACATGGCATATCTCTCCATTTGTTTTAGGTCTTCTTTGTATTCTCATTGATATTTTATAGCTTTCAGTGTATAAGTATTACACATCCTTTGTCAGATATATTCATATCTCATATTTTTATACCATTGCAAATGGTATTTTTATTTCAGTTTTAACTTTTTATTGCTAGTATAGATAAATACAGCTGATTATCATACACTGAGTGTGTGTCCTGCAACCTTGTCAAATTCACTTATTAGTTATGGTAGCTTTTTGTGAATGTAGTCAGTTTTTTTTTTTTTTTTTTTTTGAGGCGAGTTTCGCTCTGTCGCCCAGGCTGGAGTGCAGTGGCTGGATCTCAGCTCACTGCAAGCTCCACCTCCTGGGTTCACGCCATTCTCCTGCCTCAGCCTCCCGAATAGCTGGGACTACAGGCGCCCGCCACCTCGCCCGGCTAGTTTTTTGTATTTTTTTTTTTTTTAGTAGAGACGGGGTTTCACCATGTTAACCAGGATGGTCTCGATCTCCTGACCTCGTGATCCGCCCGTCTCGGCCGGCCTCCCAAAGTGCTGGGATTACAGGCTTGAGCCACCGCGCCCGGCCCAGATTTTTTTATATAAGCACTCCTGCTATCTGGGAATAAAGATAATTTAACGTCTTCCTTTCCAATCTGAATGTATTTTATTTCTTTTTCTTGCTCCATTGAACTAGCTAACATCTCCAACACAATGTTGAATAGAAGTGGTAAGAACAGACATTCTTGTCTTTTTCTTGACCCCAGGGGCAAAACATTTGGTCTTTCACCCTTAAGTGTGGTGTCAGCTGTTATTGTTTCTGTAGATGCCCATTTTCATGTTGGGCCAGTTCCTTCCTGTTCCTAGTTCTCTTAGTTTTTCTCAGGAGTAGATTTTGTCAGATGCTGTTTCTGTATCTATTGAGATGATCAAAAGGTTTATCTTTCAAAATTTGTCAATGTGGTGAATTACATTATTGATTTTTAAATGTTAAACCATTCTTGCCTTTCTCAGATAAACCCTGGTTGGTCAGGATTATCATCTTTTTATATGGCGTTGAACTCAATCTGTTACAATTTCCTAAAGAATGTTTACATCAGTGTTCATAAGGGATATTGGCCTATTTTTTTCTGTAAGTATCTTTGTTCAGTTTTGGTATCAGGGTAATGCTAGCCTCATATAATATGGTAGGAAGCATTTCCTACTCTTCAATTTTCTGAAAGAGTCTGTGTAGAATTGGTATTACTCATTCTTTAAATATTTGATAGAATTCATCAATTTAGCTATGCGGACCTGAAGTTTTCTTGTGGGAAGATTTTTTGTTTAACTATCAGGTCAATTTCTTTAGCAGATAGAGAATTATTCATGTAATCTGTCTCTCCTTGAGTGAGCTTTGGTATTTAGTGTTTTTCAAGAAATTGGTTCATCTAATCTAAATTGTCAAATTTGTTGGCATAAAGTTATTCATAATATTCTCTTATTAGCCTTTTAATATCTATAGTATCTGTAATGATATCACCTCACATTGCTGATATTGTAATTTATGTCTTCTCTCTTTCTTGATCTTCTCAAGGAGCCAGCTGGTAGTTTTGTTGATTTTCTCCACTGCTTTTCTGTTTTCTATTTCATTTTTTCTTTTCTGATCCTTAGTATTTTTTTCTCCCTACTTTGGGTTTAATTTGCATTTATTTTTCTTGTTTCTTAAGGTAAAATCTGAGGTCATTGATTTGAGCCCTTTCTTCTTTCTAAGTATACATGATTAGTGCTATCAATTTTTTCTTAGTACTGCTTTAGCAGTATCCCACAAAATTTGACATATTGTGATTTTTTTCCATTTAGTTCACTATACTTTTTCATTTCTCCTTTCCTGTTGTTTTTTCTTTCGCCCATGGGTTGTTTAGAAGTGTGTTACTCTCTTTCCAAATACTTGGACATTTTCCAGCGGTCTCTCTGTTATTGATTTCTAATGTAATTCCACTGTGGTCAGAGTACATACTTTGTACAAATTGAATCCTTTTAAATTCATTAAGACTGATTTTATGCCCCAGAATATGGATTATCTTGGTCAGTATTCCATGCGTATTTGAAAAGTATATTTAGCTGTCATTGGGTGGAATGTTCTATAAATGTCAATTAAGTCAAGATGGTTAATAGTGTTGTTCAAGTCATCTGTATCCTTATAGATTTCTGTCAACTTGTTTTATAAATTATTGAGAAAGAAAGTTATTGAAATCTTTGGATATCATTATGACTTTGCTGTTTTTCCTTGCAGTTCAATCAGTTTTTGCTTTGTGTATTTCGAAGCTCTGCTATTAGGCACATAAATGTTTAGCATTATTGTAGCATATTGATGACCTTTTATCGATATGAAATGACTTTTTAATTCCCATTAATATTCTTCCTTCTGCAATCCATTTTGCCTGATATTAATATGCAATATTCTCTTAACTAATGTTAATGTGTTATATCTTTTTCCAGCCTTTTACTTTTAACTGTTTGTGTCTTTATGTGTAAAACACATTTCTCGTTGGGTTTCCTCAGCATAGGTAGTCTACCGAACTGTGCCTGTGTTTCCTAAAAACTCTTTAGACAATAAGACAGGGCAAACTTGGGGCTCATTTTGTTTCTTTCCTATCTCTCAGGAACAGAGCTTGAACTAGAGTAAGATGAGTGAAGCCCCTATGATAAAAAAAAAATTTAAGACAGAAATCACTGTCAGATGCACAATTTTGCAAGTGAAAGACTCCTTAGATTTTTGTACCCTAAGCAGCTGACTCTTGGGAAGGTACTAATTCTCAGGGTTGTGTAAGTTCAGGGTTAGGTCCTGAGAGTAAATGTCTTTTTAAATCCTGTTCTGTAGGGGCTTCACTCAGCTCAGTATAGTCCTGCCCCTGCTTAAGGATTACCATCCTTCATTCCTGATGTCTAGTGTCTTGAAAACCATTTTTAAAGTTATCTTCTCTCTGGATTTTTGGTTATTTCAATTGGGAGGGTAAATCCAGCCTCTGATACTACGTCTTTTCTGGAAACAGAAGTCTAGACTTACTCATTATAAGATAAAATTTCCACGTATAGAGCTACCTGCCTGAAATAAAAATGCTTGCAGGCCCTCCTCTGAAGACTCCAGCAAAAGTTTGGTGTTCCTTCACACAATGGTCAGTGAGTACCTACTATGTACCATATTCTAGGCTAGAAACTGGCCGTAAAATCAGATAAGACATGTTGCCTGTCTGCTGGTTGTTCATAGCTGATTTCTCTAGAACTACTAGTTGACTCTTTCATGTTATGCATCACCTGTTAACAGGTGGGCAGAGGTAGAGGGAAAGTGGTCTAGGGAAGATAGAAAGCCAGCAAGCATCAGATCTGGAACTAAGAAATCCTCTCTACTATTTCTCAGGCCCAGAGTGACTTGAGGGCTCACTTAAGGTCACACAGTTATTTAATAGTAGTTGATTGCTACAGAGTTTATTTAGGGCTCAATCTAAAACATTTTCCCCCACTATCAGTCACCATTATTGAAATCCCACCATTAGAGACTCTCAGAGACTCATTCATTAAGGGCAGGGACCATGTCCTACTCACTATGTCACCTAACACTATTTCTCAGTGTTAGCTCAGAGCTTTCAGCATAGTAATCAGTAGATGGAAATGAATGAATGAATGAATGAATGAATGAATGAATTAAAGACGTTCCCATTAAAATGATGAATATGCCTCTGGGAGGTGATTTAGATCAGTTGGGGATGAGTACACTGTTAAGAGCAAGCCCGCAACTGGGTCTCAGGAAGGCAATGTAGTGTAGCAGAAGAGGTCTCTGACTGTGCTAGACTTTGATCCAAATTAACCTCTCCAAAATTCAGTTTCCTCATCTGTATGATGGGAATCCTAATTATACTTACCGTATGGGAGGATGTCAGGTTCAATAGGATGAAGTATGGTAGGGGCCTGGCAAGAGAAAGCACTCAAGGAATGACAGATATTATTAATCTCGTCTCCTGGGAGCAGCAGGTGGGAGTAGGGTGGGGCCTACTGGGTGCAGAGACCTTGCAGATAGAGTCCTGTCAAGGTCCCAGGAAGACAACAGCCTGTTCTGCTCATGTGCTATATTTACAGAAGCTCACGTTACCACCATCATTATCCAAAAGCCCTTGCAAAGCCAGCACTGCATGCAGGTGGGTTGAACAATGCACATAAAAGCCACGAAGACACAGCCCTGCCTCCTCAGGCTTACATCCAAGGCAGCTCCCTCTGGGGAAGACAGAATAGAAATGTGAAATCTGCTTAGGATTCGGTGATGGTCAGTACACACACACAGGGGTGACAAGAAAGAAGATTTCCTGAGGACAGGGCTGGTCAGATGGGTCAGAGTGGGAATTACATGTTCAGCCACGTGGAGCGAGAGGTGTAGTCTGCTCTGCTCTGTCAAGGCCTTGCTACATGAAGTTCATTCCTGATGCCAGGAGCTCTTCCAGCTGGCCCCCAGCTCTTGACAGATCTGGTAAGTGGAAGATGGTCACTGAAATCAACAGATTTGAGATTGCTTTGGACATGGTATAGCTGAGCCA
Source organism: Rhinopithecus roxellana (assembly GCF_007565055.1). Classification (NCBI taxonomy): domain Eukaryota; kingdom Metazoa; phylum Chordata; class Mammalia; order Primates; family Cercopithecidae; genus Rhinopithecus; species Rhinopithecus roxellana. The sequence goes on from NC_044558.1 coordinate 5,556,359, forward strand.
GAGGCCCAGGGCCTGGTAATCAGGGAAACCTGCCTGGTGATTCACTTATTTTCCTCCTTTCTTACTCACATGGACACAGGAAATATGATCCAGGGCATCACGTTCTCCAGCTTGGCCACAAAATGCATGACAGTGCATATCTCTATTTTTAAATCCAAATGTGATCATGTATTTAAAATTTGGACCTATTCTGCTTCCAAAAAGTCTTCAGATGGAAAAAAAAAATCCAAGGATGTTATTATTTCCTTTTATCCCATGAACTCAGTTTTTTATTAATAGCATTTATAATTAATAGCATTTTATGATGTGGGGATTTCACAGACTTACAGATGATCAGAACTAGAAGGGACCTTCATGATAAACAGGTCCAGTCTCCTCATATGGATAAGGAAACTGAGGCCCAGTCAGGTACCGACTTGTTCAAGGTCATATAAGCAGCAGTGGAGTTCAGACTGGAAGGCAGGTTTCTGTGTGCTGTCTTCCACATCACATTGCAAGATACCTTCTGAAAACACTCCTGCAGGGTCTTTAGAAGTCTGATTGAGGTGTATGATTTGTGATTCTTTTTGGGCCGAAAACAGCCTTGGGTGTCACCAAACCAGGCCTGGCAAGTCGTGTGCAACATGAAGCTCCTTGAGAATGGGGCACATTTTCTCCTACTTAAACTGCAGAGCTCACAGCTGTGGCAGAGGTCTATGACATTGAGTAAGAGCTCACCAACAACTTGTTGACTGTGAATGATGTAGGAACAAGTGCATCTGCCTGAGGAGAGCTTTCCACCCTCGGCAGTGCTGAGGAGTCACGACAGGTGGGATTAAGATCATACAAGTTATACAAGCTTGGATTGCAGTCTCAGCTTTTGTAGTAATTTGTTGTGTAATATTGGGCAAGTCACTCAAGCTCTCTGAGCCTTAGTTTTCACATTGCTAAAGTGAAGATGATAATGGCTATGTCAGAGAGATGTGAGAATTACATGAAAAAAAGGTATGTAGAGGCCATGGCATGGTGTCTAAGTGAACGCTCTATAAATGGCAGCTGGTCTATCAGGATCTATTTTGTTGTTGTTTGGTGGTTTAAATTGGGAGAAATTATTTTTGGGCTTCCCCTATTTCATCTCCTTTCAATCTGGAGATGTTTGTCTTCTTTCTGCCCTCTTCCCTTCTCCCGTTGATGGACTTGCCGATCTATTAGTGATCATGGAATATTTTCCCCTTGTCCTGAGATTTTGCTAATTAAGAGATGGTTGCTAAGAGATGCCTGGACACACTGGTGGGTGGCTCTGTGCTTCCTTCTCATCCCCTCTTGTTCTTTTTCAGCCTCACTCCAACCTTCCACACCCACTTCTCTCTCCCATTTTCCATGTTCAGGTTCTGAAAAAGACTTCAAGAAACTGACTAATCTCGATGGCTGCTCCTGATGGGAGGGTAGTCTCCAGACCCCAAAGACTTGGTCAGGGGTCTGGCCAGGGGCCAAAGGGGCGTGGAGCCTGCCTGCATCCCCTGGACAGCCTGGAGCAGAAGGAGACTCAGGAGCAGACGCTGGGTCAGCTAGACATGCTGAGGAAGGCACAGGAATTCTTTCAGACCTGTGATGGTGAAGGCAAGGGCTTCATCGCCAGGAAGGATATGCAGGTAAGTGGGGTCCCAGGTAGGTCTGCCCACCGAGAATGTCAAATGTCTTCCTGTCTCGGGTTAGAGCTTGCCCCATGGGAGGTGACATCCTTAACAGAAAAAGTGCCATCAGTTCTGTCTTGGAAGGAAGGGTCTGACCAAACTCTACTAGGAGCCGGACCTCCTGGGTTCATTCTATTTCTTTTTTTTTTTTTTTTTTTTTTGAGACGGAGTCTGGCTCTGTCGCCCAGGCTGGAGTGCAGTGGCCGGATCTCAGCTCACTGCAAGCTCCGCCTCCCGGGTTTACGCCATTCTCCTGCCTCAGCCTCCCAAGTAGCTGGGACTACAGGCGCCCGCCTCGTCGCCCGGCTAGTTTTTTGTATTCTTTAGTAGAGATGGGGTTTCACCGTATTAGCCGGGGTGGTCTTGATCTCCTGACCTTGTGATCCGCCCGTCTCGGCCTCCCAAAGTGCTGGGATTACAGGCTTGAGCCACCGCGCCCGGCTGGGTTCATTCTATTTCTGGCCTTTACTTGCTGTCAGACTCCAGTGGTGTTTCCTCTCTGCCTCGGTAACTCTCCGGGATTGTGGGAAATGATAGTAGTAACATAAGGGACGTAAGTAAGACACAGAGAAGAACCTGCTGAAACTGAAAGTAGAAAGGCACCCACTTGAGTTATAACGAAGTCATTCCTGCTGTCTGTGCCTTAGGAATAGGTACAACCTGGGAGGAAGGCATTTCTGAGGTTGTCTTATCCGTCTCTCACCTTCAAACCCAAACACACTGCACTCTCCTGAAGAGATTCTCCGGAGAGATGGTGTGCAGAGCATCAGTGCACACCATTGCCTAGTGCAGGGCCCGGCAGCCTTTTTATAAAGGTCCAGAGAATAAATATTGTCCGCTTTGTGGACCTTACAGTCTCTATCACAGCTACTCGTCTCTGCTTTTGCAGCACAAAAGCATCCATAGGCAATATGTGAACAAATGAGGGTGCCGTGTTCCAATAAAACTTTATGGACAAGGAAGTTTGAATTTTATATAATTTCCATGTGTCACCAAGTACTGCTATTCTTTTGATATTTCTTTTCGACCATTTAAAAATGTAAAAACCAGGCTTGACCGGGTGCAGTGGCTCAAGCCTGTAATCCTAGCACTTTGGGAGGCTGAGACGGGCGGATCACGAGGTCAGGAGATCGAGACCATCCTGGCTAACATGGCGAAACCCCGTCTCTACTAAAAAATACAAAAAACTAGCCAGGCGAGGTGGTGGGCGCCTGTGGTCCCAGCTACTCGGGAGTCTGAGGCAGGAGAATGGCTTAAGCCCGGGAGGTGGAGCTTGCAGTGAGCTGAGATCCGGCCACTGCACTCCAGCCTGGGCAACAGAGCAAGACGCCGTCTCCAAAAAAAAAAAAAAAAAAAAAAAACCAGGCTTAGCTCACTAGCCACACCAAAATAGGGAATTACTGGGTTAGCCCAGGGGCAGAGTTTGCCCACTCCTGGTCTGGTGCCTTTCTTTCTTTAGTTTCAAAAACTTCTCAGTGTGTGACTGAAGTCTGTTATGCCACCGTCAGGATTTCACTTGAACGTGGGTGAATAAAACACAGACTCCACTAGAGTACTTTCAAAGCAGCTCTTTTCCCCTCCGTCTCTGTGTCACTCACTCCATCAGAGTAGTTTTTAAAGGAACGCATCCCTGTGCTGTTGGAGGAAGCACAATGGCTAGGCTCTCTGTAAGTCTAGTTTTTCAGAATCTACCAAAGTTGGGCAATGAAATGTAGACCCTCATTAGGCTCAGCCCCATCTCTGCTCATGCCTGTGAGCTCTGAGGTATGGAGGCTATGAAAGGAGTCTTGTGAGCCAGGTGAAGTGTGGCAGTTCTTTCTCTCCCTGGCCCCATGTGATGGTGTTCTTATGAGTCTCCTGGAGCTCTTCCGCTCTCCACCTGTTGCACGAATTGAGGGAAAAGACTGGGGGAACAGCACCAGCTCAGCCCACAAATGAGCCCCACCCACCCTCCTTTGCAGTGATGACTCCCCCAGTAAGTTTCTGTCACCAAAACCCAGTCCCCAAAGCCTCACCACGTGGAAGGCCAGATTCAGTGTGTTTTGAGGAAACCTTTGACAAACCCCTGTCTGTGAAATTCATAACTGGCATTCACAGGTCTGCAGTAGCGGTGGTTGGTGGTCGTGGTTTCAAAATCAGGCTTAACTTTTGATTATTCCCTCTAGAAAGAAAGAAAAGGAAATTCACATGTATGGAGGGTCAACTCTGAGCCACATGTACTGTGCCACTCAGCACTCTTGCTGTATATAACCTACCTCTCACTGAGCCCCACTCTTCAATGAAGGGATGAGGAGTCATGGAGAATTTAAACTAGGTATACATTTTTAAAGAAATCACTTGTATTTGACTTGAAATATAGTCAGAAACATTAAGTCCCAGAAATACTGACTCCGCCTTCCTCCCCAGTCCCCACTCCTGATCCAGGCAGGACGACGCCCGAACCAACAAGCCAGCAAGCCAATAACTTGGCATCCATGGCATTTGTTTCCGCTGTCTACTTAATTTTCTGACGCTTTTCTAACCTGTGGTCAACAAAGCATTTGAAATGTTTAGTTCTTCCAGCTGGCAAGTGCTGTCAGGAGAGGGAACAGAGCACGTTATGTAAGCACCATCTCTGGCTGCTTCCGCTGGCCACCTCTGAAGGAAGATAGGCTGGGGGAGATGCATGAAGAAGAAGAAAAACGGGGCTTATCGTGGTCAGCTGTGGCTCTCTGCAGAAAGTCCCCATGCCCCTTGGTTCTCCTGCAGCAGGTCCTCCAGGCATCTGTGGTGTTGGCTTGTCACTTCCACACGGGGCCGTGGTGTACATGTGGTCACCCCCTTTGGTTGGTGTCTAACTTCCTGGGCCTGGGCACCACCGCCTTTTTTACCTTAGGCTCCCAGCACAGCATCCTGGGAACTGGAAGGGAAAGAGCACATTTTTCATATACATACAAATTCAGAAAGCAGGAAAGGTCCTTGACAGCAGAGAGTGGTCTTCAAGGAAGGAGAGGCCACAGGCCAGGTGGGAGGAAAAACGCAGGAGGCTGAGGAGCTAATGGAGAAGCCACGTGGGAAGAAAGTCACAGACAGGGAGAGGGAGATGGGGAGAGGATGGGCAGGAGGTCTCTCTGAGAAAACCTGGAGCCTCAAAAACCCTGATTCCCTGATTTTTTTGGAGGAGTAAAAGGATTATCTACCAACACCAAGCACCTGCCTCCCCAACGCTGCCCAGAATTCTTGGCTATGCCAAACTTAAGAGTCATTTAGGAGTTGGCAAACTAACCAAATCTGGGCCACTACCTGTTTTTGTAAGTAAAGTTTTCTTGGAACACAGATGTGCTCATTCTTTTATGTGTTTTGTGTGTTTCTGCCACTGCAGTGGCTGAGTGAAGTAGTTGTGACAAAGACCGAATGGCCCACAAAGCCTAAAATATGCACTCCCTGTGGCTGTTTTCAGAAAAAGCCGGCTAACTCCTGATTTAGGTTAACTAGAAAACTTTAAAAGATTTTTATAGCAAATTAACTTGGGTTTTAATCCTCAATCTGCAACTTGCTAGTAATATGAATTTGTGTGAATCTCTTAACCCCTCTAGGCTACAGTTTCTCAGCTGTGGATTATTTATAGCTACCTCCCAGCATTAAAAGAGAATTGAATGAGCTTAAGCATGTAGCACACTCAGCCCTGAGACTGGGACCTGGAAATCCCTGGAAATGCACTGTGTATGTGCCACGTCTTAGCCCAGTCCCTGATGTCCTCTGCACTGTGATTGTGTTTAATCGTGGTAAGATACAGATAGCACACAATTTACCATTGTCACCATTTTTTAAGTGTGCAGTTCAGTGACATTAAGTGCTTTCACTTTCTTCTGCAACCGCCATTATCATATATCTGCAGAACTCTTTTTATCATGCAAAACAGAAACTCTGTACCCATGAAACAATGTCCTCATTTCGCCTACTCCCAGCCCCTGGCAACCACCATTCTATTTTCTGTCTCTCTGAATTGGACTACTCAAGGTGTCCTATATAGGTGGATTTATATAATATTTGTCCTGTTGTGACTGGCTTATTTCACTTAGTATAATGTCCTCAAGGTTCATCCATATCATAGCATGTGTCAGAATATTTTTAGTCTGAATAATAGTCCATTGTATGTATATACCACATTTTTGTCCTCCATTCCTTTGTCAGTGGATACTTGGTAACTTCCACCTGTTGACTCTTTGTGAATAATGCTGATATGGACATGGATGGGCAACTATCTGTTCAAGTCCTTGCTTTTTATTCTTTGGGGTATATACCCAGAAGTGAAATTGCTGGATTATAGGATAATTCTATTTTATAAATTTTTTGAGGAGACACCGTACCATTTTATACAGGAGCTGCACCATCACATTGCAATTTTAAGGTGCAAGTTGTCTGTCCTGTCTTAGAGAAAAGAAATGGGCATTTCTACTGAAAAGGGAATCTTCCACTCATATCCAGCTGCTGTTATTTTTGTGTCCAATCTACATGAGTGGCGGCAATTTTGCCTCCTGGAGGACATATGGCAATGCGTCATGTTCACGACTACGCCAATTGTCATGCTTCGGGATAGGTTCCAGCCCGTACTGAGGTCCAGAGGAAGTGGGTAGATGAGCAGAAACAACACTCGGGGTCATAGGCAGGTGAATATGGTTTTATTCAGCAGCAGCTTTCATCAACAGCTTTCTTACACTGTCCGCCCTGTCTTGGCTACTTAATCCGGCGGCCCCCACACACAGCTTCATGGCCCTCCCTCCCTTGCCTTCAGGGTCAGCAGCTTAATTAACTCTTTCTTTGGGCATGTGTCCTGGCTCCCCGCAATCTGTTTGCAATGACAGACAGCTCTGACTCTCTCTCTCTTTCTGTGGGCACAAGCGCAAGCATGCCTGCACAATGTCAGCGGGACAATTATACCTTTTACAGGCAATAGTGGTGTACAGCCAAGTGATGGCCTTCTCATGTTATGGCTATATGGCTGTGATAACAAGTGGAATTATACGCCTGCGCTCTAAACTCGCTGAGTCATGCAGGATGTAAACATTCTACCACGGTCTATCCTTGACCAAAGCACAACCATGTTCCTTACACAATGTATGGAGGCATTTTTTATTGAAACGACTGGTGAGGGAAGTGCTGCCAGCGTTTAGCAGGCAAAGGCTAGGGATGCTGCTGTATATCCTGTAATAGACAGGTTGGTCCCTCCCCTGCCTTCCTTAACCAAAATTTGTCCATTCTAAAATGTCAGTAGTGCTGAGATTGAGAAACTCTGGCCTATACCACGTAATCAGCCCAAGCCAAGCACATCAAGGTGCAAAGCAGGATAAAGGTTAATCCTGCCCTCCCACCTCCCACTCTCGTCCTAAAGAGATTTGGTATAGCTGAACTGTACCACAGGGAAGAGGGTGGTTGGTGCTGGAACGGCATCTGAAAAGAATGCTGTGAATGCCCCAAAAGGAGGGACAGTGTCATTCTGGACATAAAAAATGGATATCTTCCGTTTTTCTCCTTAATAAAAATGCCATGGAAGCATGTTTGAAGCTGTGCAACCATATGCTTTAAGCTACGTGGGGTATGTTACTGGGCTGGTGACCAGGAAGGTAAAGGAGTCTGGCTGGAGTGCAACAAAAGACATCACTTTCCCATGGCTCTGGGACATGAACTCTCAGTACTGCTGCTGTAGATGCTCCATGTTCCAGGTTCTGGAAGGCTGCCAGTCACTATGAGTCTTGCTGAGAATTAGCAGTTGGGCTGGTCAGGATCTGGAGTGTGCGAGGTCTAGACCAGCACTCTGTACATAGGAGCTCAGGGTCTCCTGCCGTTGCTCTTAGTCAAGCGCTTATCCATGCCTTCCTTCAACACTTATCTAAACAAACATGAGTTTGTGTTTGTCAGCACTGGGCTAGATCCTGGGGACACAACAGCGCCTAACGAATGAGGTCCCTGTTCTCAGAGCACCGAGGGAGCAGACATTCATCAGCGAATCACATCTGTCAGTATATAAAATGCTCATCGAGATAAGACTTATGAATGAGAGAAAGGTAGTCTGGGGAGCTTGCGTAACCTGACCTAACCTGGGTAGTTGCAGAGGCCTTAGGGAGGAAGCGATGCCGGAGATGAGAGTGAAGAGTGAGGCTGGTATTTAAAGGAGTTCTCAAGAGCTCCTAGTGCCATGGGCAGTACGGATAGGAAACTGAGTTCCTCCTCATGCCTCTCGTTTTCCCTGGCCCGCCCTTCCAGGTGCGTGAAAAGCTGTGAGTGCCACAGGATCTCTGGAAGGCTGGGTCTTGGTGGTGCTGGCAAGGGAGACTTTGTGTTGTGCTTTTGGTGGTGCTGGTAGGTGGGTAGGTGTGGGAGGTAACGACGGTGAGGGAATAACAGAATGAATGCACTGGAGAACTATTAGACAGTTGCTCAAGCCCTGGATGGAAAATCAGTTCTTTTCCCAGCTGTGGTCTCCGCTGTGACTTTAGGCTAATCTCAGAGCCTCACAGGCTTATTGCACAGTGGAATAAATAATCTTGCTCCCCTCCACCCTGCTTATCTCACTTAGTTAAAAATGTAGGCCAGGTGCGGTGGCTCACACCTGTAATCCCAGCACTTTGGGAGGCTGAGGCAGGTGGATCAAAAGGTCAGGAGTTCAAGACCAGCCTGGCCAAGAGGGTGAAACACTGTCTCTACTAAAAATACAAAAATTAACCAGGCGTGGTGGTGGGTGCTTGTAGTCCCAGCTACCCAGGAGGCTGAGGCAGGAGAATCGCTTGAACCCGGGAGGTGGAGGTTGCAGTGAGCTGAGATCGCACTACTTTACTCCAGCCTGGGTGACAGAGCGAGACTCTATCTCAAAAAAATAAAATAAAAATAACAAAAATAATGTAAACAGTACCAGGGGACCATACCAGAACAAGCTGGTTTTCTGTGGCTCTGCAGGCCCTGAGCAGAGTGATAAATAAGAGATAATTATAGTTATTAAGACTAAAAGATTTTTCAAGGAGGGCCAACAAAACAAGGTTGAAGAATCAGGTGTAGTGCAGCTGCAGAGAAGGCTGAAGAAGCACTCAGCGCTAATTTGCCAGGACATGAAGAGTAAGAATACTTGGAACCTATAATATTGCTTTCCCCATCTTCGCTGACAACAAAAGGAGGAAACTGGCTTGAGATGTAGACAAGAAGGACTGGGATTAGACAACAGGGGGATGTGGGGTTGGAAGTGCTGCTGGATCCAGGATGGTGCCTAAGGTGAGCTGTGAACTAGCCTCTCCTGGTTCATGCTAACAGAAAAGTGTGTGGGGTGTTTGGGTGAAAGGCATGTTGAGGGTCCCGTTGATCCCTGGAATTTTCCTGCAGCTCATTTCTTGCTCCAGCTCATGTGAGAGACCACATTTTGAATCAGATCCAGCAATCCTAGGCTGAGGGTGGGGAAGGAGGAAGGATTATCCCAAGGAAGGAATGTGAGCGTGACAGGAGCTTGCGCTTTTACCCTACCTCAGGTGTGATGCTTTTTATTTCCAATGATGCTAATAAAATCCCTGCTTGCAAAATGGACTCTCTCCTCACCCTGTGTTCTCCTACTGTACCTTTTCAGACAGCTGGTTTATGGATTGTTGATAAGTCAGAGATACTGCTGAATGCTAAGCAGATGTACTTCTAGAATCTTTGCACACTCTCTCTCACTCTCCTTCCTTTTTTGAAAAGCCCATTCATATTTAATTCAATTCTTCTAAATGGCTTCCACATCAGCCTGTCTTCCCACTTTATAATGCATCATGGTCTCTCTTAATGCATGTACCTGCCAAATTAAGCTTTATGGCTTATCCGCTAGAACTGCCATAGGATCAAGCCAAGTGTTCTTGCCAGTTATGTTATGGGCTTTCGCACCTGCCAGCTCTTTTTTATTGTTGAGGTTGGTATATACCTTTCTTCTTACAAAGCACTGTACTCATTGTCTTTAGCTGTCAGTCACTTCCACATTGGCAATTGTGCAGTTACCGCTTAGATAACTGGGAGGAAGGGAGATGGTCGGCTGAGATATAAGGAACTCTCTGGGGAGCTCTCATTTGGAGACCTAGATTGTTTGGATATGAGGGGACACTTGCTTCAACTATGCAAATTAGCCTTGGCCTGAGGCCACTGCACATCAGGCAGAAGGCCAGAAGGGAGCAGCAACAGCTCAGCTACTTTGCTCTTGGGCCATCAGTTGGTCTCTGCCCTTCCCTCCTTGTGAGGTCTGAGTCTGTTCTAGACTCAAATCCAGCGATGACCTCCTCCAACGGGGACTGTCTTGTCCAGTCCTCCTTTAACACACAAATACTCTTGGGGGCTTGGTACCTTAAGCCAATGGCAGTTGAGATCTTACTAGGAATTCGTTACCAGTCAGCCGGGAGCCGGAGTGGAACCCAGACTCAGGACCTGGGTGTGGGTCACTCAGAGGTAGGAAGGGGGATTATCCCATATCCCCTCAGAGCTCAAGGACCAAAATGTGTGTCTGCAGACACAAATGCAGTGCTGAGGCACTGGGACACCAGGGGCCTCCAGCAGGAGAGGCCTTTACAAGTAAATGACCCACCCCCGCATCATGGTGCGGGAGAGGAAAGGGGGCTTAGGGAGAGCAGGGAAGACAGGGTTTGAAGCCTGGCTCTGCCATGCACTCCTTGAGGGGCCTCAGTGGGCCATGAGTCTCTCTCTGTCTTTCTGCCTCCCTACTACTTTTTATTGAATGCTTTCTCTATGCAGGCACTGTTAAATGCTTTACATTCATGATTGCAGTTAACTTTATAACACTATGCAGTGTGAGTATTATCCTGAAAGTATTTGATCCTGTACAGTTTGAGTCCTTTACAGATGTTGAGAGTGCTGGCTTTGGAATCAGAGCTGGATTTGACTCCTGGCTATGTCATTACTAGCCATGTGACTTTGGAGCAGGTAATTTCACCTCAAACTTCATCTGTAAAACAACGATAATAGTGCCTAGCTCAAAGCGTTGTCATGGGAATTAAATGCAGATAGATAGATAAATGTGTATTTACATATTTATTTATGAATCACCTAGCAAATGGCCTGGTGCATTAGTAGGCACCCAATCAATGGTAGTTGTGCTAGCATGCAAAGGAGGAGAGGGATGGTGAAGCAGTCTGGATGCAGAAGCTTGCTACAGGCTTTTGTAGCCTGGGCCGAACTCTAGACACTTTCTGGCAGGAGACTCCGCAGTCCCAGGTCACCTCCACCACCGGTGAGTGTCAGTATTAACCAGTACACTCTGGGTTGTTTTCAGAGGCTGCATAAGGAGCTACCACTCAGCCTGGAGGAACTGGAGGATGTGTTTGATGCCCTGGATGCTGATGGCAATGGCTATCTGACCCCAGAGGAATTTACTACTGGATTCAGTAAGTTCTGATGGGTGCTGGGGACCTCAGGGTTCTGGGTCTACTTAGCACTGTTTAAGGTGCATTCCTGTTCCCTCTAGACCTGGGGGGCAGGTAGTAAAGCTTTCCTGCCCTCCTTTCAGGGACCTGGAGCTCAGGGTCTCCAGGCTCTGGATTGCTTGGGCCTCCTCACATGCCCGTCTCAACTGCTGACATTGCTGCTTGCTCAGTGCCCACTGCACTGCCATTAGCAAGTTCCCTCCCACTGGGACTGGCAAGGGAGATAGACGGAAGCTCCACAGAAGGCAGAGCATCAAAGGGGAGCTGTGATGAGATTTGCAACCTCTCCTTTCCTGCCTTCATAGAAAAATGGCCAAAAGGTGGGACAACTGGATGGCTCATTCCAACCCAAGTCTGGCTGAATCTTCCAGGTTGAGGGATAATAGCTATCAGAGAAATTTCTAGAAGGTTTGAACAGACTAGCCATTCTCAAGGTAACCAGGAGGAAGGCGAATTGAGATCTATGAACAATATAAAGAAACCAGACACACTATCCTATCAGATACATCAAAGGCAAATTTTACCATACATCTGCCTCGTGTGGGGCCATACAATTTTCTTGTAAGTATCTGATGCCTTTCCTGACCTTCAGGAGCTTCTAATTGACTTGGGAGGATAAGACAGAGTGCGGTAATACTGGACAGTATGAGTATGGAGGAAGGACACTGGAAACTGTTAAGGAGCTTATAGATGTGAAGTCTAGTGATGCTAGCAGGAGGATGGCTAGGATGACGATAGGAGCCTCTGCAGTCAGGGTGCTGGAATGCAGTGCAGGGAAAGTCCTCCTTGCTTAAAGAAGAAATCGACAGAGATGAGTTCTAAGCCAGATGTCAAGGGACTGAGAACCACAAAGGAGACACCATACTTGTCTTGCATTCTGCCGTTCCCAGATTCTAGCATCACTGGTGGGGTGTTTGTGGAAGCGGAAAAGACGCAGAATCTGGAACGTGTCCACGGACCTATATCCATGGATCTTTACTGGAGGGGCTTTCCCTTTCCTTCTCTCAGATGAACCTTCAGTGATTCCTGGCGGGTGAGAAAGCTGAACTCTTCCTGGGTGGGTGGGTCTAATTCAGATCCTTGTGCCCTGCACCCCCTAGGTCACTTCTTCTTCAGTCAGAATAACCCAAGTCGGGAAGATGCGGGTGAGCAGGTGGCCCAGCACCACGAAGAGAAGGTGTATCAGTCCAGAGGGAACGAGGATCTGGGAGACATGGGCGAAGATGAGGAAGCCCAGTTCCAGATGCTGATGGACAGACTTGGAGCCCAAAAGGTTTTGGAAGAGTAAGTGGTGACAGGGATTTGTAGAATGGAGACCAACCTGAGAGGGGCCTCTTCCTGTGTCCGTTCAACAATTAACCTTTGTTAACCATGTGGTGTCGGGCCCTGCACTGGAATGCAGTGTGGGGAAAGGCCCGTTGGTTCTGCCAATGGGGGGGCCTGTCCTTTGTGATGACCTGACTGCGTGTTGGGCTCTGTCTCTGCTTTTTACATTAGTTTTCTGTAGGAAACATTCCTATTCTCCTTCTAGCCCACCCCCGCACCTTCCTCACTCCCGGCCATGCCTTACCCCGCAGTCCTTGGCTCAGCCTTGCTCCGCATGGGGCACTCACACATCAGGGGTCTGTACCATGCCCTCAGGGTTTTTCAGGGAGTTCTCACTAAGGCTTCCTATCACCGTCAGCTCCCCAGCATCTTTACCTCTCCTGGGTCTCTAGAGCTATGGTGCCTCCCAGCTGCCCCCACTGTGGGCGCCTTCCTGGCAAAAGCCCATCATGTGGTAGCATTTGCATACTGTGTCCCCAGCACACCAGGCTTGTGCAGCAAGCCAAGGTGGGAAATTAACCTGTTTTTAGCAGGCCACTACTTGGAAAATTTTAGACGGCTGAGATCTCAAACAAAACATAATTACCCCTCCACCTTTTTTTTCCCTAAAAAGTGCTTTGGAATAGACACATGGATCTAAGCCCTGACATTGAAGTAAAGTAAAATAAAATAAGCAAAATGTGATATTACAGCTAGTAGAAACCAGACAGAGGGCCTGAAACGCATGTAATACCTTCTGCCCCTTTAGCCTCTGCCTTTGGCCTTTTTGTTTTGGGGTCTCTAGATCTTGGGCTAGGTGTGTGTTTCCTGCAGGGTGGAAATGCCCTGCTGATTGCAGCTGACGTTTCCTGAGCTTGGGAAGAGAAGGGGCTATGGTGGGAAAAGATAAAGAGGAGGCAAGAGAGAAGAGGCCTATATATGATTTGCAGGATGAAGCTCTGTGAATTTTTCGGCAAACAATTTGGTAGACTGTGGCAGAATTGGGAAAGGCTGGCAAAAGTGTGTTCCAGGCAAGAAAGGGATAGGTAAGGGCCTAGGAAAGATCCTGGTGGGGGTGCTACACAGGAAGTGGAACTCAAGACCAGCAGCAGTAGCAGCTTTGCTGAAGGCCTAGAAGGGGCTGCAGCAGGTGTGGATCACAGACGGTGCGGCTGGGCCGGTGGAGGGGGCACAGGTGGGTGGGAAGTTCATTAGTCATCCACCTGACCCAGCTTCTCCAAGGACAAAAGGCCAGAGCACAGAGACCATTCCTGGTGACAGTGTGACACCTCCTCCTGGAGAAGGGGGAAGGAGAAGGCAGTGCAGGTGAGCTGAGGTACTGTAATGGAAGGAAGGGGCCTCTCCACCCAGCCCGCACTGCAGGGCAGCAGCCTTCCTGGCAGGGTTCTCAATTAGAGTCCACCAGACATGACTCTGAGGACCTATAGCAAAGGCCAGTGCAGAACTGAGCCAAAATGAGATGTCCCGAAGAAGAGGAGGTTTTGTGGAGGTTTCCAGAGTGGTTTTTAAAAACTGATACGCAGAAGATGGTGACCAGCCACTTCCATCCTCACTGAAGGGGCCTTAGGTTGCAGCATGAGGGAAACATTCATGGCTGTGAGACCTCAGATAGGGAAATAGAAAAGGCTATGAAGATTGGAGGGCTCTTTGAAGATTTTACTCACCAAAATGATTTGTGTGTTGTTCTGGAAGCAGTGAAATGGATTGATAAACCTCCCAGAATCCCTTCTAGCCTATACTCCCGTATCCTCCCAGGAGGGGTGGCCTTGGTGTGTTCTAGACGTTCGAGACTGGACATCTGCACTTTGGCTTTTCTTGGTGGCCTGATTGGCTGAGTGATTTGACAGCTTAGTGAGCTTTGGCTTGTTTTTCATCAAAAGTTGGAAGACTTGTACCTTTCTCAGAAATCTGGGGCAAGATGTTGTTGCCATGACTAAGTAGTTCAAAGAGTGTTGGAAGATGAGCAGGTGGGTCTGCAAATCTCGCTGGGACTTTAGCTCAGTTGGCTGCTACGGGAACCTGGCAGGTGTGGACAGACAGACCTAGGCTGGCAAGGTGAACCTTGATTTTACAATGCGTTTACTTCGTGATGGCATGTCTCAATTCGTTTGGTTTGCTGTAATACACTGCCATAGATGGGGTACTTTATAAATAACCAAAATTTATTTCTGGCAGTTCTGGAAGCTAGGAAGTTCAAGATCAAGGTGCCAGCAGATTTGCTGTCTAATGAGGTCACATTTCCTTGTTCACAGACAGTTGTCTTCTCACTGTATCCTCATATGGCAGGAAGGGTGAATGAGCTTCTTCTGGACTCTTTTATAAGGGCACTAGTGACATTTGTGAGGGCTCTGCCTTCATGATCTAATCACCTCTCAAAGTCCTCACCTTCTGATACCATCACGTCAGGGTTAGGATTTAAACATATGCATTTGTAGGAGATATAAACATTCAGACCACAGCAGGGAGCAACCTGCCACAGGGATGGGAGGTCACCATGGTGTCTCTCTGAGACCCTCTTATCTCTGAACCCTTTGTCACATCTAAATTTTACCTGTAGGATGAAATAAGACCCCCCACAACATGTTGTGTGTGTGTTGTAGGGCGGGGAGGAATGGAACTCATTCTGAAAAACAGAGAGGCTCCTTACCTCCTCTTCTCCCATTTCCCAGATTCACCCATGACATCCAGTACAGTGCAAGGTTTACAGTAGATCACAATAAATACTTGTTGAGTTAATAAGGAAATGGGTGGGTGGGTGGATGGATGGATGGATGGATGGTCTAAATAAGTAGGCGGATGTTTGGATGGGATAGAAGAAAGAACTGGTGGAAGTGATGGAACAAGGAAAGGAGGAAGACAGGGATGAAGTGTTAAAGAGATGACCAGATAACTGATCAGAGGTGGGCCTGTTTCTCAGTGGTCCCCTTCTCTGCTAGGTGCAGAGAGTAATGTCCATTCCCCAAGAGCATTTGCTAGCATGGCATTATTGAATATCACTTCTGAATAAGGTTTCTAAAATATAATGCTTAATACACAAGCACAAAGGATTTTATTCCTTATCCTGAGGGTTCCTGGTCGGAGCTATCCTCAGATCTTCTGTTTTTGGAATATTAATGGGAGACAAGTCACATTTATGTTTCTGTTTTTGTGGTTTCTGTCTTAAAGTGATTTATTCGGGAGGTACTTCCAGAAGAAACTGATAAGGAATTTGGGGAAGTGGGACAGGGAAAGGAAGTAAAACAAATAATGGTGTAATTTTAGGAAAAGTCCTGGTTCTCCAGGGATATTATTTATGTAGTCATAATAGTATAAACATGTATTTAATATCATATTTGGGAACTGGCATACAGAGTTTTAAAACAATACTAATTGTAGAACACAGTGTCGATGGCACTAGTGGGAACTGGCATACAGAGTTTTAAAACGATACTAATTGTAGAACACAGTGTCGATGGCACTAGTCCCACTCATGAGGGCTCTGCCTTCATGATCTAATCACCTCTCAAAGGCCTCACCTATTGATCCCATCATGTTGGGGGTTAGGATTTAAACATACGAACTTGTAGGAGATATAAACATTCAGACCACAGCAGGGAACAACCTGCCACAGGGATGGGAGGTCACCACCCATTTCTCAGTGGGCTTCTTCTCTGCAGGGTGCAGAGAGTAATGTCTATGCCACAGGGGCATTGCTAGCATGGCACTATCAAGTATCACTTCCGAAGAAAATTTCTAAAATATAATGCTTGTTATATAAGCACAGATAATTTTGTTCTTTATCCTGAGGATTCCTGGGGAGCCAACAGGAATCTGTTGGTGACAGATTGTCGAGGTACAGATGACTGTAATGGACGAGCAAATTTTGGAAAGAGCTCAAGAGAAGTATAGGCATACAGATAACTTTATCCTCATAAAACGAGGGTCATAAGCGGTTTTCCATAATTAAATTAAATTAATTAAATGGGAAATATACACTACATAAAGTCTCAAAGTTTAACAGAGTAAATAATCAAAATGTAATTGTGTTGAAAGGATGGAAGGAGGTGAAGGACTTACATTTTCAATAGCTGGAAACTTGAAAGATTAAGACACAGAGTGAATATTTAAGTAACAAAAGACTGAGAAGACAATGAACTGAGCTAGTTATTACATCTTGTTCTATAGATGTGAAAAAAGTGTTGGAAAATACGTATGTGTCCATTAATTTAAAAAATCAAAAACCTGATTGTTTGGGGGATAAGATTTGTATTTATTCTCTACTTTGCTAGAACAAAGTTGAATTGGTAATTTATAATAAACTAGCCTGTGAAGTTTCACTTGAACTTCACTGTTTATTGTTCTATAACTTTTAAACTTGATGCTATAACACTCTATTGCCTGCTAGCTGTGAGAAATTATTAACTTTTATTGAATTAAAACCTATCCTCTTTCAGATTTGTGTTTAACTTAGCTTGATCATTGACTACAGAGTTTTTGGTTTCTCCAGAAAGGGAGAACAGGGTCCACCATGTGTGTCTCCTCCTCATTCCCTCCCTGGGTATCAGCCTGAGCCCCTGCATCTCTGCCACTGAGCCGTGTACACACGTGCCTTTGAGCCTCTGTTTATTGGCCCCCGGGTCTCCCACATCTCTCTCGTCTTGTCTTTCTGTGCGCACATCTTTCAAACTTGCTCCTTCCCTTCTTTCTGCCTGTCAGTCATCCCTAGTGTCACCAGGCCACAGTGGGGTGCTGCATATTCTCTTCCCTTCCTGCAGCGACAGTTGCTTTCTGCCATCCATCACATGGCACGTCTTTACCTCTCAGCAGTGAGGACCATCCTTCCTGGAGGCAACAAGCTCTCTCCTTTAGCTCCATAGTGTGTGTCCTCACATGCACTGGGCTCCTGTCCTGTCTTCTTCCTGGCATTTAGAGATGCACCCGAGCATGTTGCTGTGCACACTCAGCCCCATGAGCCCATCGTGAAGGCTACAGGAGGACAGAAGCAGCAGAGCGAGGTGGGGAAGGAGGCCAACACCAGAGTCAGACAGACCCCGATCTGGAGCCCCGACTCCATCAGTTACTGCTGGGTGATCTTAGACGGCTCACTCCACCTCTCTTCACCTGCTTCCTCATCTGTAAATGGGGTGATTGCAGCTCCTGCCTCATAGGGTTACTGTGAGGACAAAATGAGCTGATATCCTTGAAGCTCCTCACATGCAGCAGGCATTCGGTCCACGTTAGCTACTGTCATCTTTATAGTGATTCTGATGGTACTGTTTCTGGCTGTCTGTTTCCTATCTGGGAACCTCTGTATTTCCCATGAAGCCTCATTTCCACACTTCCACATGAGCATCCCTTCTCTTGCAGTGAAAGTGATGTCAAGCAGCTCTGGCTGCAGCTGAAGAAGGATGAACCTCATTTACTATCCAACTTTGAAGATTTCCTGACCAGAATCTTCTCCCAGCTCCAAGAAGCCCATGAGGAGAAGAATGAACTGGAGTATGCCTTAAAAAGGTGGGTACCCCAGTGTCAGCCACTTTCTGTAACTATGTGTGAAAGAGACACACAGTGCACTTTCTCTTAGATCTTCTGCCAGAACATTGTGTGATGCCTCCTTATTGCTGTCTGCCAAAGTGGGGACCGGGCTGTATGTCTGTCACGATATATATATTTTTAAGCTCTCCCTCACCTTTATAAGCTATATATGATAGGCACTATTCTAAATACTTTTTATACACTAGCATATTTAGTCCTCACCACAACCCTTTGAAGTAGGGACTGGTTATCATTTTGCACATTTATTATCTGCACATTTTGCAGGTGGAGGGTTGGAAACCCAGAAAGGTTAAGTAGTGCGCCCCAGAAGGCACAGCTTGTAAACAGTAGAGCCAGGACTCGGAGTGAGCTAGCCAGGTGCCCGTGACCAGAAGAAAAATCACTCTGTTTCCCTCCAGGCAGTAAGGCCACCCCCAGTGCCAGATCAGCCTACTTTGCAGAGGTGGCATGTTTGGTAAGGTGACCTGTAGCCCTGCTGAATGTCCCTCCTCCTGGCCGCTCTCTCCCGTCACGGCCTCATGTATCTTCATCCGCCATATTTGCCTCCAAGACCTCTCCAGGAGACAGGACCAGGCAAGTTAAGCAACATCTGAAGAAGCTACTGAAGAACTGAACCAGAGTCAGAACAGGCGGGTATATCACAAAACTGGGGCAAGCCCGCTAGACACCAGTTCCTTCATGAGAATCAATGCATGGTTGTGGGCACCGTGCTGTTCTTAGCCCTTTAACACACATTTACAGCCATGAGCT
The DNA here is from genome assembly GCF_007565055.1 of Rhinopithecus roxellana. Classification (NCBI taxonomy): domain Eukaryota; kingdom Metazoa; phylum Chordata; class Mammalia; order Primates; family Cercopithecidae; genus Rhinopithecus; species Rhinopithecus roxellana. The sequence continues at coordinate 5,575,068 of NC_044558.1, forward strand.
CGCATTTTGTGAACGTGGACTTAGACGTGGTATGACTAGGGATGGTTCATAACCCTGAAGGTGAGGCCAAAACACAGGGCTGGGTTTGAGTAGAGCTTGGAAGCATACAGAGGAGGCCCTGCCCCCTGCTTCTGCCATGAAATCTTGTCCACACCCAGAGATTTGCTCACGTTCTGCAGGAATCCTCAACAATCCCATGGCTATGCAGTTCCAGAAAGCACCTGCTCCTCCATTCAGATACTTCAGCAAAGCCTGGAAGGCAGTTTCAGAGTCTGTGCTGAAATAGTCTTAGAGTAAGCGTGCAGCCTCTGATTGAACAAGAAGAGATCACCATGTGTCTTGCTGTGTAGATCATCTATTTACACGTTATTCTGATTCCCGGCTCCTTTTCGTCTTGTGTCTCCCCAACCTCAACTCTAAAAATAACTTGTAGATCATCTATTTACACATTATTCTGAGTCCCTGCTCCTTTTCGTCTTGTGTCTCCCCAACCTCAACTCTAAAAATAACTTGTAGATCATCTATTTACACATTATTCTGAGTCCCAGCTCCTTTTCGTTTTGTGTCTCCCTCAACTCTAAAAATAACTTGTTGAGGTCCATTGGGTATACACAGATCTGGGGAGAAAGGACTTTTAGGACTCTGCATTATGAAGATGCTGAGGCCCTGGAGGAAACATAGTTTGGCTGGAGGACTGTTAAGAACATTCTGGGGAGAGGCTCCCAAAGCTCAGAGAAGGGAAGGATTAAAGGGTGTATTTTTATGTAGCTATTACCTAATTAAGAATCAGACAGAACTGGCCGGGCGCGGTGGCTCAAGCCTGTGATCCCAGCACTTTGGGAGGCCGAGACGGGCGGATCATGAGGTCAGGAGATCGAGACCATCCTGGCTAACATGGTGAAACCTCGTCTCTACTAAAAAATACAAAAAACTAGCCGGGTGAGGTGGCAGGCACCTGTAGTCCCAGCTACTCGGGAGGCTGAGGCAGGAGAATGGCGTGAACCCAGGAGGTGGAGCTTGCAGTGAAATCCGGCCACTGCAGTCCAGCCTGGGTGACAGAGTGAGACTCCGTCTCAAAACAAAAAACAAAAAAAAAAGAATCAGACAGAACTGAGTTTGAGTCTTGATTCTGCCATTTACTAGCTATGCAACTTAGGACAAGTTACCTAACCTCTCTGGGTCTCAGCTTCCTTATCTGTAAGATAGGGATAGTATCCATCTCACAGAGTTTTGAGTATTAAATGAGATAATGCATGTAAGTATTTGGAACAGTGCTGGCACATAAGTATCCAATGAATGTCAAAATAATAATTATTAGTATTTTAAATAAGTATCTTTGTTAGTCTTAGAGGATTTGTCTGGCTGAAGTGGAGAGTTTGAGCATCAGTATAATCAGTGGCTAAGTTTAAGGATCCCTGTATCCTTCCAGACAACAGTGTAGTGACTTGCTGCTCAAAGTGTGGTCCATGGACCAGCAACGTTGGCATCACCTGGAAACATCTTAGGAGTGGAGAGTCTCAGACCTCACCCCCAGCCCCACTGAATCTGCGTTTTAACAGGGTGTCCAGGTGCTTAGCGTGTAACTTTGGGAAGTGGGAGGCCGAGAATGAGGAGTTCTGGGTTTGAGGCATGTATGACTTTGCAACCAGCCAGCTCTGTGACTGCTCAGATTTCGTGGCCTCTCTTGAGGCTTGGTTTTCCTATCTGTAAAATGAGGGGACTAGATTAGTTGCTGACCCCACTTCACCCCTTCTCCCCTCTGACCCCCAGCACTGATCACCTGGAGGAGCCACAGCAAAAGTTAAGTGGCCTCTCCCAGAAAGGAAGGCATTCTTCTCTTCTCTAAGGAGATAATTGCAGTCTGAACTGGTGGGCAATTACCCAGCCTTAGCCTGGCATCTCATCTGCAGGACCTCCTCTGCTGGCCTGCATTTCTGCAGGAAGAAACAAGTCCTCCTGTCTTGCTGGAGAGCTGCTTAGCCCTGATATCCATCTTTAAGGGCCTCTATTAGTGGTTTGTCCTCATTTAGTAATTGTGCTTAAAACGTTGTTGAGATAAAAGTCAAGCCACTCTTGGCTGCATATGCACAACCAGCTCATCCGAAGGTTCCAGCCTCTCCATGCCCATCCTCAGTCAGTATCCCTGCCAGCCATGCCTCCTCTGGAGTCAGCTGATCAAGGCCCACTCTTGGCTAGGGAACTGTGTTGGGATTGGGGACTCACTGAACTCTTTGACCAGTCCCGTTCCAGAGGCATTCTCCAGATGCAGAACCTGAGAACTGCAGACCGTATTGAGCAGGACACTGAAATAGGAGGCAGGAAGGACTGGAGCCCCTGCCCAACCACTGGCACTTACCAGCTGTGTGACCTCAGGCAACTTGCATTACCTCTCTGTGCATCAGCTTCCTTATTGGCAACCTCTGATATTTTCTACTAGAGCCTCTTTCAGTCTCTTCTATTTTTTAAAGAAAGGTGGGTCGCACCTTGCTGGTGGGCCTGTCTATAAAGGCACTTGCAACTCAGACGTCAAACAAGAGACTGGAAATCCCAACAGGGTATAGGATATGAAAATGGGATTCTTTACAAATGACTCAGGGTGAGATTAAGTGATTCTGAGACATCTAGAAAGTGAGTTTGGAGGTGTGAGGTTGTTTGTGGGAGGGACATTTTCAGGTTTTAGAGAGGAAGTGGGAGGAAGCTCTTGGGGATGGCCTGATTTGGGAGGGAGCCTAGAGGAATCCCGAGGAGAAGAGCGGGTTCTGGTGAGCTGTGAGAATATCGCCCAGGCATCTCCACACGCTCACTTTTCATTATAGTGGATGACATTTCAATGAGCGCCTATCCCAGATGCTGGGGATGACAGCTCAGGTCACGACTGCTGCATGTCTGCCCCGGGCCAGGCACCGGGGGAACAGTCTGTGTGTAACCAGTAGCTAGCATCGAACCAGCACTCCCTCCATGCCAGGCTCTGAGTTCAGCAAAGGGAACGTAGGGTCCCTCCGCTTGAGGAGTTCGTGATTGCACCGAGGAGACGGCACTTAGATGCCTGGAAATTCTGCACAAGACAGACCAGAAAATCCTCCTGCAAATGAAACCTTAGACAACATTGCCATGGGCAGCATAGCCTCTACTTTTTCTCCTTGTGCAGACCACACACCTTTCTCCCACAGGGCCAGAGAACATGAGGCTGACCTCTGGGGGAGTTCGGCCTTATGCAGGTTAGGCAGGACACACACTGCCTGCCCCCAGCCTCCCAGGCTGGGCCATATCCCCCAGGTGGCACTGTGGCTGTGAGTGGAAAAGGCCCACCCCAGCTTCCTCCTCACATTTACCCCCACTTCCTGGGAGGGAGGAGGTGAACTGAGGTGGCTGAGTGCTAGGCAAGCCCTGGATAGTGGAGGCCAGGAGAACCCCTCAGAGTGTCCTGGAGCATTGTTAGAAACAACCCAGAGTCCTCCTCACTCATGGCCGTGAATTTTTTTAACCTGCATATCAGAAATAGCAGCAGGGAAGGGGTCTGGGAGCATTCAGTCTCCCTCACCCTTGTCCTTTTGCACAGAAGTTGAAGAAATTTCGGATGCAACCCCCTTCTGGGCCTCCGCTTCTCTCCAAGGAAGGAAGGTGAGACTTCCACTGAGCAAGTCCCCTCTGCATTCGCAGTGCAGATGTGCGAGGTCTTCACACTTCAGCACGAGGGATCTAGTGTAGACATTGGGGAGAACTCAGAATTGGGAATGTCTTTGCCATAGAAAGCATCCTCTGCATTTACCTTTTTCTGCAACGAAAGCTTGAGATCTCCAGGGGATGTCGAGCAGTGCTGTCTGGAGGCAGCAGTAGATCCAGACTTTTCACCAGAACCACTTTGGGATGCCAGAGGTCCCACCCCAGTGGGGGCCGGTTCAGTTGTCTGAGGTGGGGGCTTAACATCTGTATTCGTAATGTGTGGGGGCAAGGGTGAATTAGGCAGTATCTGAGTGGGGTGCTTTGAGCTCTGAAGGAAAGTGCTTTCTAGATCAAAGGCCAGTCCCAGGCTGTGCTCCGGGAGGTCTCCGACTCAATCCTCTGCAGCTCTGTAGCCTGGGAATACCAGCTGGCTGCCTGTTTGGCATCACTGGTTGACCATACTCGGCCTTGACAAGCTTAGCAGCAGTCCCCACGCCCTCCGTGGAATCAGCTCCTCATGTGCACAGTGTTCCCTTGTCCATCTGAATCAGACCTCAGGCTGTTTCTTGGGAGCTCACAGGCTCTTAAGTTGCAGCCGCTACCAGCTGCCATTCAGCCACTTCCTGTCTGCAGTGATTCCCTGGGCTCTGGGAAGGTGTCCAGACCAGGAGGAATGCACCCTACAGACTGACAGGCAGCCCCAGCTATGATGGCCTGCACCCCCACACAAGCCTGAGGATCGGCAGCCTGTGTTGTGGAGCTGGAGGACAAGGAAGCTATCCCCGAAGCTTTTCAGGGAAGAGATGTCATCAGATTGCTGGCCCTGCCTCAAGTTAGGGCAGCAAATAAAGCGTCATATTCCTAGCAGGTGGCCCTTACATTCCACAGAGTTCTTCGTGACCTTGGGGAAGGCCTCAGCTTCATAGTCCTCGAATGGTAGGTTGCTTAGATTTACCAGAGGATTTTTAAATTAAAAGGTAGTTCCCTCTCCGCTAGAGAGTCTAAATCGGTGTGTCTCAGGGAAGGGGCCCAGGAACATGCACCATAACACATCCCAGACGGTTCTGATATAGGCAGGCTGTAGACCACGCTTTCAGAAATGCTGCTCTAGCCAGTTCTTCCAGAATCAATCAGCCAGCAAAAGGCACATCCCGGGGTGCCCTTCCAATCTGGAATGCTAGTCCTAGTCTTAGGGTGAAGTTCTCGGCGGGGACTCTAGGTGACGAGGCTGTGACTTAATCAAATGCATGTCTTCTGTGGGTTTATTATTATGTTGAGCACATTGTTAACATTGCCCTGAGAGCAAATTGGAAAGTGAGGACTGTTTGTGCTCTGTGTACACCATGGGCCTGATTTGTAAACCTGACTAATAAAAAACCATTTGGTTTATAGAATGGGATAAAGCTGCAAAGTTGGTTTATACAGGCAGCAGAGTCTAATTTGGAAGAAACCATCCGTCTTGAAAATCCAATTGGCAATTTCACAGTCTTTGCAGAATTTTCTACAAACTCTTACATTTTCCTTTCATTCAGCTCTACTCTAATCATGCATGTATGTGTGTGCACGTGCATGCGCCCACTTGTGTGTGAGAGAGATGGAGACAGAGACAGAGATAAGCAGATAATTACAGAGACCGAGATAGACTGATTTCAGGGGAACAAAACTCTAAACAGGATTTTTCTAGTGGGAGCTTCTTAGCTGTCAGAGGACTGCAGCTGCCCTAAGAAGGTGGCGGAGGGCAGTGGGGAGTCCAAAACCCTGCTTACCATTCCCATTCCAAGCACAGAACTGACTGAGGCTGAATTTGCTTCCATGTTCTTCTCTTGCAAAGAGCAGACTTCTTGAGACTTCTCTAGTCGAGGGTCTTCGTTCTGTCATCAGCATGTTGGGCAGGGAGTGGGAGGGAATGTGGGTAACATGGGGAAATGGGAGTCAAGCCCCTCCCATAATCTTGCCTCTCTTTGACCATAGCAGTGCGGGCTGTTGGCCCCATACCTCGCTCCAGTTCGTGCTCACTCCCCAGTTGACAGATTCCAGGTGTAATTTGGAACACTGACAATTCTAAATGCAAGTATATGGAGTTATCTATTTTACAACCTAGGCTGCTGGGCCAGACAGTGTAGTGATGTGAATGGAGCCACGGGACCCGAGTCACGGCCTGGATTCTGCCCGCTACTCTGACACTTGGAAATCTGGTTACTTCACTGTTTCAATCCTCATTTTCTTCACTTGAAAAACAAAGACGTAGGGAGTACATCAGCTTTATAAGCTTTCATTCTGTGATGGGGAGGAGGGATTCTCCTCTTTGCGTCTGCCTTTGCCGAAACTTTGCAAATCAGGAGATGTAACTGATCAAACCACAGCCTCAAAGACACACATACAATCAGAATGACAACTCTCCAAGGCCAATGGCCATTTCTGAAACTCTGCCTTGAGTTCAAGCTCCTGAAATGTACCTAAATTGTAGAGAAATGCCATTTCCTCTCTGCAAGGCCAAGCCTACACTTTCATTTACAACCGGCAGAAACTACATTTTTCTTGGAATGATTTTAGCACACCCCTGCTGACAACCTAGGCAGGGGAATGGATGACTTTCTAAGACCCTCTGAAATCCCAATATATTTTATTTAAAAGGGAGGACAAAGGAGAGGAGAAGCACGAAGAAAATCTTTTGACCAAGCAGTATTCCACAGCAGGAAGGCCTTGGCCCATGTGCCATTAGCTGGAACTCCAGTGATGTTGAGTATTAATGCTTCGCTCTGGCGTAGCACCTTAACTCTCAGTGTGCAAAGCACTTTGTGAAGGTTAATTAATTTTCACAGTTCCTGTGGGAGGCTGGCAGGATAAGTTAATGCTAACTACATCTCACCTTCCAGTTCCCTGCAAATTATCTGTAAAGGCCTCTCAGAAGCTACGCTTTGTATTTACATTAGACTCATAAATTCTTCACCCCTACATCCTTCTCACACATCCCATCCTCCTCCCATCCTTAGCTCCCCAGTAACCCAGCACCAGACGTACACGTGAGTGCGCACACACACACACACACACGTCCTTTAGAGAGGGACATTTGCCAGAACCAGACATCTCGGATGAAGGTGTTTAATCCCCTGAGCTGGACCTGGGCTTTCATCTGGGTTTTCAGTAGGACTCATTCATTCTGATCCGTCACTGCCCTTATGGCGTCCACAGTATCTCACTGTTACTCTCTCCCGTCTGCTGTTGAAAATCTCCCTATTCTGAACTCACCTCTTCTTAGCTTTTCCCCTGAGAACTCCACCATCCTTCCCACCACCAGAGCGGGTAGCTTCCTTCACTTCCCCCTAACAGGGCTCTGAGGTCACAGGATGACCGTCAGACAGAACCTAGGAGGGTTCTTTTGGGTCTGCCTCATGGTGTGTAGCTTCTTCTGTCTGTTCCTTTCCTCCCTGCCACTATAGCACTGGGCTTGATATTCTTAGATGCTAAATTATACAGAGAGTATAACTTCAATCTGAAGTATTTTGCCCAGGGTCATACTGTAAGAAGGGCTTAATCAACACTTTTCAATGGGATGTATGGACGTCTCTTTCCACATTTAGTCTTCTCTATTGAGCCTCCTCAGGTTTTATCCACCTCTGTGTCTTCTATCCCCAACTCCTTCACCACTCCTGCCCACGTTTCTTCACACCACGTACACCAAGCTGCCACTTGATCCTCCACCCCCCACTTTCTACTTGACCCTTGGCTGACATCTATAGAGCAGTGACTCTCAAATGGGGTCCTTGGCCTCTGGAGAATCAGAAAACTTATTTAATTAGAATTTATTAAATGCATCTTATGGTGTTAGACACTTCCACATGCATTATCTTTTTTAATCTTCACAACTTCTATCTAAAGTAGGTATTACCAACTGATTTTTCAGATATAGAACACTTCAGGCTTACTGAGGTAACGTGACTTATCCAAGGCCTGAAAGTTTGTAAATGTCAGAACCGAGACTTGAACCCAGACCTTCTAATTCTGGATCTAATAAACTTTGAGGCAACCATACGCGTGTCAGCAAAGGGTCTATAACCTAGACTGCCCTGAAACATGCCAGAGGAACTACCCAGCTATCACGGGGAAAGAAAAGGATGGGGAGGATAAATATGAGTGCTCATGACTGTTGCTAACTCTGCCTCTTCCACATATTTGTCCTTCTGTTCCACTGAGAACTCATGTCTCTTGCCCTCACTCCTCTTTCATCTACCTCTTCTTCGTCTTTCCCGCATTATGTAACTCAAAATGATTAGGGTCAGATAGTAGAAAATGGAATAATTAAATAGATACCACTTGAGTTCTGGGAGCCAGGTCAAGAAGTGTTTTGGTTTGTTTTTGTTTGTTTTGAGACGGAGTCTCACTCTGTCACCCAGGTTGGAGTGCGGTGGTGGGATCTTGGCGCACTGCAACCTCCACCTTCTGGGCTCAAGTGATTCTCCTGCTTCAGCCTCCTGAGTAACTGGGGCTACAGGCGTGTACCACCACACCTGGCTACTTTTTGTATTTTTAGCAGAGAGAGGGTTTCTCCATGTTGGTCAGGCTGGTCTTGAACTCCTGACCTCAGGTGATCTGCCCGCCTTGGCCTCCCAAAGTGCTGGGATTACAAGCGTGAGCCCCTGTGCCCAGCCAGAAGGAGTGTTTTGAGAATGGCTAAGAGAAGATAGGTTGAATGGCTATGCCTACATGTCACTAATTAACATCTCAGAGAGCTCTGCTACAGATTGTTGTCCTCATTTTGTCTAACATTTTTCCAATGGCATGAGTAAAGGAAGATAAAAAGGGAATATTTTGAAGTAATGAAAAAAATTCCATCCATAAAGAAGATACAACATATATTAAGCTTTACGCGCCAAACAACACAACAGCAAGATACATACGGCAGAAGCTTTTAGAAAAAATAAAGAAAACTAGGCCGGGCGCGGTGGCTCAAACCTGTAATCCCAGCACTTTGGGAGGCCGAGACAGGCGGATCACGAGGTCAGGAGATCGAGACTATCCTGGCTAACACGGTGAAACCCCGTCTCTACGAAAAAATACAAAAAACTAGCTGGGCAAGGTGGCGGGCACCTGTAGTCCCAGCTACTCAGGAGGCTGAGGTGGGAGAATGGCGTGAACCTGGGAGGCGGAGCTTGCAGTGAGCTGAGATTCGGCCACTGCACTCCAGCCTGGGTGACAGAGTGAGACTCCATCTCAAAAAAAAAAAAAAAAAAAAAAAAAAGAAAACTTAATAAAAACCAGACTTTAGACTTTAACAAATTTGCTTCAGATTTGACACATGAGTCACGCAAAAGTACATGGAAGATTAAAGTATGTGAAACCGTCAATGAACACACTTTAGAGATGAATATAGAATCGTGTGCCTTACAAATAGAATATATATCCCTCTCATAGAAGTTGTGCAAACATTGGTCATGTTTGTGGCTACAGAGGAAAGATAACCAATAGATTCCAAAACCATTTCTTACTATAATATAATAAAACTAGAAACCAATAGCTTGTACCGTTTTTAATAAACTGCCTTTTAAATAACTCTCAGATACATTAAATGACAAAAACCAACATTATAGATTGTTTAGCCTACATCCTGATTGAAGATTTAAAATGTCAACAAAACTTGGAAGGTCACTGAATACACCACATAACCAACTGAGACCTGTTAGCATAGTGACGGGCTGGAAAGATGGACTAGAACTAGCAATCACGAAATCTAACAGAATTACATTTGAGATGTTGCTCTGTGTTCAAAACGCCAATGGCAGAAGCACAAAGTAGAGGAGATACAATTCAGTAGCACCATCTTTAAAACAAAAATGATCACACAGACCTAAGATTTAGAGATTGTAGTTGGCAAATGGGTTCAGCACACATCCACTGTAATGTGGCTGCCAAGAAAAGTTAATGGGGTTTTAGGCTGTATGAATAGTTATGCAGCATCTGGAACAAGAGAGGAAATAGCTCTAATCTGCACACATCAGACTCATACACTGGACATTCAGTTTGGCACTCCCATAGCTTGAGAAAGATCATTGCAGCCCATTTGAAGAGGCATGAAGGGAATTGTAAAGGGGTTTGTAAAAAATCCACGTGAGACACAGTTGCAGGAAGTGGAGAGGCTTGACCTGAACCCTTGAAGTCTTGATGCCGTTCTGAAATACATGAAAGGCTTTTATGCAGAAGAGTAAGGTCATGGAAAGACAGATTTCTGTGAGCCAGAATATCCCAAAGATGAAATAACTACTTAGAGAAACAGCAAGTTCCCTGTCACTGGGGGTATTCTAACTTAGTCTGGGTAAGTACTTGACATGGTATTATCACAAGAATTTTAACACCAGAGAAACAGGTAGTTAGATCAGACAAACCTTCCAACTCTGAAGTTCTTTAACTCACATGGTATCTAGTGTTCCCTCAGAATGGTCCATGAGCTTCTGAGTTTGGTACCCAAAATTGTAAATTGAGTTTTTACAGGTTTTTGGCATTAACATTTTGAGTTCAGGCCCTGCGGGTGACATAAATGCCTGCGTGTTTATAATCTAATTGAGACAACACGAACCCAAATGAAACAGTTGTTCAGGACTATTTAAGATTAATTGTTAAATGATCAAATGAAGACATCTGCTATCATCAGAGTTCAGAGAAGGGGTCATGAGGGTTGGAATAGATGGCAAAATCTTCACAGAGAAGACTTCAAAGTCTGTTTATATGCATTAGGCAATATAAGTGGTTTTAGAAATTGTGGCAACAAGGATGTATATGATGAGCAAACATGATGAGTTGGCGGAATATGGCGAGCCTTGCTGAATGTGACTCACCATATGTGCACATCTTTTTAGTGTCTCTTGCTGCCACTGCCCGCACAGCCACTGCAGGGCTCCTGCAGACACGGGCTCCTGGCTCCTGGCTCCTGCTCACTCACAGTCTGGGTCTCTCATGGATTGGTTTGACAGGCACTTTTATTGACTGAGCTATTTCTTCTTCATCTTCCCAATTGCATCAGCCTTTCCAAACCCAGCAGGTCTTTTATCCTTGAAACCAAGACCCTCTTCCCCTTGGGGAGCACTGCCCTTTGCCCTCCACAGCCCATGATTATAATGACAACAGTAAATCATCCCGTACATTGACTGAGGGCTCTGTGGTTCTGACACTTTCCACATCCACTCTCGGGTGTTCTTTATGACAATGTAGGGAGGAACACAGGGCAGATACCATTCCAGGATGGGAGGAGGTCAGAGCACTTACCCAAGGTCACACTGAGGAAAGGAGCTGGTTCTGGGATCCGAATGCAAGTCGTCTCATCCCTGCACTGGTTTAGTGACATGACTGGTATGCACAGCACCTTAATCTTCTCCATTCCTGGGATTAGTGTGTTCTAACCCAGTCTTGTCATAGTCATTCAAGCCTGGAGAGTCTCACAGCAGGCCAGCTTTCCAAAAGCTTGGTTGCATATATGAGTCTGGTTGGGCCCAGGATCTCGGATGCCCACCTGGAATCCCAGGGCTTCTTTGCAGTAGGCCTAGCCTTTGTGAGTGAGGGCTAGGAGGAGGCACTCTTCAAACACTGTATCTATCTTCCTGCCAGTTATTTTTTAGTGGTTTGTAAAATAACTTAATTCACATACCAGCAAGCTGGTATGCAAGCATGAAAAACCTAGAGTGTGTTAATTTAATCAAATAAGACATAGATTAAAGTTAATATAGCACACTTAATTATATTATAGAATTAATGCCCTGCATGGTTATTAGAAATAAATGGTAAGCCATTTATATGAATAACTTTATATGAATTGCTTTAGC